>NW_027442361.1:0-362370 GCF_048569485.1 Anomaloglossus baeobatrachus
CCCCAGGAACCAAGTCCTTGTGCCAAAAGCAGCTGCTCTTCCTTGTTTCCAAGGTCCGACTCTGTGGGAATCAAAAGAGATCTCTGGATAAAGACCCCGGTAAGATCCCAAGACAAGGACAGTCCAGTCACTAGGCATGTCTCGTTTCTCTTATCTACTATTCCTGTCCTGTATATACTATTCCTGTACTGTATACAGCTCTACACTACACCTCCATCCTGCCCTGTATATACTATTCCTGTACTGTATATACAGCTCTACACTACACCTCCATCCTGCCCTGTATATACTATTCCTGTACTGTATACACAGCTCTACACTACACCTCCATCCTGCCCTGTATATACTATTCCTGTACTGTATACACAGCTCTACACTACACCTCCATCCTGCCCTGTATATACTATTCCTGTACTGTATACACAGCTCTACACTACACCTCCATCCTGCCCTGTATATACTATTCCTGTACTGTATACACAGCTCTACACTACACCTCCATCCTGCCCTGTATATACTATTCCTGTACTGTATATACAGCTCTACACTACACCTCCATCCTGCCCTGTATATACTATTCCTGTACTGTATACACAGCTCTACACTACACCTCCATCCTGTCCTGTATATACTATTCCTGTACTGTATACACAGCTCTACACTACACCTCCATCCTGCCCTGTATATACTATTCCTGTACTGTACACAGCTCTACACTACACCTCCATCCTGTCCTGTATATACTATTCCTGTACTGTATACACAGCTCTACACTACACCTCCATCCTGCCCTGTATATACTATTCCTGTACTGTATACACAGCTCTACACTACACCTCCATCCTGCCCTGTATATACTATTCCTGTACTGTATACACAGCTCTACACTACACCTCCATCCTGCCCTGTATATACTATTCCTGTACTGTATACACAGCTCTACACTACACCTCCATCCTGCCCTGTATATACTATTCCTGTACTGTATACACAGCTCTACACTACACCTCCATCCTGCCCTGTATATACTATTCCTGTACTGTATACACAGCTCTACACTACACCTCCATCCTGCCCTGTATATACTATTCCTGTACTGTATACAGCTCTACACTACACCTCCATCCTGCCCTGTATATACTATTCCTGTACTGTATCACAGCTCTACACTACACCTCCATCCTGCCCTGTATATACTATTCCTGTACTGTATACACAGCTCTACACTACACCTCCATCCTGCCCTGTATATACTATTCCTGTACTGTATACACAGCTCTACACTACACCTCCATCCTGCCTGTATATACTATTCCTGTACTGTATACACAGCTCTACACTACACCTCCATCCTGCCCTGTGTATACTATTCCTGTACTGTATACACAGCTCTACACTACACCTCCATCCTGCCCTGTATATACTATTCCTGTACTGTATACACAGCTCTACACTACACCTCCATCCTGCCCTGTATATACTATTCCTGTACTGTATACAGCTCTACACTACACCTCCATCCTGCCCTGTATATACTATTCCTGTACTGTATACACAGCTCTACACTACACCTCCATCCTGCCCTGTATATACTATTCCTGTACTGTATACACAGCTCTACACTACACCTCCATCCTGCCCTGTATATACTATTCCTGTACTGTATATACAGCTCTACACTACACCTCCATCCTGCCCTGTATATACTATTCCTGTACTGTATACACAGCTCTACACTACACCTCCATCCTGCCCTGTATATACTATTCCTGTACTGTATACACAGCTCTACTCTACACCTCCATCCTGCCCTGTATATACTATTCCTGTACTGTATATACAGCTCTACACTACACCTCCATCCTGCCCTGTATATACTATTCCTGTACTGTATACACAGCTCTACACTACACCTCCATCCTGTCCTGTATATACTATTCCTGTACTGTATACACAGCTCTACACTACACCTCCATCCTGCCCTGTATATACTATTCCTGTACTGTATACAGCTCTACACTACACCTCCATCCTGCCCTGTATATACTATTCCTGTACTGTATACACAGCTCTACACTACACCTCCATCCTGCCCTGTATATACTATTCCTGTACTGTATACACAGCTCTACACTACACCTCCATCCTGTCCTGTATATACTATTCCTGTACTGTATACACAGCTCTACACTACACCTCCATCCTGTCCTGTGTATACTATTCCTGTACTGTATACACAGCTCTACACTACACCTCCATCCTGCCCTGTATATACTATTCCTGTACTGTATACACAGCTCTACACTACACCTCCATCCTGCCCTGTATATACTATTCCTGTACTGTATACACAGCTCTACACTACACCTCCATCCTGCCCTGTATATACTATTCCTGTACTGTATACACAGCTCTACACTACACCTCCATCCTGCCCTGTATATACTATTCCTGTACTGTATACACAGCTCTACACTACACCTCCATCCTGCCCTGTATATACTATTCCTGTACTGTATACAGCTCTACACTACACCTCCATCCTGCCCTGTATATACTATTCCTGTACTGTATACACAGCTCTACAATACACCTCCATCCTGCCCTGTATATACTATTCCTGTACTGTATACAGCTCTACACTACACCTCCATCCTGCCATGTATATACTATTCCTGTACTGTATACACAGCTCTACACTACACCTCCATCCTGCCCTGTATATACTATTCCTGTACTGTATACAGCTCTACACTACACCTCCATCCTGCCCTGTATATACTATTCCTGTACTGTATACACAGCTCTACACTACACCTCCATCCTGCCCTGTATATACTATTCCTGTACTGTATACACAGCTCTACACTACACCTCCATCCTGCCCTGTATATACTATTCCTGTACTGTATATACAGCTCTACACTACACCTCCATCCTGCCCTGTATATACTATTCCTGTACTGTATACACAGCTCTACACTGCACCTCCATCCTGCCCTGTATATACTATTCCTGTACTGTATATACAGCTCTACACTACACCTCCATCCTGCCCTGTATATACTATTCCTGTACTGTATACAGCTCTACACTACACCTCCATCCTGCCCTGTATATACTATTCCTGTACTGTATATACAGCTCTACACTACACCTCCATCCTGCCCTGTATATACTATTCCTGTACTGTATACAGCTCTACACTACACCTCCATCCTGCCCTGTATATACTATTCCTGTACTGTATACACAGCTCTACACTACACCTCCATCCTGCCCTGTATATACTATTCCTGTACTGTATATACAGCTCTACACTACACCTCCATCCTGCCCTGTATATACTATTCCTGTACTGTATACACAGCTCTACACTACACCTCCATCCTGCCCTGTATATACTATTCCTGTACTGTATATACAGCTCTACACTACACCTCCATCCTGTCCTGTATATACTATTCCTGTACTGTATACACAGCTCTACACTACACCTCCATCCTGCCCTGTATATACTATTCCTGTACTGTATATACAGCTCTACACTACACCTCCATCCTGCCCTGTATATACTATTCCTGTACTGTATACAGCTCTACACTACACCTCCATCCTGCCCTGTATATACTATTCCTGTACTGTATACAGCTCTACACTACACCTCCATCCTGCCCTGTATATACTATTCCTGTACTGTATACAGCTCTACACTACACCTCCATCCTGTCCTGTATATACTATTCCTGTACTGTACATACAGCTCTACACTACACCTCCATCCTGTCCTGTATATACTATTCCTGTACTGTATACACAGCTCTACACTACACCTCCATCCTGTCCTGTATATACTATTCCTGTACTGTATACACAGCTCTACACTACACCTCCATCCTGCCCTGTATATACTATTCCTGTACTGTATACACAGCTCTACACTACACCTCCATCCTGCCCTGCATATACTATTCCTGTACTGTATATACAGCTCTACACTACACCTCCATCCTACCCTGTATATACTATTCCTGTACTGTATATACAGCTCTACACTACACCTCCATCCTGCCCTGTATATACTATTCCTGTACTGTATACACAGCTCTACACTACACCTCCATCCTGCCCTGTATATACTATTCCTGTACTGTATACACAGCTCTACACTACACCTCCATCCTGCCCTGTATATACTATTCCTGTACTGTATACACAGCTCTACACTACACCTCCATCCTGCCCTGTATATACTATTCCTGTACTGTATATACAGCTCTACACTACACCTCCATCCTGCCCTGTGTATACTATTCCTGTACTGTATATACAGCTCTACACTACACCTCCATCCTGTCCTGTATATACTATTCCTGTACTGTGTATACAGCTCTACACTACACCTCCATCCTGTCCTGTATATACTATTCCTGTACTGTATACACAGCTCTACACTACACCTCCATCCTGCCCTGTATATACTATTCCTGTACTGTATACACAGCTCTACACTACACCTCCATCCTGCCCTGTATATACTATTCCTGTACTGTATACACAGCTCTACACTACACCTCCATCCTGCCCTGTATATACTATTCCTGTACTGTATACAGCTCTACACTACACCTCCATCCTGCCCTGTATATACTATTCCTGTACTGTGTATACAGCTCTACACTACACCTCCATCCTGCCCTGTATATACTATTCCTGTACTGTATACACAGCTCTACACTACACCTTCATCCTGCCCTGTATATACTATTCCTGTACTGTATATACAGCTCTACACTACACCTCCATCCTGTCCTGTATATACTATTCCTGTACTGTATATACAGCTCTACACTACACCTCCATCCTGTCCTGTATATACTATTCCTGTACTGTATATACAGCTCTACACTACACCTCCATCCTGTCCTGTATATACTATTCCTGTACTGTATACAGCTCTACACTACACCTCCATCCTGCCCTGTATATACTATTCCTGTACTGTATATACAGCTCTACACTACACCTCCATCCTGCCCTGTATATACTATTCCTGTACTGTATACAGCTCTACACTACACCTCCATCCTGCCCTGTATATACTATTCCTGTACTGTATATACAGCTCTACACTACACCTCCATCCTGTCCTGTATATACTATACCTGTACTGTATACAGCTCTACACTACACCTCCATCCTGCCTGTATATACTATTCCTGTACTGTGTATACAGCTCTACACTACACCTCCATCCTGCCCTGTATATACTATTCCTGTACTGTATATACAGCTCTACACTACACCTCCATCCTGCCCTGTATATACTATTCCTGTACTGTATACACAGCTCTACACTACACCTCCATCCTGCCCTGTATATACTATTCCTGTACTGTATACACAGCTCTACACTACACCTCCATCCTGCCCTGTATATACTATTCCTGTACTGTATACACAGCTCTACACTACACCTCCATCCTGCCCTGTATATACTATTCCTGTACTGTATACACAGCTCTACACTACACCTCCATCCTGCCCTGTATATACTTTTCCTGTACTGTATACACAGCTCTACACTACACCTCCATCCTGCCCTGTATAAACTATTCCTGTACTGTATACACAGCTCTACACTACACCTTCATCCTGCCCTGTATATACTATTCCTGTACTGTATATACAGCTCTACACTACACCTCCATCCTGCCCTGTATATACTATTCCTGTACTGTATATACAGCTCTACACTACACCTCCACCCTGCCCTGTATATACTATTCCTGCACTGTATACAGCTCTACACTACGCCTCCATCCTGCCCTGTATATACTATTCCTGTACTGTATATACAGCTCTACACTACACCTCCATCCTGCCCTGTATATACTATTCCTGTACTGTATACAGCTCTACACTACACCTCCATCCTGTCCTGTATATACTATTCCTGTACTGTATACACAGCTCTACACTACACCTCCATCCTGCCCTGTATATACTATTCCTGTACTGTATACAGCTCTACACTACACCTCCATCCTGCCCTGTATATACTATTCCTGTACTGTATACACAGCTCTACACTACACCTCCATCCTGCCCTGTATATACTATTCCTGTACTGTATACACAGCTCTACACTACACCTCCATCCTGCCCTGTATATACTATTCCTGTACTGTATACAGCTCTACACTACACCTCCATCCTGCCCTGTATATACTATTCCTGTACTGTATACACAGCTCTACACTACACCTCCATCCTGTCCTGTATATACTATTCCTGTACTGTGTATACAGCTCTACACTACACCTCCATCCTGCCCTGTATATACTATTCCTATACTGTATACACAGCTCTACACTACACCTCCATCCTGCCCTGTATATACTATTCCTGTACTGTATATACAGCTCTACACTACACCTCCATCCTGCCCTGTATATACTATTCCTGTACTGTATATACAGCTCTACACTACACCTCCATCCTGCCCTGTATATACTATTCCTGTACTGTATACACAGCTCTACACTACACCTCCATCCTGTCCTGTATATACTATTCCTGTACTGTATACACAGCTCTACACTACACCTCCATCCTGCCCTGTATATACTATTCCTGTACTGTATATACAGCTCTACACTACACCTCCATCGTGCCCTGTATATACTATTCCTGTACTGTATATACAGCTCTACACTACACCTCCATCCTGCCCTGTATATACTATTCCTGTACTGTATATACAGCTCTACACTACACCTCCATCCTGCCCTGTATATACTATTCCTGTACTGTATATACAGCTCTACACTACACCTCCATCCTGCCCTGTATATACTATTCCTGTACTGTATACACAGCTCTACACTACACCTCCATCCTGCCCTGTATATACTATTCCTGTACTGTATACAGCTCTACACTACACCTCCTTCCTGCCCTGTATATACTATTCCTGTACTGTATACACAGCTCTACACTACACCTCCATCCTGCCCTGTATATACTATTCCTGTACTGTATATACAGCTCTACACTACACCTCCATCCTGTCCTGTATATACTATTCCTGTACTGTATACAGCTCTACACTACACCTCCATCCTGTCCTGTATATACTATTCCTGTACTGTATATACAGCTCTACACTACACCTCCATCCTGTCCTGTATATACTATTCCTGTACTGTATACACAGCTCTACACTACACCTCCATCCTGCCCTGTATATACTATATCTGTACTGTATACAGCTCTACACTACACCTCCATCCTGCCCTGTATATACTATTCCTGTACTGTATATACAGCTCTACACTACACCTCCATCCTGCCCTGTATATACTATTCCTGTACTGTATATACAGCTCTACACTACACCTCCATCCTGCCCTGTATATACTATTCCTGTACTGTATACAGCTCTACACTACACCTCCATCCTGCCCTGTATATACTATTCCTGTACTGTATATACAGCTCTACACTACACCTCCATCCTGTCCTGTATATACTATACCTGTACTGTATACAGCTCTACACTACACCTCCATCCTGCCTGTATATACTATTCCTGTACTGTGTATGCAGCTCTACACTACACCTCCATCCTGCCCTGTATATACTATTCCTGTACTGTATATACAGCTCTACACTACACCTCCATCCTGCCCTGTATATACTATTCCTGTACTGTATACACAGCTCTACACTACACCTCCATCCTGCCCTGTATATACTATTCCTGTACTGTATACACAGCTCTACACTACACCTCCATCCTGCCCTGTATATACTATTCCTGTACTGTATACACAGCTCTACACTACACCTCCATCCTGCCCTGTATATACTATTCCTGTACTGTATACACAGCTCTACACTACACCTCCATCCTGCCCTGTATATACTATTCCTGTACTGTATACACAGCTCTACACTACACCTCCATCCTGCCCTGTATATACTATTCCTGTACTGTATACACAGCTCTACACTACACCTCCATCCTGCCCTGTATATACTTTTCCTGTACTGTATACACAGCTCTACACTACACCTCCATCCTGCCCTGTATATACTATTCCTGTACTGTATACACAGCTCTACACTACACCTCCATCCTGTCCTGTATATACTATTCCTGTACTGTATATACAGCTCTACACTACACCTCCATCCTGCCCTGTATATACTATTCCTGTACTGTATATACAGCTCTACACTACACCTCCACCCTGCCCTGTATATACTATTCCTGCACTGTATACAGCTCTACACTACGCCTCCATCCTGCCCTGTATATACTATTCCTGTACTGTATATACAGCTCTACACTACACCTCCATCCTGCCCTGTATATACTATTCCTGTACTGTATACAGCTCTACACTACACCTCCATCCTGTCCTGTATATACTATTCCTGTACTGTATACACAGCTCTACACTACACCTCCATCCTGCCCTGTATATACTATTCCTGTACTGTATACAGCTCTACACTACACCTCCATCCTGCCCTGTATATACTATTCCTGTACTGTATACACAGCTCTACACTACACCTCCATCCTGCCCTGTATATACTATTCCTGTACTGTATACACAGCTCTACACTACACCTCCATCCTGCCCTGTATATACTATTCCTGTACTGTATATACAGCTCTACACTACACCTCCATCCTGCCCTGTATATACTATTCCTGTACTGTATATACAGCTCTACACTACACCTCCATCCTGCCCTGTATATACTATTCCTGTACTGTATATACAGCTCTACACTACACCTCCATCCTGCCCTGTATATACTATTCCTGTACTGTATATACAGCTCTACACTACACCTCCATCCTGCCCTGTATATACTATTCCTGTACTGTATACACAGCTCTACACTACACCTCCATCCTGCCCTGTATATACTATTCCTGTACTGTATACAGCTCTACACTACACCTCCTTCCTGCCCTGTATATACTATTCCTGTACTGTATACACAGCTCTACACTACACCTCCATCCTGCCCTGTATATACTATTCCTGTACTGTATATACAGCTCTACACTACACCTCCATCCTGCCCTGTATATACTATTCCTGTACTGTATACACAGCTCTACACTACACCTCCATCCTGCCCTGTATATACTATTCCTGTACTGTATACACAGCTCTACACTACACCTCCATCCTGTCCTGTATATACTATTCCTGTACTATATATACAGCTCTACACTACACCTCCATCCTGCCCTGTATATACTATTCCTGTACTGTATATACAGCTCTACACTACACCTCCATCCTGCCCTGTATATACTATTCCTGTACTGTATATACAGCTCTACACTACACCTCCATCCTGTCCTGTATATACTATTCCTGTACTGTATACACAGCTCTACACTACACCTCCATCCTGCCCTGTATATACTATTCCTGTACTGTAAATACAGCTCTACACTACACCTCCATCCTGCCCTGTATATACTATTCCTGTACTGTATATACAGCTCTACACTACACCTCCATCCTGTCCTGTATATACTATTCCTGTACTGTATACACAGCTCTACACTACACCTCCATCCTGCCCTGTATTACTATTCCTGTATTGTATATACAGCTCTACACTACACCTCCATCCTGCCCTGTATATACTATTCCTGTACTGTATACACAGCTCTACACTACACCTCCATCCTGCCCTGTATATACTATTCCTGTACTGTATATACAGCTCTACACTACACCTCCATCCTGTCCTGTATATACTATTCCTGTACTGTATATACAGCTCTACACTACACCACCTCCATCCTGCCCTGTATATACTATTCCTGTACTGTATATACATCTCTACACTACACCTCCATCCTGCCCTGTATATACTATTCCTGTACTGTATATACAGCTCTACACTACACCTCCATCCTGCCCTGTATATACTATTCCTGTACTGTATACAGCTCTACACTACACCTCCATCCTGCCCTGTATATACTATTCCTGTACTGTATATACAGCTCTACACTACACCTCCATCCTGCCCTGTATATACTATTCCTGTACTGTATATACAGCTCTACACTACACCTCCATCCTGCCCTGTATATACTATTCCTGTACTGTA
Source organism: Anomaloglossus baeobatrachus (assembly GCF_048569485.1). Lineage (NCBI taxonomy): Eukaryota > Metazoa > Chordata > Amphibia > Anura > Aromobatidae > Anomaloglossus > Anomaloglossus baeobatrachus. Next base: position 10,162 of record NW_027442361.1, read on the forward strand.
TACACAGCTCTACACTACACCTCCATCCTGCCCTGTATATACTATTCCTGTACTGTATACACAGCTCTACACTACACCTCCATCCTGCCCTGTATATACTATTCCTGTACTGTATATACAGCTCTACACTACACCTCCATCCTGTCCTTGTATATACTATTCCTGTACTGTATACAGCTCTACACTACACCTCCATCCTGCCCTGTATATACTATTCCTGTACTTTATATACAGCTCTACACTACACCTCCATCCTGCCCTGTATATACTATTCCTGTACTGTATATACAGCTCTACACTACACCTCCATCCTGCCCCTGTATATACTATTCCTGTACTGTATATACAGCTCTACACTACACCTCCATCCTGCCCTGTATATACTATTCCTGTACTGTATATACAGCTCTACTCTACACCTCCATCCTGCCCTGTATATACTATTCCTGTACTGTATATACAGCTCTACACTACACCTCCATCCTGTCCTGTATATACTATTCCTGTACTGTATATGTGGAGCCCCGCAAACGCTGTGTCGGTGCATTACCTTCAGGGACTCCACGTAGATGGATCTGTCTGGTCACAGGTAGGAAACCTTCTTTGTAGTTTGTCGTGACGCCACTCTCAGATTTGCGGTCAGTGGGGACCGCCACTGCAGGTTAAGGGATGCCTGGGGCTGATGGTGGGTGCAGCCAGTTGTAGTAGCCTCCTGAGAGTGAGGCAAGCCCCAGGGCCCGGTGTAGGTGCGTAGTACCACAAGGCGCAGAATGACTCAACACAGGCAGGATGTCTTTCAGGGTTTTTACTCACAGTTGATGGCAGGGTGAGTGACCCGGGCGTAGCTGGGATGAACCAAGTGGGAACCAGGTGTCCTTCAGGCTGACTTGTGAGGGTGACTACTAACTCGCCTTCCTTAGCCCTTGGTGGTTTGGGGTAACCCCGACTTTGAGTCCCTATGGGGGTCACCCAGGGAAGATGCTGCAGCCTCTCTCCCCTTCGTTTGCTTGTCGCCTGGACCAGGCCACTCCAGCTGCTTGCCTCCTGTGACCTATGGGCCCTAACTGTGGCTACGTGGCTGCGGCTTTTGTGGTGTTGTGGCGTGGGCTTTGAGAGCCCCACACCGGCAGGTTTAGCAAAAGAAAGCTGGATCTATCTCCGCTTCGGGATCTGCCGCCCGTTTGGGCCTGGTACTCTCTAGCAGTCTCCTTACTTCCCACTCCGTTGCTCTCTCTCTAGCTGAAGATGGATTTCGGGTAGCACTCCTAGTTGACCGTTCTCCCCCGTTGGTAGCCACTGCGCGGACGCTGTCAGACTACAGCAGCCCAGGGGAAGGGGTCAGCTCTCCTCGGAGCTCCCTGGACTCTGCTCTGAACCGGCTCACATCTGGGACTTTCACTGCTGCTCCTGTCTGAGCTTCACTTTCCTGCTCCTCACTCCTCCACACTCTGCTTCAGACTCTAGACTGTTTACTCCTCCTTCTCTTTTCCCTTTTGTGCCTGCCTACGCCACCTAGCAACCAGACTCTCTTACCACACCCCTTGAGAGGAGATGGAGGCTTTTGGCCCCCTCCACTATTCCAGTGAAGGTGAAGGCTTTTCCCCCTCCTGGGATCCCCAGGGGTCCTCTCATAGGTACATGTGTGAGACCTGATCACTATGCGCCTGTGTTCCACACCCCGGTCAGCCTTCTGGATTACCTGTATTGTACTGTCCCCAGCATGGGTGCAGTACTCAGTGGTGCCTGACCAGGTCAGGGGCGCCACATTCCCCCTTAGTTATCACCAGCACGTCCTCGGGCTGCAAGACAACATTTTAAAAAATGCATAAAACATTAAAACATGTAAAACATTTTAAAAAGCACCAGGTACCATACATCACCACCCTCCACCCACAAGTCCGTTAACCCACCCAAACCCTTTCAGGAGGCAGGTCACCGGTCCTTTTGGTAACCAGATCTGGGCCATCTACTTCCCCAGACCTTTCCTCCAATCTGCCTCTCCCGTTGGCCGCGCCTTCAGCCACTTCTGGCAGGATGTAGAGGCGGCTTTCATGGGCTGGTGGTTTCAGGGTATACCTGGCTTGGTGGATCCGCGCCTTCAGCCTCTTCTGGCAGGATGTAGAGGCGGCCTCCACAGTTGGTGCTGACCAGGTACCCTCTTTGTGGTGGAGAGCCAGGCCCCATAAACAGGCATGCTCTCTGGTCGCAGGCGAGCCAAGGCCCTATATACGGACGGGCTCCTCCTGGTTGCAGACGAGCCAAGCCCCTAAACAGGCTGACTCTGGTGGTGGTGGTGCCCTCTGGTGTAACTATTTACACTGCGAGAGTTTGTGGCTATAGCCAGTTCATAGCCTTAAGGTTTATGGTTTTCTCACACAAGTTTATGTGGGCACATACTTAAACGTAAACGTTGCAAAACTTCAAACTTTTCAAAACTTTAACTTGCTGTATGCTTTACTTTATGCAGATTCCTCTACTCTTCCATACCAGGGCTTGGGCCTGTAGGGCTGCGGCACCTGTTGGTTTCTTGATCTCTTTCTTCGTCTGTGGGTTCGTTGTATTTTCTTTCTTCTTCAGTGTCTCTGTCTTCATCTTCTGTTGTGACTGCAGGGCTTCTGCAAGGACTTCTAGAACATGGTGCAACATCTAGGGCATACCAGCCTCTTTCTCCCTGATGCATAGTGAACTCCACTGAGTCTCCTATCTTCAAATTTCTTCCAGGGTGTCCTCTGGGCAGGTGGGCTCTCACATCCCTTCGATTGACAAAAATCCCTTCCTTCACACCAGGTGATACTATAAAGCCGTATCCTGATTTGAGGCTGAAATCTTCGACAATTCCTCGACGCAGGGGTCCTCTGATCTGTGCTTTGGCTCTTCTCAGGAACCGTTTTTCTTGTAGGTCTCTGGCCGTGACTTCTCTCTGCTCTGGGGATGGCGGTGCAGGGAAAGACTGGGTTCTACTGCGGCGCTGTGTCTTGCGGGCTGGATTCTGCGAAGTGCAGCTTACAAGCTCCCAGGTGGGGCGGTTGGGCAGGTCTTCTTCAGCAGGAGGTGTCAGGTCTTCCTCGTCCCAGCGGGAATATGGCAGCATCTCCGGCTCTGGGACTAGCACTGCTGCTGGCTCCGGGGGCAACTCCTCAGCTTCTTGCCCTCCTCTCCCCCTTAGTTCTTCGCTGCACTCTGGTCGTGGCAGCGCTGGGGATGAGTGTTCCTCAGCTGGCCCAGGCGGTGGACTCTTCGGCGTGGTTGCCGCAGGGGTTGCCTTAGGGGTGTGCGGAGGGAGCATGTACTGGTCCACCATCTCCTGTGGGAACTTGGCCTCCAGGTCAGCCTTCAGCTGCCAGTATGCGGGGTCCTCACCTACCAGGGATTTCCTAGTAGGGACTTCCTTAGACTGGGGAGCGGTGTCTGCTCTGGCCCTGCAGGCCGGGATAAATGGTGATGTAGTCTTTTCTTGGCGGGCCGCGCAGGGCATCGCTGCGGCGGCCTGGTCTTGGCGGGCCGCGCCTGGCATGGCGGCGGCCTGGTCTGTGCGGGCCGAGCCTGGCGTGGCGGCGGCCTGGATCTGCGTCGCTGTTGCGGCCAGTTCTTGGCGGGCCGGACTGGGCATTGCAGCCGCGGTCTGAATTGGCGTCGCATCCTCAATGGGGTCCGTGCAGGTGGAGCTGGGCGTCGCTGCAGTGATCGGGGCTTGACGGGCCGCACCTGGCGGGGCTGCGGCCTGGTTCAGCATCTCACTTGCGGCTCGGACGAGCGTCGCTGCTGCGGTGGGGTCTTGGCGGACTGGGCTCAGCAGGGTGGCAGCCTGGGTCAGCGTCACACCTGCGGCACGGATGAGTATCGCCGTGGCAGTCGGACCTTTGCGGGCCAGGCGGGGTGTCGCTGCGGCGGCCTGGATTTGGCGGGCCGCACCTAGCGTGGCTGCGGCCTCGCTCAGCGTCGCCGCGCCAGGCGCCTCTTCTGGGACCGCGGTCGTAGCAGCAGGGGTCGGAGCACTTGCGCTGGCCGGGGCAACTCTGGACTCACCCATCGGTGGCACCATCGGGATCTGAGTCGTCGCCTCTCGATCTGGCATGCGTCGCGCGGCTCCCTCCTCGTAGGTCCGAACCGCCGCAGCCATCTCCAGAAGCTCCGTGCGTCCCTCACTGAGCTGTCGCATAATCCTGGCCTCCAGCTGATCGCAGAAGATAGCAAGCTCCCGGCACCACCAGGCAGCAGAGCCTGGTTCTGGGTATCCACGTCCGGACTCCATTTCTTCTCTCTGCAGCAGCAGGCTTGTGGCTCCCTTTCCTTCCCGCCGTCCCTGGACGCTTCCGCTCTCTTCACAAGCGAGGTCAGAACTCTGCAGGGGATCTCTGGGTAGCCACACCTCTTCGTGGGCGGTAACTTCTTCCAGCGCGGGCTGCTGTTGTTTTTCAGCGCGCTTTTCATGGTGGCAATATGGCGGCGCTTCCAATTTTCCAAGCGGACCGCCCAGGCACATGGTCACCTGTCTGAACAGGTCTAGTCCTTATCCTGTTCGTGACGCCAGATGTGGAGCCCCGCAAACGCTGTGTCGGTGCATTACCTTCAGGGACTCCACGTAGATGGATCTGTCTGGTCACAGGTAGGAAACCTTCTTTGTAGTTTGTCGTGACGCCACTCTCAGATTTGCGGTCAGTGGGGACCGCCACTGCAGGTTAAGGGATGCCTGGGGCTGATGGTGGGTGCAGCCAGTTGTAGTAGCCTCCTGAGAGTGAGGCAAGCCCCAGGGCCCGGTGTAGGTGCGTAGTACCACAAGGCGCAGAATGACTCAACACAGGCAGGATGTCTTTCAGGGTTTTTACTCACAGTTGATGGCAGGGTGAGTGACCCGGGCGTAGCTGGGATGAACCAAGTGGGAACCAGGTGTCCTTCAGGCTGACTTGTGAGGGTGACTACTAACTCGCCTTCCTTAGCCCTTGGTGGTTTGGGGTAACCCCGACTTTGAGTCCCTATGGGGGTCACCCAGGGAAGATGCTGCAGCCTCTCTCCCCTTCGTTTGCCGTTTGCTTGTCGCCTGGACCAGGCCACTCCAGCTGCTTGCCTCCTGTGACCTATGGGCCCTAACTGTGGCTACGTGGCTGCGGCTTTTGTGGTGTTGTGGCGTGGGCTTTGAGAGCCCCACACCGGCAGGTTTAGCAAAAGAAAGCTGGATCTATCTCCGCTTCGGGATCTGCCGCCCGTTTGGGCCTGGTACTCTCTAGCAGTCTCCTTACTTCCCACTCCGTTGCTCTCTCTCTAGCTGAAGATGGATTTCGGGTAGCACTCCTAGTTGACCGTTCTCCCCCGTTGGTAGCCACTGCGCGGACGCTGTCAGACTACAGCAGCCCAGGGGAAGGGGTCAGCTCTCCTCGGAGCTCCCTGGACTCTGCTCTGAACCGGCTCACATCTGGGACCTTCACTGCTGCTCCTGTCTGAGCTTCACTTTCCTGCTCCTCACTCCTCCACACTCTGCTTCAGACTCTAGACTGTTTACTCCTCCTTCTCTTTTCCCTTTTGTGCCTGCCTACGCCACCTAGCAACCAGACTCTCTTACCACACCCCTTGAGAGGAGATGGAGGCTTTTGGCCCCCTCCACTATTCCAGTGAAGGTGAAGGCTTTTCCCCCTCCTGGGATCCCCAGGGGTCCTCTCATAGGTACATGTGTGAGACCTGATCACTATGCGCCTGTGTTCCACACCCCGGTCAGCCTTCTGGATTACCTGTATTGTACTGTCCCCAGCATGGGTGCAGTACTCAGTGGTGCCTGACCAGGTCAGGGGCGCCACATATACACAGCTCTACACTACACCTCCATCCTGCCCTGTATATACTATTCCTGTACTGTATACAGCTCTACACTACACCTCCATCCTGCCCTGTATATACTATTCCTGTACTGTGTACACAGCTCTACACTACACCTCCATCCTGTCCTGTATATACTATTCCTGTACTGTGTACACAGCTCTACACTACACCTCCATCCTGCCCTGTATATACTATTCCTGTACTGTATATACAGCTCTACACTACACCTCCATCCTGCCCTGTATATACTATTCCTGTACTGTATACACAGCTCTACACTACACCTCCATCCTGCCCTGTATATACTATTCCTGTACTGTATATACAGCTCTACACTACACCTCCATCCTGCCCTGTATATACTATTCCTGTACTGTATACACTGCTCTACACTACACCTCCATCCTGCCCTGTATATACTATTCCTGTACTGTATATACAGCTCTACACTACAACTCCATCCTGCCCTGTATATACTATTCCTGTACTGTATACACTGCTCTACACTACACCTCCATCCTGCCCTGTATATACTATTCCTGTACTGTATACACAACTCTACACTACACCTCTATCCTGTCCTGGATATACTATTTCTGTACTGTATACACAGCTCTACACTACACCTCCATCCTGCCCTGTATATACTATTCCTGTACTGTATATACAGCTCTACACTACACCTCCATCCTGCCCTGTATATACTATTCCTGTACTGTATATACAGCTCTACACTACACCTCCATCCTGCCCTGTATATACTATTTCTGTACTGTATACAGCTCTTCACTACACCTCCATCCTGGCAGGCACGGTACTGATTAAAGAACGTGCCTCTGATTGTGGAGCCCACCTGGCCAATGCTAAAGGAAACAATGGTCGTGCCCATTTCCCCTCTTTCCACCACTCCCCCAGGTGAGGCCCTAATTGGGATGCCCAGCTAACCAACGGGATCACAGGGGAAAGGGGGGTCCAGCCACACCTACAGGGGTTAAATTCAGTGCCCGGGGTCAGTGAGTTCCTCTTTCCCTCCGGCTGACCCCTAGAAGCTTTTGTCTTTTGTTCCTGCGGACCCCATGGAAGCTGTTGTCATGTCTGACCCCCTGATGGAGGCCCTAAGGCAGAGAGCAGCACAGGAAGGTGATAACTGGCTTCAAGCCCTTATTACTGGCCTCAGCGCTCCCCTCCCTGTGCCCTTTCCGGCTCCCTCTCCACAGGCAGTACTATCCACCCCTGGGGCTCCGTCCACTACTGCCCCTCCTGACCTCCCCATGGATCAATCTGCCCAGTCCTCACTAGTCTCCCCAACAGTCCCACATTCCAGCACCACCTCCCCCGGGATCCCATCCACGGATCCTCCTTCTCCCAGCCAGTCACTCACCCCCCGCAGCCTTCAGCGTCATCCTCCGCCTGCACTATCACCACTGACCTGCCGATCCAGGGAGGCAGGCGCTCCAAGCGCTGCTCTCGTCCTCCAGAACGGCTCTGGGTCACAGGCGAGCCCCTGCACCACAGGCGCCAGGCTTCGGGTCATGCCGTGAATTCCCCAAAATCTTGCACCAAAAAAATCCAAAAACGAAGTTAACCTAGGCAGAATGGTGGGCCCCTTTCAATCAAGTACTTTTCAACTTTTCAAAATATCAGGATCTCCCCATAAGGCATTATTCCAAAAAAGGAACCCGGGAAGTATCGGCTAATCCATCATCTTTCCCACCCAAAAGGTGCATCGGTTAACGACGGAATCTCCCCAGAAGAAGCATATGCCTTTAACAAAGCAGTAGAATTAGTCCGCGCAGCGGGGCACGGTGCCCTGCTAGCTAAATCTGACATAGTCGGCATGCTGCCTATTACCCGTGCATCCCGACTGCTTCCACCTGCTAGGTTGCAAGGTGAACGAACACTATTATTACGATATATGTCTGCCATTGGGATGTTCCATTTCATGTCACTACTTTGAGCTGTTTAGTTCGTTCCTGGACTGGGTAGTTTGTTACGAAAGAGGCAGCAATTCCCTGGTCCGTGACGTTTTTTTTTTGTTCGTCGGCCCCGTAAATTCTAAACTCTGCTCCCTCCTCCTCACAAAATTTTAATTTATAGCTCAGCGCTTCGGCGTACCGCTATCACCCGAAAAAACAGTCGGCCCCTGTAACGTTTTGCCTTTCCTCGGCATCGACAGACACTGATGCAATGGTTTTTCACCTGCCAGCAGAAAAAAAAAAATATCAGAGAACACTGCATATGCTGGAGGGTTTCTGCGAGGCGAAAAAGGTTACCCTCCAACATATGCAGTCATTGCTGGGTCTGCTGACATTCGCCAGCCGCGTAATGCCGGTCGGCAGGGCCTTCTCTCGGCGATTATCGTTAGCAACAAAGGGCATTTTAAAACCAGGCCATAGAATCAGGCTCACTTACTCACTGACGGCAGGCTTACTAGTCTGGAAAACATTCCTTCAATCCTTCAATGGCCATACCTGCGTCATGGCTAAAGAGACGTCAAGCACGGACCTAGGTCTCACTGTAGGAGGATGTAATAAAAAGAGTTTCGCAGGTATCTACAAGAACCAGTGGTGCACAGGCAGCTGTACGGATCTGTGGGCCACATCAAACTGGGGGAGTGATCCAGCCCTGCTAGAATTTTTCACATTAGTATTGTCCGTGGAGTTATGGGGTCATCAGCTGGAAAACTCAAACATTCGATTTATAACAAAAAATCCAAAAATGGCAAAGAGCTTAAATCACATGTTGTTTGCGTCTCTGCCCTTACTGGCCTGTTACGCAGGCTTGCACTTCTATGCCTGAGACACAATATCTGGTATCGAGCTCGACTAAGAAGACATAGATGATAAACTCGTTAACTCTCTTATGTTCCGAATGGCAGGCCTTCACAGACCATCTCCCAAAGGCGCAACCAGCGGGTGTCCCGTGTCCTCCATCCTTATGGGACACCGTAGCCAATCATTGATGCCTTCAATCCGTGCCTCCGTTACAGCGGCTACCTGGCAGGTCTATAGTAAGGCTTGGGAGGAGTGGTGTTCAATAATCCAGGGCAGGCCCGTTCATAAGTGCGACTGCACAAGGCGCGAAGTGACGACGGAATTTTTGGTTCGGCTAAAAGAAAGAGGGGCATCGGGCACGTCAGCACAACGGCATTTATCGGGGATAGCCTTCTTCTTTCAACTAGCAGGGTGGGTATGCGTGCCTAAGTTCTTTTTCATTAAACAAGCCATTAAAAGGCTGGAACAGGCTTTAACCGAGTCAGGAATGTCGTCGCCCCATGTCATTGAAATTACTACATGACATTATTGCAATATCCCCCTCAATATGCAGGTCTCCATACGAGGCAACCCTCATATCCGCAGCTTTCGCTATCATTTTTTTTTCGGCACACTGCGCATTGGTGAATTATTACCGCGCTCAAAAACAGCATCTGAAGGCGGGTTACTCAACGAGGATTTAGTCATATGCAGCAACACCCTGCGCATTTGCGTGCGTAAATCCAAATGCGACTCCACCGGGAGGGGCACGTGGGTCCTGGTTAACTCAAAAGACGGCCCAATATGCCCGCTAAAAATAGTCAAACACTACGCGCTGATAAGACACGCAAGCAGATTTTTCTTTCCCATACGGACGGGTCCCCTCTTACCAAGTATCAATTTCAAGCAATGTTTAATCAGTGCTTAGCGAAAGCTGAGGAGAATCCGAAGGAATACGGGACACATTCTTTCCGAATCGGGGCAGCCACTGAGGCTGCTAGGGCAGAAGTAACGAAGACTGAAGTCCAGAGAATGGGTCGCTGGTAGTCCGCTTGCTTTGCCAGATATACAGTCATATGAAAAAGTTTGGGCACCGCTATTAATTTTAACCTTTTTTCTTTATAACAATTTGGGTTTTTGCAACAGCTATTTCAGTTTCATATATCTAATAACTGATGGACTGAGTAATTTTTCTGGATTGAAATGAGGTTTATTGTACTAACAGAAAATGTGCAATCCGCATTTAAGCAAAATTTGACCAGTGCAAAAGTATGGGCACCTCAACATAAAAGTGTCATTAATATTTTGTAGATCCTTCTTTTGCAAAAATAACAGCCTCTAGTCGCTTCCTGTAACTTTTAATGAGTTCCTGGATCCTGGATGAAGGTATATTTGACCATTCCTGTTTACAAAACAATTCCAGTTCAGTTAAGTTTGATGGTCGCCAAGCATGGACAGCACGCTTCAAATCATCCCACAGACGTTCAATGATATTCAGGTCTGGGGACTGGGATGGCCATTCCAGAACATTGTAATTGTTCCTCTGCATGAATGCCTGAGTAGATTTGGAGCGGTGTTTTGGATCATTGTCTTGCTGAAATATCCATCCCCTGCGTAACTTCAACTTCGTCACTGATTCTTGCACATTATTGTCAAGAATCTGCTGATACTGAGTTGAATCCATGTGACCCTCAACTTTAACAAGATTCCCGTTCCCGGTGCTGGCATTGGCCACACAGCCCCAAAGCATGATGGAACCTCCACCAAATTTTACTGTGGGTAGCAAGTGCTTTTCTTGGAATGCCGTGGTTTTTTGCCTTCATGCATAACGCCTTTGTGTATGACCAAACAACTCAATCTTTGTTTCATCAGTCCACAGGACCTTCTTCCAAAATGTAACTGGCTTGTCCGAATGTGCTTTTGCATACCTCAGGCGACTCTGTTTGTGGCGTGCTTGCAGAAACGGCTTCTTTCGCATCACTCTCCCATACAGCTTCACCTTGTGCAACGTGCGCTGTATTGTTGACTGATGCACAGTGACACCATCTGCAGCAAGATGATGCTGCAGGTCTTTGGAGGTGATCTTTGGATTGTCCTTGACTGTCCTTGACTTTTCTCACCATTCTTCTTCTCTGCCTTTCTGATATTTTTCTTGGCCTGCCACTTCTGGGCTTAACAAGAACTGTACCTGTGTTCTTCCATTTCCTACTATGTTCCTCACAGTGAAAACTGACAGTTTAAATCTGAGACAACTTTTTGTATCCTTCCCCTGAACAACTATGTTGAATAATCTTTGTTTTCAGATCATTTGAGAGTTGTTTTGAAGAGCCCACGATGCCACTCTTCATAGGAGATTCAAAATAGGAGAACAACTTGCAAGTGGCCACCTTAAATACCTTTTCTCATGATTGGATACACCTGCCTATGAAGTTCAAAGCTCAATGAGGTTACAAAACCAATTTAGTAAATCAGTAAAAAGTAGTTAGGAGTGTTCAAATCAAGAAATTGCTAAGGGTGCCCATACTTTTACACCGTTCAAATTTTGTTTAAATGCGGATTGCACATTTTGTTAGTGCAATAAACCTCATTTCAATCCAGAAATATGACTCAGTCCATCAGTTATTAGATATATGAAACTGGAATAGCTGTTGCAAAAACCCAAATTGTTATAAAGAAAAAAGGTTAACATTAATAGGGGTGCCCAAACTTTTTCATATGACTGTATAAGACCGGATTTGCTGAAATAACACGTTTATCTATTACAGGCGACTGTAGACCGGCAGTCTGGGTAGTTGGACATTTTTATATTTACTGGGCAGCTAAAAGGGCCATGAATCAGTGTTAAAAATATACTCTTAAATATATTTTTCTTCAAATACGTAAAAGCGCATGAAAGAAAGAACTTCAAAAAATGTAAAAAATAAATGTATTTTATATCTATTTAATAATGGTTGCCAGAATTCGGTTACAGAAAGGAAAAATAATATACCTCATTAGCTTACGTAAAAGAGATTCAATTAGTCCATATTAATCAATAGAAATCTACATTCATCTTTCTTGAGTTCTTGAATGGGCTCATGCTGGAGGCCTGACAGCATATGTCTTGCTTCGTTGAGGCCTGGATGGATGGATGGATGGAGGGATGGATCCAGCTTCCAGCAGGCTGGTGACATGTGAGAGAGTGAGCGAGAGAGCGAGCCCCCTCCCACCGGGTGTTATATATGGCAACTGTCCAACTCATATAGGGAGATTTTGTTGAACACATGAGGTCATTCACTAGTAGCTTGCAAAGAACCTATATATGTACCATGCTATGTCAGCATCTATCCATATTCAATACAGATATCTTAATATTTATTCCTCATAAGAACTTTATCAATAAGCTATGCCTTCCAACATAAACAGAACTGTGAACATATATAATATATCCTATTTAAAGTGTTTAATAACTAGATGTATTAATTTTAATGTTTTTACAATCCCCCTTGAGGTGGGTAAATTATTATTAATAAAAACCCCAAAATTAATTAATACATTAAAATAACAAACCTTCTTTCCTTCTTTGGCGATAGTGGATTAATGTCAATAATAATGATCAATAATAATATTGAATTTGCATTATTCATGTTGTATGTTCAATAATATAATAATGTGAATTCATGTTATGGTAGGCCGTGACTGATAATCATATAAAATAAATAATTATACTTTCCTAAACCTAAAAAGATGCAAAACAGATCCGGTCACCATCTGATGTCCTCTGGGATGATGTCTTCTTATCTCCGATGTAATCTGGCATAAACACAGTCTTTTAAAAATAAATCCTTTGATAAAAAATGATTGGTTATCAATTTAATACAGTCCCATATTGTTTATCATTGTTAGGTCCATAAACTTTATTCTTTATTGCAAAGTCCATAACCAATGTTGATAACCCACAGTTCATAAGTGTAGAAGAATATCATAGGTCTTTGATATCTGTGCAGTGTAATTTACATTAGTCACCTTTATCCTCTGTGCTGCCTGTTGTCATTTCCGGAACAGGTGTTGAGACGTTCTTGGTCAGCACGACAGGGGTTAACTTTAACACTTTATTGCTCTCCTTGGTAACTGTGGTGAGGTCTTCATGCACAGACCATGTGTTGTAACATTGTCCATCCTGGTACCATAAGATCACCATCTTTGCTGAGGTCCAGACGCGGTAAGTGTTTTATATTTAGCACAGTCTTAGTCAAAGGTCCAAAAGGTAACGTCTCAACTATCGGCTTTTGCAACTTTTGGTGGAATTCCTTCTTACTTTAGAAGAATTAATAAAAGTCTTTTATCTTTCTGTAATCTTGATTTAAGACTTCATTCCCAAATTTAGATACCAAATATGGCAATGATACTACCACTAATAAATGTCACAGCATATCATAACTCTAATACTATAATACCATATCATTATTATTATCGTAGAAGTATTAATATAATTGATACTTAGAACGATGAAATAATACTGCATAATGGTATAGACGATAGTATTCTCATGTAATAACCTTTTTTTTGTCATTGGTGTAATTACCTTTCCAACCCATAGGTGGCAATGTGTTAAATGTAACCAAAATGTAATACTCAATATTAAATAATATAATATGTACCTATAACATGTACCATATTATAAATATGAAAGACAACAATGTGGCTTATTTTGTTAGATCATTTGTAAAATTATAAACCAAAGCAAATAACCTTTTAGAAAAGACTTCCTAGATGTACCTGGATCTTCCATCTTTATTACTCTAATTTAATTTATTTGATTTGTCTATTAAATAACTTACTATATAAGAAAATGTAACTATAACCAATATTTGTCTTTATTGTGTTAACATACTAATAAAAGAATAATGTATTACTAGGAAGTAAATAATTAAATATATTAATAAATGAAGTGTTCTTTTCTTCCAAAAATTGGAACTTTCCCTTTTAATATGATTCATATTTAATAAAGTAATATCCTTATATTAGATATTACTTAACTAAATATTGAAGTGTTTTCTCAATTGAGATATTAAAAATTAGAAAGAAAAATAAAATTGTAGAATTAAAATTTTGATTAAAAATGTGAATATTAAATAAAAATAATCAAAAATAAAATAGGAATAAAAGGAAAAATGAAAATTGGAATAAAAATAAGGCCTTCTATGTATATGACACTTATGTCCTTAATAACCTTAATATTACCAATCTCTTGTATGATTTGTAATTTACATGCAATTTCCTACGAATTTCATACATTTTGTCACAGGAATATTTTTGATCTGGGAGACACTGTTGATTGTTCACAGAATCTCTCCTTTTTTTGTGTTGGTTTTTCAGAATTAATTTGTTTTGATTGCTTGTGGTAATTTCTAACAAAATCGAAAAATTGGGTACTTTCGAATAGATTCCGTTTCTTTAACGCTATAGCACAGGTTTTAGCATCAAGAATTTTATTAAATTTCTTGACGAACAAATATACTATTTCATTCGGTCTGACATTTGGAATGACCGCCCTATATAAACGTTCAAAAGCGGACATAAATGAGAACGTACTTTCATTCTGTTCAATTTGTAATTCCTTCATCATCTCATAATTTGGATTAGATTCATTCCGTTCACAGAAAATGAGATTTCTCAGCCTTGTGATTTCATCATCATTTGATCAATAAAATGTCTCATTGTCAGAAGACTTTTTTTAATGCTAGTTGTCTAAAAAAATGTTGGGGTATCCACATACGGAATAACTGAGTCTTCTCACTATTGGTTAAATTTAACTTTTCAACACTACTTTCAAATATTTCTGAATTTCTGCATACATGTATTTTGGGATCGTATGCGGGAATTAATTTGCATAAGTCCAAAAGATTCTTCCTAAGTTTAAGTTCTAACTTAGCCTGTTCTATTTTTAGAAACTGTTCTCCGCCATGCTCTCTGACTCCTCCACCTTCTGGCTCTGCTTTGTCATTTCCTTTTCTGACAACTTTTTGCACGTCTCCTACTCTGGCTCTTCCCCCTTTTGACTTCTCTATGTCATTTCCTGCTTCTTCTCCGGTGTCGTGAAGATCACCTTTAATAGACGGCACATGTCTGCGGCCATCTTTATTACAGTCAGAATTTACAATATCTTTTACTGACATTTCAGGTTTTACGCAGTCTTTGGATCTCTCTATCACTGACTTATGGAATTTCCAAACTAAATGCAATAAATTTCGAAGCTTCTCTCTCTCTTTGTTAAAAAATACCTTAGAATTTACTCATGAATTTGCTAGTTCACACTCTGCATACAAGTCTAACCATAAATTCACTAATCTAGACTTCTCTAAATGCTTACTTTGTTCAGAAAATGAATTTAAATTCATTGTCTTACCTTGACTTATAATCAGCACTTGTAGCACCTCTTATGGACTGACTTATTCTTTCTCCTCCAAAGACACGTCAAAAGATTATCGTCTGTGGCTTAGCAAAGTTTAAAGTTCATTTAAAAAAACAAACATTCATGTGACTTGACTTATACGTATTGTACTTAGGTCCCGCGTGATTTGTATAAATTGTCAATTCCAGACACTTTGCAAGAGGTATGTATTACTTCTGTCCCCCGTTGTGCAAAGTGAAAGAAAAATATAAAAAACACGAATAGCTGGCTCACCAAAATGTTAAAAACATATACTCTTAAATATATTTTTCTTCAAATACGTAAAAGCGCATGAAAGAAAGAACTTCAAAAAATATAAAAAAAATATTTTATATCTATTTAAAAATGGTTGCCAGAATTCGGTTACAGAAAGGAAAAATAATATACTTCATTAGCTTACGTAAAAGAGATTCAATTAGTCCATATTAATCAATAGAAATCTTCATTCAGCTTTCTTGAGTTCTTGAATGGGCTCAAGCTGGAGGCCTGACAGCATATGTCTTGCTTCGTTGAGGCCTGGATGGATGGATGGAGGAATGGATCCAGCTTCCAGCAGGCTGGTGACATGTGTGAGAGTGAGCGAGAGAGCGAGCCCCCTCCTACCGGGTGTTATATACAGTGCCTACAAGTAGTCTTCAACCCCCTGCAGATTTAGCAGGTTTACACATTCGGAATTAACTTGGCATTGTGACATTTGGACTATAGATCAGCCTGGAAGTGTGAAATGCACTGCAGCAAAAAAGAATGTTATTTCTTTTTTTTTTTTTTTTTTTTAAATTGTGAAAAGTTTATTCAGAGGGTCATTTATTATTCAACCCCTCAAACCACCAGAATTCTGTTTGGTTCCCCTAAAGTATTAAGAAGTATTTCAGGCACAAAGAACAATGAGCTTCACATGTTTGGATTAATTATCTCTGTTTCCAGCCTTTTCTGACTAATTAAGACCCTCCCCAAACTTGTGAACAGCACTGGGCCTACCTGTCTCCACTGTTGGGATCATCATCTGGAAGTGGAAGGCTTATGGAACTACTGTTAGCCTTCCACGGCCTGGACAGCCTTTGAAAGTTTCCTCCCGTGCCGAGGCCAGGCTTGTCCGAAGAGTCAAGGCTAACCCAAGGACAACAAGGAAGGAGCTCCGGGAAGATCTCATGGCAGTGGGGACATTGGTTTCAGTCAATACCATAAGTAACGTACTCCACCGCAATGGTCTCCATTCTAGACGAGCCCATAAGGTACCTTTACTTTCAAAGCGTCATGTCAAGGCTCGTCTACAGTTTGCTCATGATCACTTGGAGGACTCGGAGATAGACTGGTTCAAGGTTCTCTGGTCTGATGAGACCAAGATCGAGATCTTTGGTGCCAACCACACACATGACGTTTGGAGACTGGATGGCACTGCATACGACCCCAAGAATACCATCCCTACAGTCAAGCCTGGTGGTGGCAGCATCATGCTGTGGGGCTGTTTCTCAGCCAAGGGGCCTGGCCATCTGGTCCGCATCCATGGGAAGATGGATAGCACGGCATACCTGGAGATTGTGGCCAAGAACCTCCGCTCCTCCATCAAGGATCTTACGATAGGTCGTCATTTCATCTTCCAAAAAGACAACGACCCAAAGCACACAGCCAAGAAAACCAAGGCCTGGTTCAAGAGGGAAAAAAATCAAGGTGTTGCAGTGGCCTAGTCAGTCTCCTGACCTTAACCCAATTGAAAACTTGTGGAAGGAGCTCAAGATTAAAGTCCACATGAGACACCCAAAGAACCTAGATAACTTGGAGAAGATCTGCATGGAGGAGTGGGCCAAGATAACTCCAGAGACCTGTGCCGGCCTGATCAGGTCTTATAAAAGACGATTATTAGCTGTAATTGCAAACAAGGGTTATTCCACAAAATATTAAACGTAGGGGATGAATAATAATTGACCCACTCTTTTATGTTGAAAATTTAACTGAGCAACATAACTTGTTGGTTTGTAAGATTTATGCATCTGTAAATAAATCCTGATCTTGTTTGAAGTTTGCAGGCTCTAACTTATTTGCATCTTATCAAACCTGCTAAATCTGCAAGGGGTTGAAGACTACTTGTAGGCACTGTATGGCAACTGTCCAACCCATATAGGGAGATTTTGTTGAACACATGAGGTCATTCACTAGCAGCTTGCAAAGAGCCTATATATGTACCATGCTATGTCAGCATCTATCCATATTCAATACAGATACCTTAATATGTATTCCTTATAAGAACTTTATCAACAAGCTATGCCCTCCAACAAACAGAACTGTGAACATATATAATATATCCTATTTAAAGTGTTTAATAACTAGATGTATTAATTTTAATGTTTTTACAATCGGCCAGGAGGAAAGAACCTGGGCTTCAAAAACGTAGATGTCAACTGGAGAGGCATCAGAGGGCTACGATGGCAACAGGTTTTCCCGGAGATAAGGTTGCTTTACACGCTGCGACATTGCTAGCGATCTTGTTAGCGATGTGACACTCCAGATCGCAGATAAGATTTGCAGAGATCGCACATAGGTCATTTTTATAGCGCCGGTCACATGTGCGATCTCGGCAAATCGTATGTGCGATCTGGCGTGTTAGATCACTAACGAGATCGCTAGCGATGTCGCAGCATGTAAAGCACCGTATAGTCGACCTTTCCACGACGGCCACGGGGCCGTTAGTATTAGTGATACATGCTGGTGGCAAGGATTTGGTGAAACGCAGTACGGTCGAATTACTAACAGTGATGAAGACAGACATCGAATGTTTTACCTACCTCTTCCTAGATACAGTATTGGTGTGGTCAGAGATAGTACCATGAGCGGTATGGCACGAAGCAATAAATGCAAAAGCCATAGAGCGTTCAAGGAAAAAAATTAATGCGAAGATGGCAAAATTTGTGAGAGGAAGATGCGGTATCGTGGTTCGTCACCACCAGTTGGAGGGCGATAACTCCACACTTTTAAAGATCAGACGGAGTGCACCTTACGGATATTGGTCAAAACATTTTGTTGTCCGGGATACAGGATGGAGTGGATCAGGCCCCCAAGGTGATGGGTGGGGGTCGGAGTTCTATGTAGGCGGTACACATGATCATCCGTGGCGGAAAAGGTGGAGAGGGGCAAAGGTCATAACTGCTCGTTGGCTGTTCGCCTGTCGGTCGCAGGCAAGGTTGCGGCAACGACCTCATAATGACATTGAAGGGCCCTTCTCTCCCTATGAAATGAATAATCTGTGAATGACCTATTTTCACCCCATCTAGGCCTGGCCGTGTTTTAATTTGGGGACTGGTGGGAGGAAGGAAAGGCACCATTTCAGACACGCGGGTCTCCACAGTCAGTCCTGTATGTACTATTCCTATACTGTACACACAGCTCTACACTACACCTCCATCCTGTCCTGTATATACTATTCCTGTACTGTATACACAGCTCTACACTACACCTCCATCCTGTCCTGTATATACTATTCCTGTACTGTATATACAGCTCTACACTACACCTCCATCCTGCCCTGTATATATGTTGAAACATTAAAAACTTAATACATCTAGTTATCAAACATTTTATAATAGGACATATTATATATGTTCACAGTTCTGTTTATGTTGGAGGGAATTGCTTATTATTAAAGTTCTTATAAGGAATAAATATTAAGGTATCCATATTGAATATACATAAGTGCTGACATAGTATGGTATATTTATCCATCTGAATCTTTCCAGCAAAAGGATTACATCATGTAACATGCATTCAGCTGAAATACCCTACATGGTTTGGACAGTTGTCATATAACACACGGTGGGAGGGGGTGGCTGGTCTGACTCCTGCTTCGAGAGTCTCTCAAACACATGTCACTAGCCTGCAGGAAGCTGGATCTATCCCTCCCATCCATCCATCCAGGCCTCAACGAAGCAAGACATATGCTGTCAGGCCTCCAGCATGAGCCCATTCAAGAACTCAAGAAAGATGAATGAAGATTTCTATTAATTAATATGGACTAAAAGAATCTCTTTAACGTAAGCAAACAAGAATATTATTTTTCCTCTCTAACTGATCCTGGCAACCATTTTTAAATAGATATAAAATACATTTATTACATATTTTGAAGTCCATTATTCATGCGTCTTATCACGTATTTGAAGAAAAATATATTTAAGAGTATATTTTTAACATTTGGAGAGCCAGCCATTCTTGATTTTTTTTTTCAATTTTTTGTACTTATTCCTTCACTTTGCATAAAGGGGGACAGAAGTAATGAATATCTTTTGCAAAGTATCAGGAATTGACAATTTATAAAAATCACGCAGAACCTAGGAAATATGGATAAGTACAAGTCACATGAATGTTTTTTGAAATGAACTTTAAAGAGTTTACAAAGCCACAGAAGTTAACCTTTGACGTGTCTTTGAACAAAAAAGAATAAGTCAGTCCATAAAGTATTGGACGTGCTGAACAAGGTGAATCAAGTCTCAGAGGATCATCCATCAGATCATCTGGTCATATCAGGTAAAAAAATGGATTTTATCTCTTTTTCTAAGCAAAGTAAACTTCAGTTCACATACTCAGATATTTCTAATGTAGAAAAGCTTTGGTTAAGCCTTTATGGCAAATGTGAACTTGAGAATTCACGTGTAGAATGTGCAATATCTTTTAATAGAGAGAAACAGAAAATCAGGAATGTCTGTCATTTAATCAAGATGGCCGCAGACATGTGCCGTCTATTCAAGGTAACCTTCGGGACATCGCAACAGAAGCAGGAAATGACGTAGAGAAGCCAGAAGGGGGAGTTGTCAGAGAAGGAAAATGACAAAGCGGAGCCAGAAGGGGGAGTAGTCAGAGAGCATGGCGGAGATCAGTTTCTAAAATTAAAACAGGCTAAGTTAGGGGTTAAACTTAGGAAGAATCTTTTGGATAAATGCAAATTAATACCCGCATATAATCCCAAAATACATGTATTCAGAAATTCAGAAATATTTGAAAGTAGTGTTGACAAGTTAAAGTTAACCAATAGTGAGAAGACTCAGATATTTCATATGTGGTTACCCCAGCAGCTAGCATTAAAGTCTTCTGACAATGAAACTTTTGATTGTCCAAATGATGATGATATCACGAGGCTGAGAAATCTCATTTTCTGTGAACGGAATGAATCTAATCCAAATTATGAGATGTTGAAGGAATTACGAATTGAACAGAATGAAAGTATGTTCTCATTTATGTCCGTTTTTGAACGTTTATATAGGGCGGTTATTCCAAATGTCAGACCGATTGAAATAGTACATTTGTTCGTCAAGAAATTTAATACAGTTCTTGATACTAAAACCTGTGCTATAGTGTTAAAGAAATGGAATCTATTCAAAAGTACCCAATTTATCGATTTTGTTAGAAATTACCAAAAGCAATCAAAATAGAAATTAATTAATTCTGTGAAACCAAAAAAGGAGACATTTTATGACAAACCAACATTGTCTCCCAGATCCAAATATTCCTGCGACAAAATGTATGAAATTCGTAGGAAATTGCATGTAAATTACAAATCATACAATCCATCTGATACTGATGATCTCAGACAATGTATGTTTAAAAGTTTTGAGAGGCAGAAACAGGTGTCTTGTGCAAATCCTTTTCCCTTGTCATTATTGGGAAGAATACCTACTAGAGAATGTGATACCCAAAGACAGCTGATGGGTCCTCAAGACATTCTTGCTCATTTAAAAAGAACAGTCGGGTCACAAGATTTTTTCAATAATCCCAATAGTTTACAAATGGGTTTATTAAATTTAATTGGAAGAAAAACTCAGGCTGGTTTTCAGTTTGGGTAGAAGGGGATTTCTGAATAAAAAAAATATGGTGATTTGTATTTGATATTCATAATTATTCATATACAGTGAATCTATGCATTACGTATATGTGTGTATATATATGTTCATATAGCATATTATATATTTAAAAGTAGTGATAGTAAAGTCAAAGTTATATTTTCATTTAGCTAAATGATAGAAATTTTATAAATTAATAATTTGATCTCTGTATATGAATAATATTTAAAATTAATAAGAAAAAGTATAGCTTATTTTAAGTGTTTCATTTTTATCATAAATATAATAATTTTATTTTTATTTCCCGCAGAATTTCTCAGTAAAGCAGATTGATTAAGTTTTAAATTTTTATTTTATAAATTTGTTCTTATCCTCAATCAGGTAACATATATCTTATATTTGCGTAAGGCTAATCGTTAAAGCATGCATAATAATAATTATTTTTCTCAGGTAGCAATCAAGAGGAAGATCAGTTGTTTTTAACGTTTTTTTCAGGAATATGAATATACATATGTTTTCCTTGGTGCTATTTAAGGTGTATTTTGAGTTTTTGAAGTGGAATGCTTAAACTTGCTTGTTGGAATGGTGTTCCTTGCACGTAATCAGAGCATGCGACACTTGAATTACTGAGCTAATAATAAGTGTCTGTCTGTCCTATGGTCAAATGTACAGTATGTGACTATCAAAGGTATCTGTTACTCATGAGTAAATGTAATTCGCATAATTCAAGAAATACTTCATATTAGTATCATATTTTTTGAAATCCGCATAGGAAAATTGAAAATCAAAAAGGGGTATGTGTTGTCAATGTTTGACTGTATGTGAATAGTTTTGTATATCCTCGTACAGTGAGGCAGTCTAATTGACTGAACAGCTGTGGACTGAAATTCTGACTCCTGCTCCGAGAGTTTCTCAAACACATGTCACTAGCCTGCAAGAAGCTGGATCCATCCCTCCATCCATCCATCCATCCAGGCCTCAACGAAGCAAGACATATGTTGTTAGGCCTCCAGCATGAGCCCATTGAAGAACTCAAGAAAGATGAATGAAGATTTCTATTAATTAATATGGACTAATTGAAATCTCTTTTACGTAAGCAAACAAGAATATTATTCCTTTCTGTAACTGATTCTGCCAACCATTTGGAAATAGATATAAAATAAACAATATACTATTCCTGTAATGTATACAGCTCTACACTACACCTCCATCCTGCCCTGTATATACTATTCCTGTACTGTATATACAGCTCTACACTACACCTCCATCCTGCCCTGTATATACTATTCCTGTACTGTATATACAGCTCTACACTACACCTCCATCCTGCCCTGTATATACTATTCCTGTACTGTATATGTGGCGCCCCTGACCTGGTCAGGCACCACTGAGTACTGCACCCATGCTGGGGACAGTACAACACAGGTAATCCAGAAGGCTGACCGGGGTGTGGAACACAGGCGCATAGTGATCAGGTCTCACACATGTACCCATGAGAGGACCCCTGGGGATCCCAGGAGGGGGAAAAGCCTTCACCTTCACTGGAATAGTGGAGGGGGCCAAAAGCCTCCATCTCCTCTCAAGGGGTGTGGTAAGAGAGCCTGGTTGCTAGGTGGCGTAGGCAGGCACAAAAGGGAAAAGAGAAGGAGGAGTAAAGAGTCTGCAGCAGAGTGTGGAGGAGTGAGGAGCAGGAAAGTGAAGCTCAGACAGCAGCAGATGTGAAGGTCCCAGATGTGAGCCAGGCAGTGCAGAGTCCAGGGAGCTCGAGTGAGGAGCAGATCCCGTGGGCTGCTGTAGTCTGACAGCGTCCGCGCAGTGGCTACCGACGGGGGAGAACGGTCAACTAGGAGTGCTACCCGAAATCCATCTTCAGCTAGAGAGAGGGCAACGGAGTGGGAAGTAGGGAGACTGCTAGAGAGTACCAGGCCCAAACGGGCGGCAGATCCCGAAGCGGAGATAGATCCAGCTTTCTTTTGCTAAACCTGCCGGTGTGGGGCTCTCAAAGCCCACGCCACAACACCACAAAAGCCGCAGCCACGTAGCCACAGTTAGGGCCCATAGGTCACAGGAGGCAAGCAGCTGGAGTGGCCTGGTCCAGGCGACAAGCAAATGGCAAACGAAGGGGAGAGAGGCTGCAGCATCTTCCCTGGGTGACCCCCATAGGGACTCAAAGTCGGGGTTACCCCAAACCACCAAGGGCTAAGGAAGGCGAGTTAGTAGTCACCCTCACAAGTCAGCCTGAAGGACACCTGGTTCCCACTTGGTTCATCCCAGCTACGCCCGGGTTACTCACCCTGCCATCAACTGTGAGTAAAAACCCTGAAAGACATCCTGCCTGTGTTGAGTCATTCTGCGCCTTGTAGTTCTACGCATCTACACAGGGCCCTGGGGCTTGCCTCACTCTCAGGAGGCTACTACAACTGGCTGCACCCACCATCAGCCCCAGGCATCCCTTAACCTGCAGTGGCGGTCCCCCACTGACCGCAAATCTGAGAGTGGCGTCACGACAAACTACAAAGAAGGTTTCCTACCTGTGACCAGACAGATCCATCTACGTGGAGTCCCTGAAGGTAATGCACCGACACAGCGTTTGCGGGGCTCCACATCTGGCGTCACGAACAGGATAAGGACTGGACCTGTTGAGACAGGTGACCATGTGCCTGGGCGGTCCGCTTGGAAAATTGGAAGCGCCGCCATATTGCCACCATGAAAAGCGCGCTGAAAAACAACAGCAGCCCGCGCTGGAAGAAGTTACCGCCCACGAAGAGGTGTGGCTACCCAGAGATCCCCTGCAGGGTTCTGACCTCGCTTGTGAAGAGAGCGGAAGCGTCCAGAGACGGCGGGAAGGAAAGAGAGCCACAAGCCTGCTGCTGCAGAGAGAAGAGATGGAGTCCGGACGTGGATACCCAGAACCAGGCTCTGCTGCCTGGTGGTGCCGGGAGCTTGCTATCTTCTGCGATCAGCTGGAGGCCAGGATTATGCGACAGCTCAGTGAGGGACGCACGGAGCTTCTGGAGATGGCTGCGGCGGTTCGGACCTACGAGGAGGGAGCCACGCGACGCATGCCAGATCGAGCGGCGACGACTCAGATCCCGATGGTGCCACCGATGGGTGAGTCCAGAGTTGCCCCGGCCAGCGCAAGTGCTCCGACCCCTGCTGCTACGACCGCGGTCCCAGAAGAGGCGCCTGGCGCGGCGACGCTGAGCGAGGCCGCAGCCACGCTAGGTGCGGCCCGCCAAATCCAGGCCGCCGCAGCGACACCCCGCCTGGCCCGCAAAGGTCCGACTGCCACGGCGATACTCATCCGTGCCGCAGGTGTGACGCTGACCCAGGCTGCCACCCTGCTGAGCCCAGTCCGCCAAGACCCCACCGCAGCAGCGACGCTCGTCCGAGCCGCAAGTGAGATGCTGAACCAGGCCGCAGCCCCGCCAGGTGCGGCCCGTCAAGCCCCGATCACTGCAGCGACGCCCAGCTCCACCTGCACGGCCCCCATTGAGGATGCGACGCCAATTCAGACCGCGGCTGCAATGCCCAGTCCGGCCCGCCAAGAACTGGCCGCAACAGCGACGCAGATCCAGGCCGCCGCCACGCCAGGCTCGGCCCGCACAGACCAGGCCGCCGCCATGCCAGGCGCGGCCCGCCAAGACCAGGCCGCCGCAGCGATGCCCTGCGCGGCCCGCCAAGAAAAGACTACATCACCATTTATCCCGGCCTGCAGGGCCAGAGCAGACACCGCTCCCCAGTCTAAGGAAGTCCCTACTAGGAAATCCCTGGTAGGTGAGGACCCCGCATACTGGCAGCTGAAGGCTGACCTGGAGGCCAAGTTCCCACAGGAGATGGTGGACCAGTACATGCTCCCTCCGCACACCCCTAAGGCAACCCCTGCGGCAACCACGCCGAAGAGTCCACCGCCTGGGCCAGCTGAGGAACACTCATCCCCAGCGCTGCCACGACCAGAGTGCAGCGAAGAACTAAGGGGGAGAGGGGGGCAAGAAGCTGAGGAGTTGCCCCCGGAGCCAGCAGCAGTGCTAGTCCCAGAGCCGGAGATGCTGCCATATTCCCGCTGGGACGAGGAAGACCTGACACCTCCTGCTGAAGAAGACCTGCCCAACCGCCCCACCTGGGAGCTTGTAAGCTGTACTTCGCAGAATCCAGCCCGCAAGACACAGCGCCGAGGCGGTAGTACAAAGTATCCTCCAACATCACAATCTCCTGAGCAGAAAGACGAAGTCACCGCCAGAGACCTAGAGGAGAAACGGTTCCTGAGAAGGTTCAAACCCCAGATCAGAGGACCCCTGCGTCGAGGAATTGTCGAAGATTTCAGCCTCAAATCAGGATACGGCTTTATAGTATCACCTGGTGTGAAGGAAGGGATTTTCGTCAATCGAAGGGATGTGAGAGCCCATTTGCCCAGAGGACACCCTGGAAGAAATTTGAAGATAGGAGACTCAGTGGAGTTCACTATGCATCAGGGAGAAAGAGGCTGGTATGCCCTAGATGTTGCACCATGTCCTAGAAGTCCTTGCAGAAGCCCTGCAGTCACAACAGAAGATGAAGACAGAGACACTGAAGAAGAGGAAAGAAAGGATCAAGAAACAGACGATAAAAGCACAGGAAGTAACAGATGCCCCAGCCCTACAGGCCCAAGCCCTGGTAAGGAGGAAACAGGAGCAAAGTTTACATAAAGCAAGAAGAAAGCATGCAGCAAGTTAAAGTTTTGAAAAGTTTGAAGTTTTGCAACGTTTACGTTTAAGTATGTGCCCACATAAACTTGTGTGAGAAAACCATAAACCTTAAGGCTATGAACTGGCTATAGCCACAAACTCTCGCAGTGTAAATAGTTACACCAGAGGCACCACTACCAGAGTCAGCCTGTTTAGGGGCTTGGCTCGTCTGCAACCAGGAGGAGCCCGTCCGTATATAGGGCCTTGGCTCACCTGCGACCAGAGAGCATGCCTGTTTATGGGGCCTGGCTCTCCACCACAAAGAGGGTACCTGGTCAGCACCAACTGTGGAGGCCGCCTCTACATCCTGCCAGAAGAGGCTGAAGGCGCGGATCCATCAGGCCAGGTATACCCTGAAACCACCAGCCCATGAAAGCCGCCTCTACATCCTGCCAGAAGTGGCTGAAGGCGCGGCCAACGGGAGAGGCAGATTGGAGGAAAGGTCTGGGGAAGTAGATGGCCCAGATCTGGTTACCAAAAGGACCGGTGACCTACCTCCTGAAAGGGTTTGGGTGGGTTAACGGACTTGTGGGTGGAGGGTGGTGATGTATGATAGCTGGTGGTCTTAAAATGTTTTACCATGTTTTAATGTTTTATGCATTTTAAAATGTTGTCTTGCAGCCCGAGGACGTGCTGGTGATAACTAAGGGGGAATGTGGCGCCCCTGACCTGGTCAGGCACCACTGAGTACTGCACCCATGCTGGGGACAGTACAACACAGGTAATCCAGAAGGCTGACCGGGGTGTGGAACACAGGCGCATAGTGATCAGGTCTCACACATGTACCCATGAGAGGACCCCTGGGGATCCCAGGAGGGGGAAAAGCCTTCACCTTCACTGGAATAGTGGAGGGGGCCAAAAGCCTCCATCTCCTCTCAAGGGGTGTGGTAAGAGAGCCTGGTTGCTAGGTGGCGTAGGCAGGCACAAAAGGGAAAAGAGAAGGAGGAGTAAAGAGTCTGCAGCAGAGTGTGGAGGAGTGAGGAGCAGGAAAGTGAAGCTCAGACAGGAGCAGATGTAAAGGTCCCAGATGTGAGCCAGGCAGTGCAGAGTCCAGGGAGCTCGAGTGAGGAGCAGATCCCGTGGGCTGCTGTAGTCTGACAGCGTCCGCGCAGTGGCTACCGACGGGGGAGAACGGTCAACTAGGAGTGCTACCCGAAATCCATCTTCAGCTAGAGAGAGGGCAACGGAGTGGGAAGTAGGGAGACTGCTAGAGAGTACCAGGCCCAAACGGGCGGCAGATCCCGAAGCGGAGATAGATCCAGCTTTCTTTTGCTAAACCTGCCGGTGTGGGGCTCTCAAAGCCCACGCCACAACACCACAAAAGCCGCAGCCACGTAGCCACAGTTAGGGCCCATAGGTCACAGGAGGCAAGCAGCTGGAGTGGCCTGGTCCAGGCGACAAGCAAACGGCAAACGAAGGGGAGAGAGGCTGCAGCATCTTCCCTGGGTGACCCCCATAGGGACTCAAAGTCGGGGTTACCCCAAACCACCAAGGGCTAAGGAAGGTGAGTTAGTAGTCACCCTCACAAGTCAGCCTGAAGGACACCTGGTTCCCACTTGGTTCATCCCAGCTACGCCCGGGTTACTCACCCTGCCATCAACTGTGAGTAAAAACCCTGAAAGACATCCTGCCTGTGTTGAGTCATTCTGCGCCTTGTAGTTCTACGCATCTACACAGGGCCCTGGGGCTTGCCTCACTCTCAGGAGGCTACTACAACTGGCTGCACCCACCATCAGCCCCAGGCATCCCTTAACCTGCAGTGGCGGTCCCCCACTGACCGCAAATCTGAGAGTGGCGTCACGACAAACTACAAAGAAGGTTTCCTACCTGTGACCAGACAGATCCATCTACGTGGAGTCCCTGAAGGTAATGCACCGACACAGCGTTTGCGGGGCTCCACATATATACAGCTCTACACTACACCTCCATCCTGTCCTGTATATACTATTCCTGTACTGTATATACAGCTCTACACTACACCTCCATCCTGCCCTGTATATACTATTCCTGTACTGTATATACAGCTCTACACTACACCTCCATCCTGCCCTGTATATACTATTCCTGTACTGTATACACAGCTCTACACTACACCTCCATCCTGTCCTGTATATACTATTCCTGTACTGTATACACAACTCTACACTACACCTCCATCCTGCCCTGTGTATACTATTCCTGTACTGTATACACAGCTCTACACTACACCTCCATCCTGCCCTGTATATACTATTCCTGTACTGTATACACAGCTCTACACTACACCTCCATCCTGCCCTGTATATACTATTCCTGTACTGTATATACAGCTCTACACTACACCTCCATCCTGCCCTGTATATACTATTCCTGTACTGTATATACAGCTCTACACTACACCTCCATCCTGCCCTGTATATACTATTCCTGTACTGTATACAGCTCTACACTACACCTCCATCCTGCCCTGTATATACTATTCCTGTACTGTATATACAGCTCTACACTACACCTCC
This sequence comes from Anomaloglossus baeobatrachus, assembly GCF_048569485.1. Taxonomy (NCBI): domain Eukaryota; kingdom Metazoa; phylum Chordata; class Amphibia; order Anura; family Aromobatidae; genus Anomaloglossus; species Anomaloglossus baeobatrachus. The sequence continues at coordinate 38,200 of NW_027442361.1, forward strand.
ATCCTGCCCTGTATATACTATTCCTGTACTGTATACAGCTCTACACTACACCTCCATCCTGCCCTGTATATACTATTCCTGTACTGTATATACAGCTCTACACTACACCTCCATCCTGCCCTGTATATACTATTCCTGTACTGTATACAGCTCTACACTACACCTCCATCCTGTCCTGTATATACTATTCCTGTACTGTATATACAGCTCTACACTACACCTCCATCCTGCCCTGTATATACTATTCCTGTACTGTATACACAGCTCTACACTACACCTCCATCCTGTCCTGTATATACTATTCCTGTACTGTATACACAACTCTACACTACACCTCCATCCTGTCCTGTATATACTATTCCTGTACTGTATACACAGCTCTACACTACACCTCCATCCTACCCTGTATATACTATTCCTGTACTGTGTATACAGCTCTACACTACACCTCCATCCTGCCCTGTATATACTATTCCTGTACTGTATACAGCTCTACACTACACCTCCATCCTGCCCTGTATATACTATTCCTGTACTGTATACACAGCTCTACACTACACCTCCATCCTGTCCTGTATATACTATTCCTGTACTGTTTATACAGCTCTACACTACACCTCCATCCTGCCCTGTATATACTATTCCTGTACTGTATACAGCTCTACACTACACCTCCATCCTGCCCTGTATATACTATTCCTGTACTGTATACACAGCTCTACACTACACCTCCATCCTGCCCTGTATATACTATTCCTGTACTGTATACAGCTCTACACTACACCTCCATCCTGTCCTGTATATACTATTCCTGTACTGTATACACAGCTCTACACTACACCTCCATCCTGCCCTGTATATACTATTCCTGTACTGTATACAGCTCTACACTACACCTCCATCCTGCCCTGTATATACTATTCCTGTACTGTATATACAGCTCTACACTACACCGCCATCCTGCCCTGTATATACTATTCCTGTACTGTATATACAGCTCTACACTACACCTCCATCCTGCCCTGTATATACTATTCCTGTACTGTATATACAGCTCTACACTACACCGCCATCCTGCCCTGTATATACTATTCCTGTACTGTATATACAGCTCTACACTACACCTCCATCCTGCCCTGTATATACTATTCCTGTACTGTGTACACAGCTCTACACTACACCTCCATCCTGTCCTGTATATACTATTCCTGTACTGTGTACACAGCTCTACACTACACCTCCATCCTGCCCTGTATATACTATTCCTGTACTGTATACACAGCTCTACACTACACCTCCATCCTGCCCTGTATATACTATTCCTGTACTGTGTATACACCGCTCTACACTACACCTCCATCCTGCCCTGTATATACTATTCCTGTACTGTATACACAGCTCTACACTACACCTCCATCCTGTCCTGTATATACTATTCCTGTACTGTATATACAGCTCTACACTACACCTCCATCCTGCCCTGTATATACTATTCCTGTACTGTATACACAGCTCTACACTACACCTCCATCCTGCCCTGTATATACTATTCCTGTACTGTATACACAGCTCTACACTACACCTCCATCCTGCCCTGTATATACTATTCCTGTACTGTGTACACAGCTCTACACTACACCTCCATCCTGCCCTGTATATACTATTCCTGTACTGTGTATACAGCTCTACACTACACCTCCATCCTGTCCTGTATATACTATTCCTGTACTGTATACAGCTCTACACTACACCTCCATCTTGTCCTGTATATACTATTCCTGTACTGTGTATACAGCTCTACACTACACCTCCATCCTGCCCTGTATATACTATTCCTGTACTGTATACACAGCTCTACACTACACCTCCATCCTGCCCTGTATATACTATTCCTGTACTGTATATACAGCTCTACACTACACCTCCATCCTGTCCTGTATATACTATTCCTGTACTGTATATACAGCTCTACACTACACCTCCATCCTGCCCTGTATATACTATTCCTGTACTGTATATACAGCTCTACACTACACCTCCATCCTGCCCTGTATATACTATTCCTGTACTGTATATACAGCTCTACACTACACCTCCATCCTGCCCTGTATATACTATTCCTGTACTGTATATACAGCTCTACACTACACCTCCATCCTGCCCTGTATATACTATTCCTGTACTGTATATACAGCTCTACACTACACCTCCATCCTGCCCTGTATATACTATTCCTGTACTGTATACACAGCTCTACACTACACTTCCATCCTGCCCTGTATATACTATTCCTGTACTGTGTATACAGCTCTACACTACACCTCCATCCTGCCCTGTATATACTATTCCTGTACTGTATACAGCTCTACACTACACCTCCATCCTGCCCTGTATATACTATTCCTGTACTGTATACAGCTCTACACTACACCTCCATCCTGCCCTGTATATACTATTCCTGTACTGTATACACAGCTCTACACTACACCTCCATCCTGCCCTGTATACACTATTCCTGTACTGTATACACAGCTCTACACTACACCTCCATCCTGCCCTGTATATACTATTCCTGTACTGTATATACAGCTCTACACTACACCTCCATCCTGTCCTGTATATACTATTCCTGTACTGTATACAGCTCTACACTACACCTCCATCCTGCCCTGTATATACTATTCCTGTACTGTATATACAGCTCTACACTACACCTCCATCCTGCCCTGTATATACTATTCCTGCACTGTATACACAGCTCTACACTACACCTCCATCCTGCCCTGTATATACTATTCCTGTACTGTATATACAGCTCTACACTACACCTCCATCCTGCCCTGTATATACTATTCCTGTACTGTATACACAGCTCTACACTACACCTCCATCCTGCCCTGTATATACTATTCCTGTACTGTATACACAGCTCTACACTACACCTCCATCCTGCCCTGTATATACTATTCCTGTACTGTATACACAGCTCTACACTACACCTCCATCCTGCCCTGTATATACTATTCCTGTACTGTATACACAGCTCTACACTACACCTCCATCCTGCCCTGTATATACTATTCCTGTACTGTATACACAGCTCTACACTACACCTCCATCCTGCCCTGTATATACTATTCCTGTACTGTATACAGCTCTACACTACACCTCCATCCTGTCCTGTATATACTATTCCTGTACTGTATACAGCTCTACACTACACCTCCATCCTGTCCTGTATATACTATTCCTGTACTGTATACACAGCTCTACACTACACCTCCATCCTGCCCTGTATATACTATTCCTGTACTGTATATACAGCTCTACACTACACCTCCATCCTGCCCTGTATATACTATTCCTGTACTGTATACACAGCTCTACACTACACCTCCATCCTGCCCTGTATATACTATTCCTGTACTGTATACACAGCTCTACACTACACCTCCATCCTGTCCTGTATATACTATTCCTGTACTGTATACACAGCTCTACACTACACCTCCATCCTGCCCTGTATATACTATTCCTGTACTGTATACACAGCTCTACACTACACCTCCATCCTGCCCTGTATATACTATTCCTGTACTGTATACACAACTCTACACTACACCTCCATCCTGCCCTGTATATACTATTCCTGTACTGTATACACAACTCTACACTACACCTCCATCCTGCCCTGTATATACTATTCCTGTACTGTATACACAGCTCTACACTACACCTCCATCCTGCCCTGTATATACTATTCCTGTACTGTATACACAGCTCTACACTACACCTCCATCCTGCCCTGTATATACTATTCCTGTACTGTATATACAGCTCTACACTACACCTCCATCCTGCCCTGTATATACTATTCCTGTACTGTATATACAGCTCTACACTACACCTCCATCCTGCCCTGTATATACTATTCCTGTACTGTATATACAGCTCTACACTACACCTCCATCCTGCCCTGTATATACTATTCCTGTACTGTATACACAGCTCTACTCTACACCTCCATCCTGCCCTGTATATACTATTCCTGTACTGTATACACAGCTCTACACTACACCTCCATCCTGCCCTGTATATACTATTCCTGTACTGTATACACAGCTCTACACTACACCTCCATCCTGCCCTGTATATACTATTCCTGTACTGTATACACAGCTCTACACTACACCTCCATCCTGCCCTGTATATACTATTCCTGTACTGTATACAGCTCTACACTACACCTCCATCCTGCCCTGTATATACTATTCCTGTACTGTATACACAGCTCTACTCTACACCTCCATCCTGCCCTGTATATACTATTCCTGTACTGTATACAGCTCTACACTACACCTCCATCCTGCCCTGTATATACTATTCCTGTACTGTATATGTGAAGCCCCACAGGTGTTGTGTCGGTGCATTACCTTCAGGGACTCCACTCAGCTGGATCTGGTCACAGGTAGGAGATCTTCTTCTTGTCGTGACGCCACTCTCAGTATTGCGGCCAGTAGGGACCGCCACTGCAGGTTGAGGGTCGCCTGGGGCTGATGGTGTGTGCAGTTAGTTGGAATAGCCTCCTGAGAGTGAGGCAAGCCCCAGGGCCCGATGTAGGTGCGTAGTACCACAAGGCGCAGAATAACTCCACACACGCAGAATGTCTTTCAGGGTTTTTACTCACTTCAGGTGGCAGGGTGAGTAACCCGGGCGTAGCTGGGATGAACCAGGCGGGAACCAGGTGTCCTTCAGGCTGACTTGTGAGGGTGACTACTAACTCGCCTTCCTTAGCCCTTGGTGGTTTGGGGTGACCCCGACTTTGAGTCCCTATGGGGGTCACCCAGGGAAGTTGCTGAAGCCTCACTCCCCTTCGTTTGCCGTGTGCTTGTTGCCTGGGCCAGATCACTCCAGCTTCTTGCCTCCTGTGAGCTATGGGCCCTAACTGTGGCTACGTGGCTGCGGCTTTTAGGTGTTGTGGTGTGGGCTTTGAGAGCCCCACACCGGCAGGTTTAGCAAAAGAAAGCTGGATCTATCTCCGCTTCGGGATCTGCCGCCCGTTTGGGCCTGGTGCTCTCTAGCAGTCTCCTTACTTCCCACTCCGCTGCTCTTCTCTCTAGCTGAAGCTGGCTTTCAGGTAGCACTCCTAGTTGACCGTTCTCCCCCGTCAGTAGCCACTGCGCGGGCGCTGTTAGACAGCAACAGCCCCACAGGTCTGCTCCTCACTGAGCCCTATGGAGTTCTGCTCTAACTGACTCACTGCCCCTCCTCTCCTGTTCTTGCCTACGCCACCTAACAACCAGATTCTCTTACCACACCCCTTGAGAGGAGATGGAGGCTTTTGGCCCCCTCCACTATTCCAGTGAAGGTGAAGGCTTGCCCCCTCCTGGGATCCCCAGGGGTCCTCTCATGGGTACATGTGTGAGACCTGATTACTATGCGCCTGTGTACCACACCCCTGTCAGCCTTCTGGATTACCTGTATTGTACTGTCCCCAGCATGGGTGCAGTACTCAGTGGTGCCTGACCAGGTCAGGGGCGCCACATATACACAGCTCTACACAACACCTCCATCCTGCCCTGTATATACTATTCCTGTACTGTATACACAGCTCTACTCTACACCTCCATCCTGCCCTGTATATACTATTCCTGTACTGTATACACAGCTCTACACTACACCTCCATCCTGCCCTGTATATACTATTCCTGTACTGTATACACAGCTCTACACTACACCTCCATCCTGCCCTGTATATACTATTCCTGTACTGTATACAGCTCTACACTACACCTCCATCCTGCCCTGTATATACTATTCCTGTACTGTATACAGCTCTACACTACACCTCCATCCTGCCCTGTATATACTATTCCTGTACTGTATACACAGCTCTACACTACACCTCCATCCTGCCCTGTATATACTATTCCTGTACTGTATACAGCTCTACACTACACCTCCATCCTGCCCTGTATATACTATTCCTGTACTGTGTATACAGCTCTACACTACACCTCCATCCTGCCCTGTATATACTATTCCTGTACTGTATATACAGCTCTACACTACACCTCCATCCTGTCCTGTATATACTATTCCTGTACTGTATATACAGCTCTACACTACACCTCCATCCTGTCCTGTATATACTATTCCTGTACTGTATATACAGCTCTACACTACACCTCCATCCTGTCCTGTATATACTATTCCTGTACTGTATATACAGCTCTACACTACACCTCCATCCTGCCCTGTATATACTATTCCTGTACTGTATACACAGCTCTACACTACACCTCCATCCTGTCCTGTATATACTATTCCTGTACTGTGTACACAGCTCTACACTACACCTCCATCCTGTCCTGTATATACTATTCCTGTACTGTATATACAGCTCTACACTACACCTCCATCCTGCCCTGTATATACTATTCCTGTACTGTATACAGCTCTACACTACACCTCCATCCTGCCCTGTATATACTATTCCTGTACTGTATATACAGCTCTACACTACACCTCCATCCTGCCCTGTGTATACTATTCCTGTACTGTATACACAGCTCTACACTACACCTCCATCCTGCCCTGTATATACTATTCCTGTACTGTATATACAGCTCTACACTACACCTCCATCCTGCCCTGTATATACTATTCCTGTACTGTATACAGCTCTACACTACACCTCCATCCTGTCCTGTATATACTATTCCTGTACTGTATATACAGCTCTACACTACACCTCCATCCTGTCCTGTATATACTATTCCTGTACTGTATACCCAGCTCTACACTACACCTCCATCCTGCCCTGTATATACTATTCCTGTACTGTGTATACAGCTCTACACTACACCTCCATCCTGTCCTGTATATATTATTCCTGTACTGTATATACAGCTCTACACTACACCTCCATCCTGCCTGTATATACTATTCCTGTACTGTATACACAGCTCTACACTACACCTCCATCCTGCCCTGTATATACTATTCCTGTACTGTATACCCAGCTCTACACTACACCTCCATCCTGCCCTGTATATACTATTCCTGTACTGTGTATACAGCTCTACACTACACCTCCATCCTGTCCTGTATATATGTGGCGCCCCTGACCTGGTCAGGCACCACAGAGTATTGCACCCATGCGGGAGCAATGCTTCCAGGTGATCTCCAAAGGCCAGGATGAGGTGCACACACAAACATATAGTGACCAGGCCTCCCACATTACCAGAGGGGACCCTTGGGTAGCCAGAAGGGGTTAACTTTCAATTCCCAGCTAGGGGTGTGTTCAGGGGCTGGTTGCTAGGAAGCAGGGCAGAGAGAGGAAGAGGAGAGTCTGGAGGAAGAAGTTGAAGTGTGTGGAAGGGAGCAGAGGGTCTCTCGTGTCAGACAGGTCCTGAGGAGTGCAGTAGCTGAAAGCGGGGGAGAAAGGAGTACCGTGGGTCGGCCTGAAAAGCATCCAGAGAGAAGGGTGGCTGAGTACGGAGATCCCGGTATCCGAGCACACAAGGGGAACTAGGTCCCCAGTACAGGCAGCAGATCATCCAGAGCTGCTTAACCTACAGGTGGGGGGGGTACTTCATGCCCTCACCACGACTACACAGAGCTTGAGCCAAGCAGCAATCACCAGGCCCATAAGGGGACAGGGCCAGAAGCCATCCCACCAAGGCCACGCTGCCGGCAGACGAGCCAGAGAGAGGGGAGCAGGGTGGTAACAGCTTCCCTGGAGGGGTCCTACCACGCTTCAAGCAAAGGATCCTCCTAAAACAGAAAGAGTGCAAGGAAGGCGAGTGGACAGCTACCCTTAGAACGGCCTCCTGGAATTCCTGGTTCAACCTGGTTATCACAGTGTCGCCCGGGCATCTCACCGTGACCTCCAAACAGTGAGTAAACACGTTGAAAGACTTCTTGGACTGTGTTTGAGTCATTCTGCGACCTGTGGTCCCACACACATACACCGGGGCCTGGGGCTTGCCTCACTCTCAGGGGGCTAATATACTGACTGCACCCACCATCAGCCCCAGGCATCCCTTAATCTGCAGTGGCGGTCCCCGCTGACCGCAATACTGAGAGTGGCGTCACGACAATCCCAAATAGAAGATTTCCCACCTGTGACCAGACTGTTCCATCCACGTGGAGTCCCTGAAGGTAATGCACAGACACATACTAGCGGGGCTTCACAACTTCTGGCGTCACGAACAGGATAAGGACTAGACCTGTTCAGACAGGTGACCGTGTGCCTCAGAGGTCCGACCGCAAAAATTGAACCGCCGCCATATTGCCATCTTCAAAAGCGCGTGCTGCAGCCCGCGCGAGGGAGAAGAGCACCGCCCACGAAGAGGTGTGGCCGCCCCAGAATCCCCACAATTCGGAGAGCGTACTGACCCCGGAAGTGGAAAGGGAGCGCGGGGATTTCTGAAGAAAAATGGACGCTGCAGGAGGTAATGCCCCTGGTCAGGGCGACGCAGCCCAAGCGATGCCAGCCCCCGTCGCGCTGGACGCAGCAGCGCCTGGTGCCGGTGCCGCGGTCGCAGCCGCGCCGGCTGAAATCTCCCCCATAATGCCAGTTTCCTTGCTGTATGTCCCAGGAGCGCAATGGCTGCCCCAATACGCCGGTAAAATAGACACGCTGACCGGGTTTAAGAAGAAGATCAACACCCTGCTAGACATGCACGCGATGACTGGTAAGCAGAGGGCCGCTGTGGTGCTGGGACAATTGACTGAGGCAGCAGAATTGGAAGCTGAGTCCTGGACCAATGATGACCGGAGCTCTGTTGAGACCATCTTTGCCAAACTAGCAGCTGCTTTTGAACACCGCACCGAGGGAGAGCTGAGGACGGACTTCTATAACTGCCGGCAGAAGCCCCAAGATAGCATAAGAGCCTATGCCCTCAGGCTGCAGGCTGCACTGCGGGCTCTCAAGCTGGTGGACCCTGTCAGTGATCAGGAAGGAAACCGGATGATGAAGGAACAATTCTTGCGGGGCCTGCGTTCTCCTGAGGATGGGAAGCAGATGAAGCTGTGGTCCCTGGAACACCCTGACGTGGACTTTGCCATTCTGAAAGACAGGGCAGTGAAAGCACTCCAACCTCCTGTGGACACAGACCCCGTCGCACCAGCATGGCCTGCCAGTTCCACGGCTGCAGGAGCGGAATCCTCCTCGCAGGCCCTGGTAACTGCAAAAGGACTCAACACGCCAGCAGAGACCATAAATACACTATCCTCCCAGGTGCAACAGCTCACTAAGGACGTCGCACAAATCCTGAAAGCAATGCAGTTGCCCTCAGAGACCAAAGTCCCTCATCGGATCCTGCTAGCTGACAACCCAGAGGACGTCCCTTGGATGCGGAGGAGAAGAGGTCCCCCAACCCGGGGCAGGAGCAGTGATCGCTATGACTCATCTGGACAACCCATCTGTCGTCGTTGCCAGGAGGCAGGACACTATGCAAGGGCCTGTCCTTTAAACGAGCCAAACCTGGGGCCGGGGGCCAGTCCTCAGGATTAAGAAGATCAGGCCCAAGTCGCTGCTGTGATCAGTACGTGGGTGGACGTCCTGTCCTGTCCATCGTCCTGGACGGGATCCCTACCCCGGCGTTATTGGACACCGGCTCTCAGGTCACCACGATCCCGTATGTCCTTTATCGGAGGTTTTGGTCGGACGACGATCTCCGACCACCGGACCCCTCCCTCACCATCTATGCTGCCAACGGACAACCTATAGACCAGATCGGGGTCAAAGAGGTAACCATAAAGGTGGGAAGGCAGGAAATGAAGGGACAAGGACTGATTGTTGTGGACACTGATATTAGAGAAAGGAACCCGCAAATGATTTTAGGCACTAATGTCATAGAAAATTGCCTAGGGGAAGTGTTGTTGTTGCTTCACCAGATTGTTGAAGGTGCTGAGGGCAGGTCGCAAAGAGCCTTGCAAAAGGAGATCCGAATCATTCTGAGGAAGCAACAGGTAAAACAGACTGGCGGTGAGATTGGTAGTGTACGGGTGATGGATGCAAACCCCATTGTGATACCCCCACGGAGTGAAATGATGATGTGGTGTAGAGCAGCGGTAGGTCTCAGAGGACAAGATTACCAGGCTGTACTAGAGCCCACTCATTCAGACCACTGGCCCACGATTCTGACAGCCAGGGGGGTAGTTGATGTACACAAGGGACGAGTGCCTGTACGAGTGTTGAACTGTGGGGAGGAGGAAGCCAGACTACCAAGGTACGCTACCATAGCCAAACTGTTTACATGCTCAGATGACGCCATAACACCTGTAGGTCCCCTGACACAAGCTGACTCAAAAGAGGGCGAGACCTCCCAAAAGCAGTTAGAGGATTGGTGCCAGAAACTACACGTGGGGACTGACTCTACACCCGACTACCAGAAACATGGGGTTTACAGGGTCGTGCAGGAATACGAGCAGGTCTTTAGTAAGAACCCACTAGACTTTGGTAGGATCAAAGGGGTGCAACATCACATACCCACAGGCAGTCATCCTCCCATTAAGGAAAGACATAGGCCTATTCCACCAGCCCATTACCAGCGCACAAAGGACATGCTGAAGGACATGAAGGAGGCAGGCGTCATAAGGGACAGTTGTAGCCCCTGGGCGGCTCCCCTGGTCCTGGTGAGGAAGAAGGATGGCACGATGAGGATGTGTGTGGATTACAGACGGATAAATCAGATAACACACAAGGATGCCTACCCTTTGCCAAGGATAGAGGAATCCCTCGCTGCCTTGAAAACCTCTAACTACTTTTCTACCCTAGATCTTACTAGTGGCTACTGGCAAGTATCTGTAGCAGAAGAAGATCGGGAGAAGACGGCCTTCACCACCCCAATGGGCCTCTGTGAGTTCAACAGCATGCCATTTGGACTCTGCAATGCCCCCGGGACCTTCCAGAGGCTTATGGAATGCTGCCTAGGGCACCTCAACTTTGAAACCGTCCTGCTCTACCTGGATGATGTCATCGTGTACTCCAAGACCTACGAGGACCACCTGAAACACCTGGCTGAAGTCTTTGAAGCACTATCCCGATATGGAATGAAGTTGAAACCATCCAAGTGCCATCTACTGAAGCCAAAGGTCCAGTACCTAGGTCACGTGGTCAGTGCAGAAGGAGTAGCACCGGACCCAGAGAAGGTCACAGTCATCCAGGAATGGCCCACACCTACTACCGTCCGGGAGGTACGTCAGTTCCTTGGCTTGGTAGGCTACTACAGAAGGTTCATCAAGGGCTACACGAAAATGGCAGCGCCTTTGCAAGAGCTCCTGGTAGGCCACCCAAAGAAGAGAGGAAAGATCTCCGGCCCGCCATTTCACTGGGGAGAAGCAGAAGAACACTCCTTCAGACAAATGAAAGGGGCCTTGACGGGTGAAGAGATCCTAGCCTACCCTGACTACGGTCTGCCATTCGTACTGTACACAGATGCCAGTAATGTGGGACTGGGAGCAGTGCTTTCACAGGTGCAGGGAGGCAAAGAGCGTGTGATTGCTTACGCCAGCAGGAAGCTCAGGCCTACTGAAAGAAACCCGGAGAATTATAGCTCATTCAAGCTAGAGTTCCTGGCCATGGTATGGGCTATCACAGAGCGGTTCAAGCACTACCTGGCAGCCACCAAATTCACTGTCTTCACGGACAACAACCCCCTGACCCACTTGGATACTGCTAAATTGGGTGCCATGGAGCAGCGTTGGGTAGCCCGACTGGCGAATTATGACTTTACTGTCAAGTATCGAGCTGGCCGCAAGAACGGCAACGCAGATGCTCTGTCCAGGATGCCTCACCTAGCAGACGAGGGTGAAGATGTAGATGATCTTGAAGAGATTGAGCTGCCAGCGTTCCATCGCCATGGAGCAAAACAGTGTCGGCAGTCGCGTGCCAACCGCCAAGAGGTGACCCTGAACCCACTACCTCACTACAACTGGAAGGAGACCCAGGAAAATGATCCAGCGGTAGGCTTGGTAAAGAAACTGATCAGCCAGCCTGGCGCCAGCCTTGACAAAGGAGCCCCACCTGAGGCACAGTACCTATGGAAGGAGAGGGGTCGATTATTCATCTATCAAGACAAACTTTACAGGAGCATCATTGACCCGAGGACGCATGAGAAGGTGTGGCAAGTGATTGTACCACAGAAGGATACGAGGATGGTGCTGGAAGCCTATCACAATGGTGCAGGCCACTTTGGTTGGAAGAAACTGGAGGCCCTACTTAAAGTAAGATTCTACTGGGTGGGCATGAGATCTGCCCTAGAGAAGTGGTGTCGAAACTGCGGGCCCTGCAATCTTAGAAGAAAAGACCAGCACAGCCAGAGAGCACCACTCCAGCCAATCCAAACTAAACGGCCTTTGGAGATCGTGGCCCTGGACCATGTAAAGTTGGCACCCAGCAGACAAGGCTACAACTACGCTCTCACTATGGTTGACCACTACTCCAGATTCCTGGTGGTAGTACCAGTCAAGGACTTGACAGGTCAAACTGCAGCCAAAGCTTTCCAAACACACTTCTGTCGACCACATGGCTATCCAGATCAAGTGCTCACTGACCAAGGACCAGCCTTTGAAGCTGCAGTGTTTAAGGAGTTTTGTAACCTATACGGCTGCCAGAAGATCCGTACTACGCCTTACCATCCTCAGACCAATGGCATGTGTGAGAAGATGAACCACATCATTCTCGACCTTCTGAAGACGCTCCCACTAGAAGAACGAAGTCAGTGGCCAGAAAAACTGCCCGATCTAGTGGACATGTATAACAACATCCCTGTGAGTTCCACGAACTGCACACCGGCATACCTGATGAGGGCCAGACCAGGGAGATTGCCAGTAGATCTGGAAATGGGAGTTGAGACCCCTGAAGACCATCTACAAGGTGCTGATTGGGATTCCAACCGCCAAGCCCAATACAAGAAAGTACAAGAGTGTGTGGAGCGAAGCCTGACTCAGCAGCGTGAGAAACAAGAAAAGGCCTACAATCGAAAAGCACCTGCTGTTCCTTTGATGCCAGGAGATATAGTTCTCAAAAGAAAGAGAAGACGTCATAAACTTGACAATCACTGGGAAGAAGAACCCTATACTGTGTTACCATCGACGCTTAGCAATGAAAAGACATGCCTTATCAGCAAAGATGGAGGAAAAACAACAGCTGTCGTTTCTAGAGATCGCCTAAAGAAATGTCCTGAACAACTAAGAACCCCTGAAGAAAGTCCCAACCCTTTGCCAGTTCAAGAACCAAAAGAAAAGATGATCCATACTGTACTTGGAGATTTTCCAGCAAGTTGGCCTCAATACAATGGAGCAGTAGTTATTCCGGTTATTACATTCCCTCAATCTGGAGAAGTAAGAGACCCAGAAGAACCTGTTCAGAACCTGGAAGAGCCAAATGTAGCTGAAGCAGAAGACCATGCACTGGTATCAATACCTAGTACACCTATTATTCACATTGAGACACATACAGCGGGTGGGAGGACACAACCTCAGACAGATGACAGTATAGTACTGCGTAGATCAACCCGCAGCAACTTTGGTCAGCTCCCATTACGCTATAGAGAAAGTACAGTTTAGTTCAAAGTGACGGTATGAAATGTAATGTTTAACCTGTTTACAGTTAAGTAACGTTTAAGTGAAATGTGCCCACAAGGACTATTGTGAGACCTTCTTAAAATGTTAGACCACTGGTTATGAACTGGCTTTAACCACAAACTTTTGCATTGTAAAAAGTTACCTCCTTGGTACCAACCACAGAGTCTGCCTGTTGAGGGGCATGGCTCTGCACCAACAAGGGGGCACGCCTGTTTATGGGGCCTGCCCTCCAACACTCGGAAGCGGGTACGCCTGTTTATGGGGCCTACCTTACACCACTCTCCTCAGGAGAGGAAGATTGGAGGAAAGGTCTGGGGAATGTGATGGCCCAGACCTGGTCACCAAAAGGACCGGCGACCTACCTCCTGGAGGTTTTTGGGTGGGGTTCGGACATGTGGGTGGTTGGTGGTGAAATGGTACCTGGTATGTTTAAATGTAAATAATTGCCCCTGTGTGGGAAAAGTTTGTATTTACCTTTTTCTTTCTCTTGTCTTTGCAGCCCGAGGACGTGCTGATGATAACTAAGGGGGAATGTGGCGCCCCTGACCTGGTCAGGCACCACAGAGTATTGCACCCATGCGGGAGCAATGCTTCCAGGTGATCTCCAAAGGCCAGGATGAGGTGCACACACAAACATATAGTGACCAGGCCTCCCACATTACCAGAGGGGACCCTTGGGTAGCCAGAAGGGGTTAACTTTCAATTCCCAGCTAGGGGTGTGTTCAGGGGCTGGTTGCTAGGAAGCAGGGCAGAGAGAGGAAGGAGGGGAGTCTGGAGGAAGAAGTTGAAGTGTGTGGAAGGGAGCAGAGGGTCTCTCGTGTCAGACAGGTCCTGAGGAGTGCAGTAGCTGAAAGCGGGGGAGAAAGGAGTACCGTGGGTCGGCCTGAAAAGCATCCAGAGAGAAGGGTGGCTGAGTACGGAGATCCCGGTATCCGAGCACACAAGGGGAACTAGGTCCCCAGTACAGGCAGCAGATCATCCAGAGCTGCTTAACCTACAGGTGGGGGGGGGTACTTCATGCCCTCACCACGACTACACAGAGCTTGAGCCAAGCAGCAATCACCAGGCCCATAAGGGGACAGGGCCAGAAGCCATCCCACCAAGGCCACGCTGCCGGCAGACGAGCCAGAGAGAGGGGAGCAGGGTGGTAACAGCTTCCCTGGAGGGGTCCTACCACGCTTCAAGCAAAGGATCCTCCTAAAACAGAAAGAGTGCAAGGAAGGCGAGTGGACAGCTACCCTTAGAACGGCCTCCTGGAATTCCTGGTTCAACCTGGTTATCACAGTGTCGCCCGGGCATCTCACAGTGACCACCAAACAGTGAGTAAACACGTTGAAAGACTTCTTGGACTGTGTTTGAGTCATTCTGCGACCTGTGGTCCCACACACATACACCGGGGCCTGGGGCTTGCCTCACTCTCAGGGGGCTAATATACTGACTGCACCCACCATCAGCCCCAGGCATCCCTAAATCTGCAGTGGCGGTCCCCGCTGACCGCAATACTGAGAGTGGCGTCACGACAATCCCAAATAGAAGATTTCCCACCTGTGACCAGACTGTTCCATCCACGTGGAGTCCCTGAAGGTAATGCACAGACACATACTAGCGGGGCTTCACATATACTATTCCTGTACTGTATACAGCTCTACACTACACCTCCATCCTGTCCTGTATATACTATTCCTGTACTGTATACAGCTCTACACTACACCTCCATCCTGCCCTGTATATACTATTCCTGTACTGTATACACAGCTCTACACTACACCTCCATCCTGTCCTGTATATACTATTCCTGTACTGTATATACAGCTCTACACTACACCTCCATCCTGCCCTGTATATACTATTCCTGTACTGTATACACAGCTCTACACTACACCTCCATCCTGCCCTGTATATACTATTACTGTACTGTATACAGCTCTACACTACACCTCCATCCTGCCCTGTATATACTATTCCTGTACTGTGTATACAGCTCTACACTACACCTCCATCCTGTCCTGTATATACTATTCCTGTACTGTATACAGCTCTACACTACACCTCCATCCTGCCCTGTATATACTATTACTGTACTGTATACAGCTCTACACTACACCTCCATCCTGCCCTGTATATACTATTCCTGTACTGTATACACAGCTCTACACTACACCTCCATCCTGTCCTGTATATACTATTCCTGTACTGTATACAGCTCTACACTGCACCTCCATCCTGCCCTGTATATACTATTCCTGTACTGTATACACAGCTCTACACTACACCTCCATCCTGTCCTGTATATACTATTCCTGTACTGTATACACAGCTCTACACTACACCTCCATCCTGTCCTGTATATACTATTCCTGTACTGTATACACAGCTCTACACTACACCTCCATCCTGTCCTGTATATACTATTCCTGTACTGTATATACAGCTCTACACTACACCTCCATCCTGCCCTGTATATACTATTCCTGTACTGTATACACAGCTCTACACTACACCTCCATCCTGTCCTGTATATACTATTCCTGTACTGTATACACAGCTCTACACTACACCTCCATCCTGTCCTGTATATACTATTCCTGTACTGTATACACAGCTCTACACTACACCTCCATCCTGTCCTGTATATACTATTCCTGTACTGTATACACAGCTCTACACTACACCTCCATCCTGCCCTGTATATACTATTCCTGTACTGTATACAGCTCTACACTACACCTCCATCCTGCCCTGTATATACTATTCCTGTACTGTATACACAGCTCTACACTACACCTCCATCCTGTCCTGTATATACTATTCCTGTACTGTATACACAGCTCTACACTACACCTCCATCCTGCCCTGTATATACTATTCCTGTACTGTATACACAGCTCTACACTACACCTCCATCCTGCCCTGTATATACTATTCCTGTACTGTATATACAGCTCTACACTACACCTCCATCCTGTCCTGTATATACTATTCCTGTACTGTATACACAGCTCTACACTACACCTCCATCCTGCCCTGTATATACTATTCCTGTACTGTATACACAGCTCTACACTACACCTCCATCCTGCCCTGTATATACTATTCCTGTACTGTATACACAGCTCTACACTACACCTCCATCCTGCCCTGTATATACTATTCCTGTACTGTATACACAGCTCTACACTACACCTCCATCCTGCCCTGTATATACTATTCCTGTACTGTATATACAGCTCTACACTACACCTCCATCCTGTCCTGTATATACTATTCCTGTACTGTATACACAGCTCTACACTACACCTCCATCCTGCCCTGTATATACTATTCCTGTACTGTATACACAGCTCTACACTACACCTCCATCCTGCCCTGTATATACTATTCCTGTACTGTATACACAGCTCTACACTACACCTCCATCCTGCCCTGTATATACTATTCCTGTACTGTATATACAGCTCTACACTACACCTCCATCCTGCCCTGTATATACTATTCCTGTACTGTATACACAGCTCTACACTACACCTCCATCCTGCCCTGTATATACTATTCCTGTACTGTATATACAGCTCTACACTACACCTCCATCCTGCCCTGTATATACTATTCCTGTACTGTATACAGCTCTACACTACACCTCCATCCTGCCCTGTATATACTATTCCTGTACTGTATATACAGCTCTACACTACACCTCCATCCTGCCCTGTATATACTATTCCTGTACTGTATACAGCTCTACACTACACCTCCATCCTGCCCTGTATATACTATTCCTGTACTGTATACACAGCTCTACACTACACCTCCATCCTGCCCTGTATATACTATTCCTGTACTGTATATACAGCTCTACACTACACCTCCATCCTGCCCTGTATATACTATTCCTGTACTGTATACACAGCTCTACACTACACCTCCATCCTGCCCTGTATATACTATTCCTGTACTGTATATACAGCTCTACACTACACCTCCATCCTGCCCTGTGTATACTATTCCTGTACTGTATACACAGCTCTACACTACACCTCCATCCTGTCCTGTATATACTATTCCTGTACTGTATACACAGCTCTACACTACACCTCCATCCTGCCCTGTATATACTATTCCTGTACTGTATACACAGCTCTACACTACACCTCCATCCTGTCCTGTATATACTATTCCTGTACTGTATACACAGCTCTACACTACACCTCCATCCTGCCCTGTATATACTATTCCTGTACTGTATACACAGCTCTACACTACACCTCCATCCTGTCCTGTATATACTATTCCTGTACTGTATACACAGCTCTACACTACACCTCCATCCTGCCCTGTATATACTATTCCTGTACTGTATACACAGCTCTACACTACACCTCCATCCTGTCCTGTATATACTATTCCTGTACTGTACACAGCTCTACACTACACCTCCATCCTGCCCTGTATATACTATTCCTGTACTGTATACACAGCTCTACACTACACCTCCATCCTGCCCTGTATATACTATTCCTGTACTGTATATACAGCTCTACACTACACCTCCATCCTGTCCTGTATATACTATTCCTGTACTGTATACACAGCTCTACACTACACCTCCATCCTGCCCTGTATATACTATTCCTGTACTGTATACAGCTCTACACTACACCTCCATCCTGCCCTGTGTATACTATTCCTGTACTGTATACACAGCTCTACACTACACCTCCATCCTGTCCTGTATATACTATTCCTGTACTGTATATACATCTCTACACTACACCTCCATCCTGCCCTGTATATACTATTCCTGTACTGTATACAGCTCTACACTACACCTCCATCCTGCCCTGTATATACTATTCCTGTACTGTATACACAGCTCTACACTACACCTCCATCCTGTCCTGTATATACTATTCCTGTACTGTATATACATCTCTACACTACACCTCCATCCTGCCCTGTATATACTATTCCTGTACTGTATACAGCTCTACACTACACCTCCATCCTGCCCTGTATATACTATTCCTGTACTGTATACACAGCTCTACACTACACCTCCATCCTGCCCTGTATATACTATTCCTGTACTGTATACACAGCTCTACACTACACCTCCATCCTGCCCTGTATATACTATTCCTGTACTGTATATACAGCTCTACACTACACCTCCATCCTGCCCTGTATATACTATTCCTGTACTGTATACAGCTCTACACTACACCTCCATCCTGCCCTGTGTATACTATTCCTGTACTGTATACACAGCTCTACACTACACCTCCATCCTGCCCTGTATATACTATTCCTGTACTGTATATACAGCTCTACACTACACCTCCATCCTGCCCTGTATATACTATTCCTGTACTGTATACAGCTCTACACTACACCTCCATCCTGCCCTGTGTATACTATTCCTGTACTGTATACACAGCTCTACACTACACCTCCATCCTGTCCTGTATATACTATTCCTGTACTGTATATACATCTCTACACTACACCTCCATCCTGCCCTGTATATACTATTCCTGTACTGTATACAGCTCTACACTACACCTCCATCCTGCCCTGTATATACTATTCCTGTACTGTATACACAGCTCTACACTACACCTCCATCCTGCCCTGTATATACTATTCCTGTACTGTATACACAGCTCTACACTACACCTCCATCCTGCCCTGTATATACTATTCCTGTACTGTATATACAGCTCTACACTACACCTCCATCCTGCCCTGTATATACTATTCCTGTACTGTATACACAGCTCTACACTACACCTCCATCCTGCCCTGTATATACTATTCCTGTACTGTATATACAGCTCTACACTACACCTCCATCCTGTCCTGTATATACTATTCCTGTACTGTATACACAGCTCTATACTACACCTCCATCCTGCCCTGTATATACTATTCCTGTACTGTATACAGCTCTACACTGCACCTCCATCCTGTCCTGTATATACTATTCCTGTACTGTATACACAGCTCTACACTACACCTCCATCCTGGCAGGCACGATACTGCTTAAGGAACGTGTCTCTGACTGTGGAGCCCACCTGACCAATCCTAAAGGAAGCAAGGGTCGTGCCCATATCCCCTCTTTCCACCATTCCCTAGGTGAGCCACTAATTGGGATGCCCAGCTGACCAACGGGATGAGAAGGGAAAGGGGGGTCCAGCCACACCTACAAGGGTTAAATTCAGTGCCCGGGGTCAGTGACTTCCTCTTTCCCTCTGGCTGCCCCCCTAGAAGCTTTTGTTCCTGAGGACCCCATGGAGGCTATTGTCATGGCTGACCCCCTGATGGAGGCCCTGCGGCAGAGAGCGGCACAGGAAGGTGAGCACTGGCTACAAGCCCTTATTTCTGGCCTCAGCGCTCCCCTCCCTGCGCCCTCTCCGGCTTCTCAGGGAATACTATCCATCCCTGGGACTCCGTCCACCGCAGCCCCTCCGGACCTCCCCATAGATCTGTATGCCCTGGCCTCAGCCTCACTGGCCCCCACCGCAGCCCCTCCGGACCTCCCCATAGATCAGCCCGAGTGCTCGTTAGCCTCCCCCGCAGCCCCACACTCCAGCACTAGCTCCCCCGGGATCCCAGCGACATATCCTACGTCCTTCCAGCCGGTCACTAGCCCCCTGCACACGCAGCTCTCAGCCCAAACCAAGCCTGGGGAGCTGCCGGCCCAGGGAGACCGACGCTCCCAGCGATGCTCTCGCCCCCCACAGCGCCTCCGGGTCACCGGTGAACCCCTGCATCACCGGCGCCGGACAGCACAAGCTGTGCCCCACGTTCAAGCGCCCCGCCCCCTCCAGAGATCCAGAGCCAGGAGACAAGTCACCGCCTCCTCTTCCAGGCCGAGCGTCCTGGCTCCGCCCACCATGCAGCGTCATTCCCGGGCACCGCCCACTCCCCTGTTACAATGCCAGCAGGCGAGCACCTCCCCTCCTACAGGCTCCGCCCCTCCAGCAGGCTCCAGTGTGATGCCTACACAGGAAGCGGAGATCACCAGTGTAATGTCCACAGCTGCGGGTTCCTCTGCTCGGTCTCTCCTGACCGATCAGCGCTCCCTGCAGCAGGGCTATAACGTTACACACAGTGCACCAAGCACCACTGACACACACACCACAGCCCCACTAACAGCCCCCCTCACACAGCCCTTACCAGACATACAATGCCCCCTACACTCCCACTCCTGACCCCCAGCAATGCTCAGCACACCAGTAACCACGTAATCCCCACTAACTCTCCACATTCAGTGCACACCCCAATATTAACCAGCGGAAACCACTTAGTTACTGCACATAACCCGCCCTGCGAAACGATTAGCACACGTTATAATGTCCCCTCGGTCGCCCCCCAGCACACCCATAGCCACAGCAGGCGCAGGCATAGGCGCGGCAGGTCCTCCCCAACCTCCTCCGACGAGTCCCGACGCCATTCCCCATATCCCTCTAAAAGGCGATCCCCACATTACCACCGGAGACGCAGCTCCCATAGGAGCCGCCACAGATCGCAGTCCTCCAGATGGCGTTCCCCATCATCATCATCACAATGGTCCGACAAATCCGAGAGTCCCACTAGACTAGCCCGGCCTCTCGACCGACGCCAGCGGTCACGAGCGCATCCATGGCTGTCAGCCAGGGAGACCGGTCATCTCCCAGGGCGCCCGGCGAAATTTACCAGACCATCATCCAAGCAGGAGTCCCTCCACCACCCGGAGTCGCTCCTCCAGCCATCATCCCAGCGGGAGCCGGAGTCCCTCCACCACCCGGAGTCGCTCCCCTAGCCATCATCCCAGCGGTAGCCGGGGTCCCTCCATCACCTGGAGTCGCTCCTCTAGCCATCATCCCAGCGGTAGCCGGAGTCCCTCCATCACCTGGAGTCGCTCCTCCGTCCGTCAATAGAGTGGGAGCCGGAGTCCCTCCATCACATGGAGTCGCTCTTCCTGCATCACACAGCGGTGAGTTCTCCGAGGCCAATACACACGACACTGTACATGATATCGGGCATAACGCAGTGGGGAACGAGCTAGCGTCAACCATTAAGGCATTAATTCAACAGCTGACGCGCTCTCGCGCTACACCAGAAGATAAAGCGACACCTCAGCTAGCGAGCCTTCACAAGGACGCGTTCTTCTGCGGAATTAGCCCCCTAGGTGCGCACATAGATCAGGAGACAAGAGACAAAATCTGGAACAATGACATATGGTCCTTATTATCCCCCGACCAACTGACTATAGATAAAGAAAGGAGGACAAACGACCGTTCATACGACAGAAATAGACCGAAAATAGCGCAAACGATGAATAATTGGCTACAGGCTTTCGCAGTCTTAGGCTGTATTATGGGCCAGAAGCATCCGGAACGCTGCTCCGAGCTCTATATATATCAGGATCTGATATATAACTCATACAAGGCCCATGGCGGGTCAGCCTGGCGGCGGTATGACGAGGAGTTCCGCAGGCGGCTGGCCCTGCAACCCAGCCTAGGCTGGGGAGTTAAAGCAACAGACGTATGGTTACGACTGATGCTGTCACAGAAGCAGCCCCCCTTTTCATCTACGACCACTAGCTACCCCGCAGCCCAACACTCAGTGGTCGTGCGAAAAAACGGGCCCTGCTGGCAATTTAATGAGGGAAATTGCCGTTTCCACGCGTCGTGCAGATACAGACACGACTGCTCTGCTTGTGGAGGAGGACACCCAGCAGCAAGGTGTACCCGTCCAGCAATCAGGGTGCCTACAAGGCAGAACCCCGGTGAGCGTAACCGCAATGGCCCCCTGGTTAAACCTCTACCCTAATAAAGAAGCTGCAAGGCAATTGCACTCCGGCTTTACACACGGTTTTATTATCCCCTTCAAACCTAATAGAACACCAACCCTGGCGCATAACCTAAAATCCGCTCGCGAATTCCCCGACATCTTGAAACAAAAAATTCAAAATGAAGTAAACCTAGGCCGAATGGCGGGCCCCTTTGAATCAATCCCTTTCCAAAATATCAGGATATCCCCGCTAGGCATTATCCCAAAAAAGGAACCCGGGAAGTATCGTCTAATCCATCATCTGTCCCACCCAAAAGGCGCATCGGTTAACGACGGAATCCCCCCAGAGGAAGCATCGGTAACATACGCGTCCTTTGACAAAGCAGTAGAATTAGTCCGTGCAGCGGGGCCCGGTGCCCTGCTAGCTAAATCTGACATAGAGGCGGCGTTCCGCCTATTACCCGTGCATCCCGACTGCTTCCACCTGCTAGGCTGCAAGGTGAACGAACACTATTATTACGATATGTGTCTGCCAATGGGATGTTCCATCTCATGTCACTACTTTGAGCTGTTCAGTTCGTTCCTGGACTGGGTAGTCCGTTACGAAACAGGCAGCAATTCCCTGATCCATTACCTCGACGATTTTTTATTCGTCGGCCCCGTAAACTCTAAACTCTGCTCCCTCCTCCTCACAAAATTTAAATTTATAGCTCAGCGCTTCGGTGTCCCGCTATCACCCGAAAAAACAGTCGGCCCCTGTAACGTCTTACCTTTCCTCGGCATCGAGATAGACACTAACGCAATGGTTTTTCGCCTGCCAGCAGAAAAAATTCAGAAAACACTGCATATGCTGGAGGGTTTCTGCGAGGCGAAAAAGGTCACCCTCCAACAGATGCAGTCCTTGCTGGGTCTGCTGACATTCGCCAGCCGCGTAATGCCGGACGGCAGGGCCTTCTCTCGGAGATTATCACTAGCAACAAAGGGCATCTCCCAACCAGGCCATAGAATCAGGCTCACTCGCTCCCTGAAGGCAGACTTACTAGTCTGGAAGACTTTCCTTCAATCCTTCAATGGCCATACCTGCGTCATGGCTAAAGAGACTTCAAGCACAGACCTAGGGCTCACTGTAGGAGGACGTAATAAAAAGAGCTTTGCGGCAATCTACAAGAACCAGTGGTGTACCGGCAGCTGGCCGGATCTGTGGGCCACATCAAGCTGGGGGAGTGATCCAGCCCTGCTAGAAATATTCACAATAGTATTGTCCGTAGAGTTATGGGGTCATCAGCTGGAAAACTCAAACATTCGATTTCCAACAAAAAATCTGATAACGGCGAAGAGCTTAAATCACATGTCGTCTGCGTCGCTGCCCTTACTGGCTCTGCTACGCAGGCTCGCCCTTCTGTGCCTGAGACACAACATCTGGTGCCGAGCTCAAATAACGGCAGACATAGACGATAACCTTGTTAACTCTCTTTTATGTTCCGATTGGCAGGCCTTCACAGACCATCTCCCAATGGCGCATCCAGAGGGTATCCCGTGTCCTCCATCGCTATGGGACACCGTAGCCAATCACTAATGCCTCTAATCCGTGCCTCCGTTACACCGGCTACCTGGCAGGTCTATGGTAAGGCTTGGGAGGAGTGGTGTTCACTAATCCAGGGTAGGCCCGTTCATAACTGCGACCGCGCAAGAAGCGAAGTGACGACGGAATTTTTGCTTCGGCTCAAAGAACAAGGGGCGTCGGGCACGTCGGCACAACGGCATTTATCGGGGATAGCCTTCTTTTTTCAATTAGCAGGGTGGGTGGATGTGACGAAGTTCTTTGTCATTAAGCAAGCCATTAAAGGCTGGAAAAGGCTTCAACCGAGTCAGGAATGTCGTCGCCCCATGTCATTGAAATTACTACACGACATGATTGCAATATCCCCCTCAATATGCAAGTCTCCATACGAGGCGTCCCTCATATCAGCAGCCTTCGCTATTGTTTTTTTCGGCGCGCTGCGCATTGGTGAATTGTTACCACGCTCAAAAACAGCATCTGAAGGTGGGTTACTCAACGAGGATGTAGTCATATGCAGCAACGCCCTGCGCATTCGCGTGCGTAAATCCAAATGCGACCCCACCGGGAGGGGCACGTGGGTCCTGGTTAACTCAGCTGATGGCCCAGTATGCCCACTAAAAACAGTCAAACACTACGCGCTGATCAGACACGCAAGCAGATTTTTTCTTTCCCATACGGACGGGTCCCCGCTTACCAAGTATCAATTTCAAGCAATGTTTAAGCAGGGCTTAGCGAAAGCTGGGGAGAATCCGAAGGAATACGGGACCCATTCCTTCCGAATCGGGGCAGCCACTGAGGCAGCTAGGGCAGGAGTAACGGAGGCTGAAGTGCAGAGAATGGGTCGATGGAAGTCCGCTTGCTTTGCCAGATATATAAGACCGGATTTGCTGAAATAACACGTTTATCTATTACAGGCGACTGCAGACCGGCAGTCTGGGTAGTTGGTCACTCTTATATTTACTGGGCAGAAAAAAGAGCCATGATTCGACCAGGAGGAAAGAACCTTGGCTTCAGAAACGTTGAGGTCAATTGGAGAGGCATCAGAGGGCTAAGATGGCAACAAGTTTTCCCGGAGATGGTGGACATCTCCAGGGCGGCCACGGGGCCGTTGGTAGTGGTGATCCATGCTGGTGGCAATGATTTGGTGAAACGCAGTATGGTCGAACTACTAACAGTGATGAAGACGGACATCGAACGTTTGACCTACCTCTTCCCGGATATAGTATGGGTGTGGTCAGAGATAGTACCACGAGCGGTATGGCATGGAGCAAAAAATGCAAATGGCATAGAGCGGTCAAGGAGAAAGATCAATGCGAGAATGGCAAAATTCATGAGAGAAAGATGCGGTTTCGTGGTGCGTCACCACCAGTTGGAAGGCGATAACTCTGCACTGTTGAGGGCAGACGGAGTGCACCTTACGGACATCGGTCAAGACATTTTGTTGTCCGGGATACAGGACGGAGTGGATCAGGCCCTGAAGGTGATGGGTGGGGTCGGAGTCCTGTGTAGGCGGTACACATGATCCTCCGTGGCGGAAAATGGCGGAGAGGGGGCCAAGGTCGTAACAGCTCGTTGGCTGCACGCCGGTCGGTCGCAGACAAGGTTGCGGCGACGAGCTCGTAATGACATGGAAGGCCCCTTCTCTACCTATGAACTTAATAAACTGTGACCGACCTGTTTTCACCCCATCTAGGCCGTCTGTGTTTTCATTTGGGGACTGGGGGGAAGAGGGGAGGGCACCGCTTCAGACATACGGGTCTCCACAGTCTGGCAGGCACGATACTGCTTAAGGAACGTGTCTCTGACTGTGGAGCCCACCTAACCAATCCTAAAGGAAGCAAGGGTCGTGCCCATATCCCCTCTTTCCACCATTCCCTAGGTGAGCCACTAATTGGGATGCCCAGCTGACCAACGGGATGAGAAGGGAAAGGGGGGTCCAGCCACACCTACAAGGGTTAAATTCAGTGCCCGGGGTCAGTGACTTCCTCTTTCCCTCTGGCTGCCCCCCTAGAAGCTTTGGAAAATGGCGGAGAGGGGGCCAAGGTCGTAACAGCTCGTTGGCTGCACGCCGGTCGGTCGCAGACAAGGTTGCGGCGACGAGCTCGTAATGACATGGAAGGCCCCTTCTCTACCTATGAACTTAATAAACTGTGACCGACCTGTTTTCACCCCATCTAGGCCGTCTGTGTTTTCATTTGGGGACTGGGGGGAAGAGGGGAGGGCACCGCTTCAGACATACGGGTCTCCACAGTCTGTCCTGTATATACTATTCCTGTACTGTATACAGCTCTACACTACACCTCCATCCTGTCCTGTATATACTATTCCTGTACTGTATACACAGCTCTACACTACACCTCCATCCTGCCCTGTATATACTATTCCTGTACTGTATACACAGCTCTACACTACACCTCCATCCTGTCCTGTATATACTATTCCTGTACTGTATACAGCTCTACACTACACCTCCATCCTGTCCTGTATATACTATTCCTGTACTGTATACACAGCTCTACACTACACCTCCATCCTGCCCTGTATATACTATTCCTGTACTGTATACACAGCTCTACACTACACCTCCATCCTGTCCTGTATATACTATTCCTGTACTGTATACAGCTCTACACTACACCTCCATCCTGTCCTGTATATACTATTCCTGTACTGTATACACAGCTCTACACTACACCTCCATCCTGCCCTGTATATACTATTCCTGTACTGTATACAGCTCTACACTATATCTCCATCCTGCCCTGTATATACTATTCCTGTACTGTATACACAGCTCTACACTACACCTCCATCCTGCCCTGTATATACTATTCCTGTACTGTATACACAGCTCTACACTACACCTCCATCCTGCCCTGTATATACTATTCCTGTACTGTATATACAGCTCTACACTACACCTCCATCCTGCCCTGTATATACTATTCCTGTATTGTATACACAGCTCTACACTACACCTCCATCCTGCCCTGTATATACTATTCCTGTACTGTGTACACAGCTCTACACTACACCTCCATCCTGCCCTGTATATACTATTCCTGTACTGTATACAGCTCTACACTACACCTCCATCCTGCCCTGTATATACTATTCCTGTACTGTATACACAGCTCTACACTACACCTCCATCCTGTCCTGTATATACTATTCCTGTACTGTATATACAGCTCTACACTACACCTCCATCCTGCCCTGTATATACTATTCCTGTACTGTATATACAGCTCTACACTACACCTCCATCCTGCCCTGTATATACTATTCCTGTACTGTATACACAGCTCTACACTACACCTCCATCCTGCCCTGTATATACTATTCCTGTACTGTATACACAGCTCTACACTACACCTCCATCCTGCCCTGTATATACTATTCCTGTACTGTATATACAGCTCTACACTACACCTCCATCCTGCCCTGTATATACTATTCCTGTACTGTACACAGCTCTACACTACACCTCCATCCTGTCCTGTATATACTATTCCTGTACTGTGTATACAGCTCTACACTACACCTCCATCCTGCCCTGTATATACTATTCCTGTACTGTATACACAGCTCTACACTACACCTCCATCCTGCCCTGTATATACTATTCCTGTACTGTACACACAGCTCTACACTACACCTCCATCCTGCCCTGTATATACTATTCCTGTACTGTATACACAACTCTACACTACACCTCCATCCTGCCCTGTATATACTATTCCTGTACTGTGTATACAGCTCTACACTACACCTCCATCCTGGCAGGCACGATACTGCTTAAGGAACGTGTCTCTGACTGTGGAGCCCACCTGACCAATCCTAAAGGAAGCAAGGGTCGTGCCCATATCCCCTCTTTCCACCATTCCCTAGGTGAGCCACTAATTGGGATGCCCAGCTGACCAACGGGATGACAAGGGAAAGGGGGGTCCAGCCACACCTACAAGGGTTAAATTCAGTGCCCGGGGTCAGTGACTTCCTCTTTCCCTCTGGCTGCCCCCCTAGAAGCTTTTGTTCCTGAGGACCCCATGGAGGCTATTGTCATGGCTGACCCCCTGAGGGAGGCCCTGCGGCAGAGAGCGGCACAGGAAGGTGAGCACTGGCTACAAGCCCTTATTTCTGGCCTCAGCGCTCCCCTCCCTGCGCCCTCTCCGGCTTCTCAGGGAATACTATCCATCCCTGGGACTCCGTCCACCGCAGCCCCTCCGGACCTCCCCATAGATCAGTATGCCCAGGCCTCAGTCTCACTGGCCCCCATTGCAGCCCCTCCGGACCTCCCCATAGATCAGCCCGAGTGCTCGCTAGCCTCCCCCGCAGCCCCACACTCCAGCACTAGCTCCCCCGGGATCCCAGCGACATATCCTACGTCCTTCCAGCCGGTCACTAGCCCCCTGCACACGCAGCTCTCTGCCCAAACCAAGCCCAGGGAGCTGCCGGTCCAGGGAGACAGACGCTCCCAGCGCTGCTCTCGCCCCCCACAGCGCCTCCGGGTCACCGGTGAACCCCTGCATCACCGGCGCCGGACAGCACAAGCTGTGCCCCACGTGGAAGCGCCCCGCCCCCTCCAGAGATCCAGAGCCAGGAGACAAGTCACCGCCTCCTCTTCCAGGCCGAGCGTCCTGGCTCCTCCCACCACGCAGCGTCATTCCCGGGCACCGCCCACTCCCCTGTTACAATGCCAGCAGGCGAGCACCTCCCCTCCTACAGGCTCCGCCCCTCCAGCAGGCTCCAGTGTGATGCCTACACAGGAAGCGGAGATCACCAGTGTAATGTCCACAGCTGCGGGTTCCTCTGCTCGGTCTCTCCTGACCGATCAGCGCTCCCTGCAGCAGGGCTATAACGTTACACACAGTTCACCAATCACCACTGACACACAAACCACAGCCCCAGTAACAGCCCCCACTCACACAGCCCTTACCAGACATACAATGCCCCCTATACTCCCACTCCTGCCCCCCAGCAATGCTCAGCCCACCAGTAACCACGTAATCCCCACTAACTCTCCACATTCAGTGCACACCCCAATATTAACCAGCGGAAACCACTTAGTTACTGCACATAACCCGCCCTGCGAAATGATTAATACACGTTATAATGTCCCCTCGGTCGCCCCCCAGCACACCCATAGCCACAGCAGGCGCAGGCATAGGCGCGGCAGGTCCTCCCCAACCTCCTCCGACAAGTCCCGACGCCATTCCCCACATCCCTCTAGAAGGCGATCCCCACATTACCATCGGAGACGCAGCTCCCATAGGAGCCGCCACAGATCGCAGTCCTCTAGATGGCGTTCCCCATCATCATCATCACAATGGTCCGACAAATCCGAGAGTCCCAACAGACTAGCCCGGCCTCTCGACCGACGCCAGCGGTCACGAGCCACATCCATGGCTGTCAGCCAGGGAGACCGGTCATCTCCCAGGGCGCCCGGCGAAATTTACCAGACCATCATCCAAGCAGGAGTCCCTCCAGCACCCGGAGTCGCTCCTCTAGCCATCATCCTAGCGGGAGCCGGGGTCCCTCCATCACCTGGAGTCGCTCCTCTAGCCATCATCCCAGCGGTAGCCGGAGTCCCTCCATCACCTGGAGTCGCTCCTCTAGCCATCATCCCAGCGGGAGCCGGGGTCCCTCCATCACCTGGAGTCGCTCCTCTAGCCATCATCCCAGCGGTAGCCGGAGTCCCTCCATCACCTGGAGTCGCTCCCCTAGCCATCATCCCAGCGGTAGCCGGAGTCCCTCCATCACCTGGAGTCGCTCCTCCGTCCGTCAATAGAGTGGGAGCCGGGGTCCCTCCATCACCTGGAGTCGCTCTTCCTGCATCACACAGCGGTGAGTTCTCCGAAGCCAATGCACACGACACTGTACATGATATCGGGCATAACGCAATGGGGAACGAGCTAGCGTCAACCATTAAGGCATTAATTCAACAGCTGACGCGCTCTAGCGCTACACCAGAAGATAAAGCGACACCTCAGCTAGCGAGCCTTCACAAGGACGCATTCTTCTGCGGAATTAGCCCCCTAGGTGCGCACATAGATCAGGAGACAAGAGACAAAATCTGGAACAATGACTATATTGACATATGGTCCTTATTATCCCCCGACCAACTGACTATAGATAAAGAAAGGAGGACAAACGACTGTTCATACGACAGAAATAGACCGAAAATAGCGCAAACGATGAATAATTGGCTACAGGCTTTCGCAGTCTTAGGCTGTATTATGGGCCAGAAGCATCCGGAACGCTGCTCCGAGCTCTATATATATCAGGATCTGATATATAACTCATACAAGGCCCATGGCGGGTCAGCCTGGCGGCGGTATGACGAGGAGTTCCGCAGGCGGCTGGCCCTGCAACCCAGCCTAGGCTGGGGAGTTAAAGCGACAGACGTATGGTTACGACTGATGCTGTCACAGAAGCAGCCCCCCTTTTCATCTACGACCACTAGCTACCCCGCAGCCCAACACTCAGTGGTCGTGCGAAAAAACGGGCCCTGCTGGCAATTTAATGAGGGAAATTGCCGTTTCCACGCGTCGTGCAGATACAGACACGACTGCTCTGCTTGTGGAGGAGGACACCCAGCAGCAAGGTGTACCCGTCCAGCAATCAGGGTGCCTACAAGGCAGAACCCCGGTGAGCGTAACCGCAATGGCCCCCTGGTTAAACCTCTACCCTAATAAAGAAGCTGCAAGGCAATTGCACTCCGGCTTTACACACGGTTTTATTATCCCCTTCAAACCTAATAGAACACCAACCCTGGCACATAACCTAAAATCCGCTCGCGAATTCCCCGACATCTTGAAACAAAAAAATTCAAAATGAAGTAAACCTAGGCCGAATGGCGGGCCCCTTTGAATCAATCCCTTTCCAAAATATCAGGATATCCCCGCTAGGCATTATCCCAAAAAAGGAACCCGGGAAGTATCGTCTAATCCATCATCTGTCCCACCCAAAAGGCGCATCGGTTAACGACGGAATCCCCCCAGAGGAAGCATCGGTAACATACGCGTCCTTTGACAAAGCAGTAGAATTAGTCCGTGCAGCGGGGCCCGGTGCCCTGCTAGCTAAATCTGACATAGAGGCGGCGTTCCGCCTATTACCCGTGCATCCCGACTGCTTCCACCTGCTAGGCTGCAAGGTGAACGAACACTATTATTACGATATGTGTCTGCCAATGGGATGTTCCATCTCATGTCACTACTTTGAGCTGTTCAGTTCGTTCCTGGACTGGGTAGTCCGTTACGAAACAGGCAGCAATTCCCTGATCCATTACCTCGACGATTTTTTATTCGTCGGCCCCGTAAACTCTAAACTCTGCTCCCTCCTCCTCACAAAATTTAAATTTATAGCTCAGCGCTTCGGTGTCCCGCTATCACCCGAAAAAACAGTCGGCCCCTGTAACGTCTTACCTTTCCTCGGCATCGAGATAGACACTAACGCAATGGTTTTTCGCCTGGCAGCAGAAAAAATTCAGAAAACACTGCATATGCTGGAGGGTTTCTGCGAGGCGAAAAAGGTCACCCTCCAACAGATGCAGTCCTTGCTGGGTCTGCTGACATTCGCCAGCCGCGTAATGCCGGTCGGCAGGGCCTTCTCTCGGAGATTATCACTAGCAACAAAGGGCATCTCCCAACCAGGCCATAGAATCAGGCTCACTCGCTCCCTGAAGGCAGACTTACTAGTCTGGAAGACTTTCCTTCAATCCTTCAATGGCCATACCTGCGTCATGGCTAAAGAGACGTCAAGCACAGACCTAGGGCTCACTGTAGGAGGACGTAATAAAAAGAGCTTTGCGGCAATCTACAAGAACCAGTGGTGTACCGGCAGCTGGCCGGATCTGTGGGCCACATCAAGCTGGGGAAGTGAGCCAGCCCTGCTAGAAATATTCACAATAGTATTGTCCGTGGAGTTATGGGGTCATCAGCTGGAAAACTCAAACATTCGATTTCCAACAAAAAATCTGATAACGGCGAAGAGCTTAAATCACACGTCGTCTGCGTCGCTGCCCTTACTGGCTCTGCTACGCAGGCTCGCCCTTCTATGCCTGAGACACAACATCTGGTGCCGAGCTCATATAACGGCGGACATAGACGATAACCTTGTTAACTCTCTTTTATGTTCCGATTGGCAGGCCTTCACAGACCATCTCCCAATGGCGCATCCAGAGGGTATCCCGTGTCCTCCATCGCTATGGGACACCGTAGCCAATCACTAATGCCTCTAATCCGTGCCTCCGTTACACCGGCTACCTGGCAGGTCTATGGTAAGGCTTGGGAGGAGTGGTGTTCACTAATCCAGGGTAGGCCCGTTCATAACTGCGACCGCGCAAGAAGCGAAGTGACGACGGAATTTTTGCTTCGGCTGAAAGAACAAGGGGCGTCGGGCACGTCGGCACAACGGCATTTATCGGGGATAGCCTTCTTTTTTTCAATTAGCAGGGTGGGTGGATGTGACGAAGTTCTTTGTCATTAAGCAAGCCATTAAAGGCTGGAAAAGGCTTCAACCTAGTCAGGAATGTCGTCGCCCCATGTCATTGAAATTACTACACGACATGATTGCAATATCCCCCTCAATATGCAAGTCTCCATACGAGGCATCCCTCATATCAGCAGCCTTCGCTATCGTTTTTTTCGGCGCGCTGCGCATTGGTGAATTGTTACCACGCTCAAAAACAGCATCTGAAGGCGGGTTACTCAACGAGGATGTAGTCATATGCAGCAACGCCCTGCGCATTCGCGTGCGTAAATCCAAATGCGACCCCACCGGGAGGGGCACGTGGATCCTGGTTAACTCAGCTGATGGCCCAGTGTGCCCACTAAAAACAGTCAAACACTACGCGCTGATCAGACACGCAAGCAGATTTTTTCTTTCCCATACGGACGGGTCCCCGCTTACCAAGTATCAATTCCAAGCAATGTTTAAGCAGTGCTTAGCGAAAGCTGGGGAGAATCCGAAGGAATACGGGACCCATTCCTTCCGAATCGGGGCAGCCACTGAGGCAGCGAGGGCAGGAGTAACGGAGGCTGAAGTGCAGAGAATGGGTCGATGGAAGTCCGCTTGCTTTGCCAGATATATAAGACCGGATTTGCTGAAATAACACGTTTATCTATTACAGGCGACTGCAGACCGGCAGTCTAGGTAGTTGGTCACTCTTATATTTACTGGGCAGAAAAAAGAGCCATGATTCGACCAGGAGGAAAGAACCTTGGCTTCAGAAACGTTGAGGTCAATTGGAGAGGCATCAGAGGGCTAAGATGGCAACAAGTTTTCCCGGAGATGGTGGACATCTCCAGGGCGGCCACGGGGCCGTTGGTAGTGGTGATCCATGCTGGTGGCAATGATTTGGTGAAACGCAGTATGGTCGAACTACTAACAGTGATGAAGACGGACATCGAACGTTTGACCTACCTCTTCCCGGATATAGTATGGGTGTGGTCAGAGATAGTACCACGAGCGGTATGGCATGGAGCAAAAAATGCAAATGGCATAGAGCGGTCAAGGAGAAAGGTCAATGCGAGAATGGCAAAATTCATGAGAGAAAGATGCGGTTTCGTGGTGCGTCACCACCAGTTGGAAGGCGATAACTCTGCACTGTTGAGGGCAGACGGAGTGCACCTTACGGACATCGGTCAAGACATTTTGTTGTCCGGGATACAGGACGGAGTGGATCAGGCCCTGAAGGTGATGGGTGGGGTCGGAGTCCTGTGTAGGCGGTACACATGATCCTCCGTGGCGGAAAATGGCGGAGAGGGGGCCAAGGTCGTAACAGCTCGTTGGCTGCACGCCGGTCGGTCGCAGACAAGGTTGCGGCGACGAGCTCGTAATGACATGGAAGGCCCCTTCTCTACCTATGAACTTAATAAACTGTGACCGACCTGTTTTCACCCCATCTAGGCCGTCTGTGTTTTCATTTGGGGACTGGGGGGAAGAGGGGAGGGCACCGCTTCAGACATACGGGTCTCCACAGTCTGGCAGGCACGATACTGCTTAAGGAACGTGTCTCTGACTGTGGAGCCCACCTGACCAATCCTAAAGGAAGCAAGGGTCGTGCCCATATCCCCTCTTTCCACCATTCCCTAGGTGAGCCACTAATTGGGATGCCCAGCTGACCAACGGGATGACAAGGGAAAGGGGGGTCCAGCCACACCTACAAGGGTTAAATTCAGTGCCCGGGGTCAGTGACTTCCTCTTTCCCTCTGGCTGCCCCCCTAGAAGCTTTTGTCCCACCCTCCCTCCCTTATAGTCTCAGCACCCTCTTATTAGTTTTATTGTTTTCTTACCAGAATAATTGTGTGTAACTGAATATAGATGCAACCCTTGTATTTGAAATTACGTCACAGCGGAAAATGGCGGAGAGGGGGCCAAGGTCGTAACAGCTCGTTGGCTGCACGCCGGTCGGTCGCAGACAAGGTTGCGGCGACGAGCTCGTAATGACATGGAAGGCCCCTTCTCTACCTATGAACTTAATAAACTGTGACCGACCTGTTTTCACCCCATCTAGGCCGTCTGTGTTTTCATTTGGGGACTGGGGGGAAGAGGGGAGGGCACCGCTTCAGACATACGGGTCTCCACAGTCTGTCCTGTATATACTATTCCTGTACTGTATACACAGCTCTACACTACACCTCCATCCTGCCCTGTATATACTATTCCTGTACTGTATACACAGCTCTACACTACACCTCCATCCTGTCCTGTATATACTATTCCTGTACTGTATACACAGCTCTACACTACACCTCCATCCTGTCCTGTATATACTATTCCTGTACTGTATACACCGCTCTACACTACACCTCCATCCTGTCCTGTATATACTATTCCTGTACTGTATATACAGCTCTACACTACACCTCCATCCTGCCCTGTATATACTATTCCTGTACTGTATACACAGCTCTACACTACACCTCCATCCTGTCCTGTATATACTATTCCTGTACTGTATACACAGCTCTACACTACACCTCCATCCTGCCCTGTATATACTATTCCTGTACTGTATACACAGCTCTACACTACACCTCCATCCTGTCCTCTATATACTATTCCTGTACTGTATACACAGCTCTACACTACACCTCCATCCTGCCCTGTATATACTATTCCTGTACTGTATACAGCTCTACACTACACCTCCATCCTGCCCTGTATATACTATTCCTGTACTGTATACACAGCTCTACACTACACCTCCATCCTGTCCTGTATATACTATTCCTGTACTGTATACACAGCTCTACACTACACCTCCATCCTGCCCTGTATATACTATTCCTGTACTGTATATACAGCTCTACACTACACCTCCATCCTGTCCTGTATATACTATTCCTGTACTGTATACACAGCTCTACACTACACCTCCATCCTGTCCTGTATATACTATTCCTGTACTGTGTACAGCTCTACACTACACCTCCATCCTGCCCTGTATATACTATTCCTGTACTGTATACACAGCTCTACACTACACCTCCATCCTGCCCTGTATATACTATTCCTGTACTGTATACAGCTCTACACTACACCTCCATCCTGCCCTGTATATACTATTCCTGTACTGTATACAGCTCTACACTACACCTCCATCCTGCCCTGTATATACTATTCCTGTACTGTATACAGCTCTACACTACACCTCCATCCTGCCCTGTATATACTATTCCTGTACTGTATACACAGCTCTACACTACACCTCCATCCTGCCCTGTATATACTATTCCTGTACTGTATACAGCTCTACACTACACCTCCATCCTGCCCTGTATATACTATTCCTGTACTGTATACACAGCTATACACTACACCTCCATCCTGCCCTGTATATACTATTCCTGTACTGTGTACAGCTCTACACTACACCTCCATCCTGCCCTGTATATACTATTCCTGTACTGTATACACAGCTATACACTACACCTCCATCCTGCCCTGTATATACTATTCCTGTACTGTGTACAGCTCTACACTACACCTCCATCCTGCCCTGTATATACTATTCCTGTACTGTATACACAGCTATACACTACACCTCCATCCTGCCCTGTATATACTATTCCTGTACTGTATACACAGCTCTACACTACACCTCCATCCTGCCCTGTATATACTATTCCTGTACTGTATATACAGCTCTACACTACACCTCCATCCTGCCCTGTGTATACTATTCCTGTACTGTATACACAGCTCTACACTACACCTCCATCCTGCCCTGTATATACTATTCCTGTACTGTATATACAGCTCTACACTACACCTCCATCCTGTCCTGTATATACTATTCCTGTACTGTATACACAGCTCTACACTACACATCCATCCTGTCCTGTATATACTATTCCTGTACTGTATACACAGCTCTACACTACACCTCCATCCTGCCCTGTATATACTATTCCTGTACTGTATATACAGCTCTACACTACACCTCCATCCTGCCCTGTATATACTATTCCTGTACTGTATACAGCTCTACACTACACCTCCATCCTGCCCTGTATATACTATTCCTGTACTGTATACACAGCTCTACACTACACCTCCATCCTGCCCTGTATATACTATTCCTGTACTGTATACACAGCTCTACACTACACCTCCATCCTGCCCCGTATATACTATTCCTGTACTGTATACACAGCTCTACACTACACCTCCATCCTGCCCTGTATATACTATTCCTGTACTGTATATACAGCTCTACACTACACCTCCATCCTGCCCTGTATATACTATTCCTGTACTGTATACACAGCTCTACACTACACCTCCATCCTGCCCTGTATATACTATTCCTGTACTGTATATACAGCTCTACACTACACCTCCATCCTGTCCTGTATATACTATTCCTGTACTGTATACACAGCTCTACACTACACCTCCATCCTGCCCTGTATATACTATTCCTGTACTGTATACACAGCTCTACACTACACCTCCATCCTGCCCTGTATATACTATTCCTGTACTGTATATACAGCTCTACACTACACCTCCATCCTGCCCTGTATATACTATTCCTGTACTGTATATACAGCTCTACACTACACCTCCATCCTGTCCTGTATATACTATTCCTGTACTGTGTACACAGCTCTACACTACACCTCCATCCTGCCCCGTATATGCCATTCCTGCCCCGTATATACAGCTCTACACTACACCTCCATCCTGCCCTGTATATACTATTCCTGTACTGTATACAGCTCTACACTACACCTCCATCCTGCCCTGTATATACTATTCCTGTACTGTATATACAGCTCTACACTACACCTCCATCCTGTCCTGTATATACTATTCCTGTACTGTATACACAGCTCTACACTACACCTCCATCCTGTCCTGTATATACTATTCCTGTACTGTATATACAGCTCTACACTACACCTCCATCCTGCCCTGTATATACTATTCCTGTACTGTATACACAGCTCTACACTACACCTCCATCCTGTCCTGTATATACTATTCCTGTACTGTATATACAGCTCTACACTACACCTCCATCCTGCCCTGTATATACTATTCCTGTACTGTATACAGCTCTACACTACACCTCCATCCTGCCCTGTATATACTATTCCTGTACTGTATATACAGCTCTACACTACACCTCCATCCTGCCCTGTATATACTATTCCTGTACTGTGTACACAGCTCTACACTACACCTCCATCCTGCCCTGTATATACTATTCCTGTACTGTATATACAGCTCTACACTACACCTCCATCCTGCCCTGTATATACTATTCCTGTACTGTATACACAGCTCTACACTACACCTCCATCGTGCCCTGTATATACTATTCCTGCACTGTATATACAGCTCTACACTACACCTCCATCCTGCCCTGTTGTTAAAAAAATATATACTCTTAAATATATTTTTCGTCAAATACGTAAAAGCCGCATGAAAGAAAGAACTTCCAAAGATGTAAAAAATAAATGTATTTTATCTATTTAAAAATGGTTGCCAGGGTTCAGTTACAGAAAGGAAAAAGAATATACTTATATAGATACTGTATATATATAGCTTATGTAAAAAGAGTTCATTTAGTCCATACTGAACAATAGGAAGTCTTTACCCATCTCTCTTTGGCTCCTGAACGGCAATGCAGGGGATGTCATCTCTTAGGCTGGACAACGTGTCATATCTTGCAGCACTGGAGTCTTCTCACAGCAGGCAGTGTGGAGGAGCGCCCCGTAGCCCCCTCCATCGTGTATTATATACCAGCTGCTCAGTCCATATAGGGTGTTTAGTGGAACACAGTTGAATATAGTTCCATATTACGTAACCTTCTGGAAACTTCGGAAAGCTTCGGAAAGCTTCGGAAAGGATTTAAATATATCCTTCCATGCTCAGCACTCAAGTATATTCAATATGGGCATATTTATCCCTTATAAACTTTATTAATAACCTATGCCCTCCAACATAAACAGAACTATGAACGTATATGTCTTACTATGAAATATTTGATAACTTGATGTATTAATTTCAATGTTTTTACAAACCCCCCTTGAAGCGGGTGGAGTAAACCCGAAATTAATTAATACATCATTAAAATAACAAATCTTCTTTCCTTATTTGGCAATAACGGATTAATATCAATAATAATGATGAAGAATAATTAATTTGCATTATTCATGTAAGTTCAATAATATAATATTGTGGATTCATGTTATGACAGGCTGTGACTGATCAATCATATAAAAATGTATATAACTATACTTCGCTAGACCTAAAAAGAAATGCAAAAACCAAATCCGGTCACCATATGATGTCCTCTGAGTTGATGTCTTCTTATCTCCGATGTAATCCGGCATAAACACAGTCTCTTAGAAATAAATCCTTTGATAAAAATGAATGGTTACCAATTCATACAGTCCCATATTGCGTTTATCATTGTCAGATCAAAGTCCATAAACTTTATTTTTTATTGCAAAGTCCATAGCCAATGTTGATAAACCACAGTTCATGAGTGTAGAAGAAGAATAGCAAAAGTCTTTGATGTCTGTGCAGTGTGATTTACACTAGTCACCTTTCATGCTGCCTGTTGTCAAATAACCCAGGAACAGATGTTAAGACGTTCTTGGTCAGCACGACAGGGGTTAACTTTAACACGTCATTGCTCTTCTTAGTAACTTTAGGGAGGTCTTAATGCACAGACCATGTGTCATTGTCCATCCTGAAATCATAGGACTATTGTGTTTCTGAGATGCAAGCACGGTAAGTGTATTTTGTATGTTACACAGTCTTATTTGAGACGTTACCTTTTGGACCTTTTTGCAGAATCCCTTTTAACTTTAGGAAAAATATAAAGTCTTTTTATCTTCTGTAATCTTGATTGAAGACTGATTCATTCCCTAATCTAGATACCAAATATGGCAATAACTATCACTAATAAATGTCACAGCGTATCATAACTCTAATACTATAATACCATGTCATTATTATTATTATCGTAAAAGTATTAATATAATTGATACTCAGAATGATAAAATACTGCATAATGGTATAGACGATAGTATTTTCTTGTAATGACCTTTTTTGTCATTGGTGCATTACCCTTCCAAACCCATAGGTGGCAATGTGTTGAATGTAACCAAAATATAATATAAAGTATGAAATAATATAATGTGTACCTATAACATGTATCATATTATAAATATAAAAGGCAACAATGTGGCTTTTAGTTAGATCATTTGTAAAATTATAAACCAAAGCAAATAACCTTTTAGAAAAGACTGGATGATACCATCCAAACACAATAATACCCATTATAAATTATTATTGATTAAAAATATAATATATATTATTTGTAAATATAGGAAGGTAAATCTAGATGTACCTCGATCTTCCATCTTTATTACTCTAATTTAATTTATTTGATTTGTCTATTATTTATTAAATAACCTACTATAAAGAAATGTGTAACTATAAGTAATATTTCATCCATATTAATATAAAAATAATGTATTACTAGGAAATAAACAATTGTATATATATTGATGAAGGAAGTATCTTTTCTTCCAAAAAATGGAACTTTTCCCTTTTAATATGATTCATATTTAATAAAGTAATATTCTTATATTAGATATTACTGAACTAAATATTGAAGTGTCTTCTCAATTGAGATATTTAAAATCTGAAAAAAAAATAAAAATTGTATAATTTAAGATTTTGATTAAAAACGTGAATATTGAATAATAATTAATATAAAAAATTGGAATAAAAGGAAAAAATGAAAATTGGAATAAAAAATTGAAATAAAAAATAATACATTGAAATAAAAATAATACATAACCTTAATGTTACCAGTATCTTATAGGATTACCATGCCTATCAGTATCCTATAAAAAATAATTAAGTCATGTAACCTTGCAAATAATACACTTCTCTTAGTATATAAATGCATTATGATATACTTCAAATATATTTTTTTTTTTTATTCCCACTTCTTCCTTTGTACTTGAAATATTAATTATTAACTTCTTCCTGTAAACACATATATTTATCAAATATAAATGTGTGTGATTGAGACCAAACCTCCCCCTTTCAATATCATGAAATATGATATTATAAAAATTAATATGTTTAGATTAAATTAAATTAAAATTTGTGTTGCATATCTTCAAGACCATATTATAAATATCACTTCCATATTTGAAAAGAAAAATGATTTTCAATCTATGTACCAATAAAAGAAGTGACTAACACAAAAGATATAAGAAAATCAAAACGTTATAACCTTATTCTAGAATGTAACTCTTCAGAATAAACCCTTAATAAAAAATCCTAATATCTCTATACTAAAGAAATGTCTAAGAATAAGATATATATATATCCGGTATAAATTCCTTCATTTATACTTATGTACTATAACTTATTATCTAATATTATACATACATATCTTATAACCTCGAAGTTAAAATAAAAATTCCCCTCTTTTTTTTTTTTCTCTCACTCTGGATCCAAGTACTCTGACTTTAGCAGCTGCTCAACAATCAATCATTCAAAGACACATCTGTGCACACAAGACTGTCATGTTTTTTTCCAACATACACTTCTACATAGAAACTGACAAACACATATCCTTTTTTTTTTCAATATTCTATGCGCATTTCAAAAATTATGTTACTAATTTGAAGTACTTCTCGAAAAAAACAAATTCCAATGTATTACACACTGTACATATGACCATGGAACAAACATTTATTTTTAGCTTTAGTACCAAGTCATGCTCTGGTTACGTGCAAGGAACACCATTCCAAGACAGCAAGCAGTTTTACTACACTTCCAAAGCTCAGATTACATTTCTAATAACTCTAAAGGAGATATATATATATATTCATAAAAAAACGTTCAAGTATACTTCTCTGACCATTGGTACCTGAGAAAATAATAATTATTATCAAACATGCTTTCGCAAATTAACCTTACACAAGAAAATATATGTTACCTGATTGAGGACAAGAACATATGTAAAAATAAAAAGTTAATACTTCATCAATCTGTTTTACTGATAAATTCTGAGGGAAATAAAAGAATAAAATTATTATCATATTTATGATAAAAATGAAACACTTGAAATCCGTTACTTTCTCTTATTATTTTATTTTAAATATTATTATTCATATACAGAGATCAAATTATTTATTTATAAACATTAAACTATCATTTGACTAAATGAAAATATGACCTTGATTTACTATCACTACTTTTTATATATATATATATATATATATATATATATATTCACTGTATATGAAAAATTATGATTATCAAATAGCAAAATTAATTTATCCAGAAATCCCCTTTTATCCAGCTAAAGACCAAACCTCAATTTTTGCAAGATTCGGTTTATTGCAGTAATTTCCAGAAAATTGGAATTGAAATTATTTTGTAACTCAATTTTTGTCCTTAAATGAGAAAAAATATCTTTCTCT
Organism: Anomaloglossus baeobatrachus; assembly: GCF_048569485.1. Taxonomy (NCBI): domain Eukaryota; kingdom Metazoa; phylum Chordata; class Amphibia; order Anura; family Aromobatidae; genus Anomaloglossus; species Anomaloglossus baeobatrachus. The sequence continues at coordinate 80,110 of NW_027442361.1, forward strand.
GAAAAACCACCCAGCTGTCGCTGGCTATCAAATTCTCTGGACGACCTTTTTTCTTTGACTAGTGACCAGGGAAGAGAATCTGCACAAGACACCTGTTTCTGTCTTTCAGGGCTTTTAAAAATCGCTTGTCTGAGATAATCGGTATCAGATTTTGTGACAATTTTCTCTTTCATTGAAGGTGACAAGGAAAGAGGGGGGGTGTATGACTTATAATTCACATGAAGGTTCCTTCGAATTTCATACATCTTGTCACAAAAATATTTGGATCTGGGAGACACTGTTGGTTTTTCACGGAAACTCTCCCTTTTTTGTGTTGGTTTTTCAGAATTAATTAATTTCTGTTTTGATTGACTTTGGCGATTTCTAACAAAATCGATAAATGTCGTACATTCGAATAGGGACTTTTTATTTAATGCCACTTCACAGGCGGCATTGTCAAGGAAATTAAATTTCTTGATGAATAAACGTATCATTCCATCCAATCCGACATTTGGAATAACCGCCCTATACAAACGTTCAAAAACGGACATAAATGAGAACGTACTCTCATTTTGTTCAATTTGTAATTCCTTCAACATCTCATAGTTTGGATCAGATTCATTCCTTGTACAGAATATGAGATTTTTCAGCCTTATGATATCGTTATCATTTGAACAATCAAATGTCTCATTGTCAGAAAACTTTTTCAAAGCCAATTGTCTAAAGAAATGCTGAGGTATCCACATACGGAATAACTGATTCGTCTCACTATTGGTTAAATTTAACCTCTCGATGGAACTTTCAAATATCTCTGAATTTCTGCAAACATGTATTTTAGGATTATATGCGGGAATTAATTTGCATATGTCCAATAAATTTTTTCTAAGTGTAATCCCTAACTTGGCCTGTTCTATTTTTAGAAACTGATCGTCGCCATTTTCTCTCTCCACGTGTCCTTCTCTGACAGCTTTCTTCCTGTGTCCCATTCTGGCTCCTCCCCCTTCTGGCTTCTCTACGTCATTTCCTGCTTCTTTCCCAGTATGCTGAAAATGACCTTGATTACGTAGCACATGTCTGCCGCCATTATCAAAATTCTGATTTACAAAATTACAGCCAACATTACAGTCAGAATTCACAATATCACTGACTGACATTCCAGGGTCTAAGCAGTCTTCGGATTTCTCTGTCACTGACTCTCCTGACAATTCAGGTTGTCTATTTCCACCATTTTTGCACTTTTCTACGATTAACTTGTGAAAATCATAGACTAAATGACAGACATTTCTGATTTTCTGTTTCTCTCTATTAAAAGACCTTGCACATTCTATACGTGAATTCTCAAGTTCACACTCCTCATAAAAGCGTAACCAAATCTCTTCTACATTAGAAATATCTGGATAAGTGAACTGAAGTTTACTTTGCTTAACATATGAAGAGATAAAATCCATTTTCTTACCTGAAATGATCAGATGATCTGATGGATGATCCTGTAAGACTTGATTCACCTTGTTCAACCCGTCCAATACTTCTTATGGACTGACTCTATCTTTCTTGCTCAAAAATACGTCAAAAGTTAACTTATGTGGCTTTATAAAGTCTTTAAAGTTCATTTAAAAAAAAAAACATTCATGCAACTTGACTTATACGTATTTCCTAGGTTCTGCGTGATTTTTATAAATTGTCGATTCCTGATCTTTTGCAGGAGATATATGTCTCTGTCTCTCCCCCCGTATGCAAAGTGAAGGAAGAAGCACAAAAAATGCAGAAAAAACACGAATGACCTGGCTCGCCAAAATGTTAAAAAAATATACTCTTAAATATATTTTTCGTCAAATACGTAAAAGCCGCATGAAAGAAAGAACTTCCAAAGATGTAAAAAATAAATGTATTTTATCTATTTAAAAATGGTTGCCAGGGTTCAGTTACAGAAAGGAAAAAGAATATACTTTGATAGCTTATGTAAAAAGAGTTCATTTAGTCCATACTGAACAATAGGAAGTCTTTACCCATCTCTCTTTGGCTCCTGAACGGCAATGCAGGGGATGTCATCTCTTAGGCTGGACAACGTGTCATATCTTGCAGCACTGGAGTCTTCTCACAGCAGGCAGTGTGGAGGAGCGCCCCGTAGCCCCCTCCATCGTGTATTATATACCAGCTGCTCAGTCCATATAGGGTGTTTAGTGGAACACAGTTGAATATAGTTCCATATTACGTAACCTTCTGGAAACTTCGGAAAGCTTCGGAAAGCTTCGGAAAGGATTTAAATATATCCTTCCATGCTCAGCACTCAAGTATATTCAATATGGGCATATTTATCCCTTATAAACTTTATTAATAACCTATGCCCTCCAACATAAACAGAACTATGAACGTATATGTCTTACTATGAAATATTTGATAACTTGATGTATTAATTTCAATGTTTTTACACCTGTATATACTATTCCTGTACTGTATACACAGCTCTACACTACACCTCCATCCTGTCCTGTATATACTATTCCTGTACTGTATACACAGCTCTACACTACACCTCCATCCTGCCCTGTATATACTATTCCTGTACTGTATATACAGCTCTACACTACACCTCCATCCTGCCCTGTATATACTATTCCTGTACTGCATATACAGCTCTACACTACACCTCCATCCTGCCCTGTATATACTATTCCTGTACTGTGTACACAGCTCTACACTACACCTCCATCCTGTCCTGTATATACTATTCCTGTACTGTGTACACAGCTCTACACTACACCTCCATCCGGCCCTGTATATACTATTCCTGTACTGTATACAGCTCTACACTATATCTCCATCCTGCCCTGTATATACTATTCCTGTACTGTATATACAGCTCTACACTACACCTCCATCCTGCCCTGTATATACTATTCCTGTACTGTATACACAGCTCTACACTACACCTCCATCCTGCCCTGTATATACTATTCCTGTACTGTATATACAGCTCTACACTACACCTCCATCCTGCCCTGTATATACTATTCCTGTACTGTATATACAGCTCTACACTACACCTCCATCCTGTCCTGTATATACTATTCCTGTACTGTATACACAGCTCTACACTACACCTCCATCCTGTCCTGTATATACTATTCCTGTACTGTATACACAGCTCTACACTACACCTCCATCCTGCCCTGTATATACTATTCCTGTACTGTATATACAGCTCTACACTACACCTCCATCCTGCCCTGTATATACTATTCCTGTACTGTATATACAGCTCTACACTACACCTCCATCCTGCCCTGTATATACTATTCCTGTACTGTATATACAGCTCTACACTACACCTCCATCCTGCCCTGTGTATACTATTCCTGTACTGTATACACAGCTCTACACTACACCTCCATCCTGCCCTGTATATACTATTCCTGTACTGTATACACAGCTCTACACTACACCTCCATCCTGCCCTGTATATACTATTCCTGTACTGTATATACAGCTCTACACTACACCTCCATCCTACCCTGTATATACTATTCCTGTACTGTATATACAGCTCTACACTACACCTCCATCCTGTCCTGTATATACTATTCCTGTACTGTATACACAGCTCTACACTACACCTCCATCCTGCCCTGTATATACTATTCCTGTACTGTATATACAGCTCTACACTACACCTCCATCCTGCCCTGTATATACTATTCCTGTACTGTATACACAGCTCTACACTACACCTCCATCCTGCCCTGTATATACTATTCCTGTACTGTATACACAGCTCTACACTACACCTCCATCCTGCCCTGTATATACTATTCCTGTACTGTATACACAGCTCTACACTACACCTCCATCCTGCCCTGTATATACTATTCCTGTACTGTATATACAGCTCTACACTACACCTCCATCCTGCCCTGTATATACTATTCCTGTACTGTATATACAGCTCTACACTACACCTCCATCCTGTCCTGTATATACTATTCCTGTACTGTATACACAGCTCTACACTACACCTCCATCCTGTCCTGTATATACTATTCCTGTACTTTATACACAGCTCTACACTACACCTCCATCCTGCCCTGTATATACTATTCCTGTACTGTATACAGCTCTACACTACACCTCCATCCTGCCCTGTATATACTATTCCTGTACTGTGTACACAGCTCTACACTACACCTCCATCCTGCCCTGTATATACTATTCCTGTACTGTATATACAGCTCTACACTACACTTCCATCCTGCCCTGTATATACTATTCCTGTACTGTATACACAGCTCTACACTACACCTCCATCCTGCCCTGTATATACTATTCCTGTACTGTATACACAGCTCTACACTACACCTCCATCCTGTCCTGTATATACTATTCCTGTACTGTATACACAGCTCTACACTACACCTCCATCCTGCTCCGTATATACTATTCCTGTACTGTATACACAGCTCTACACTACACCTCCATCCTGCCCTGTATATACTATTCCTGTACTGTATATACAGCTCTACACTACACCTCCATCCTGCCCTGTATATACTATTCCTGTACTGTATATACAGCTCTACACTACACCTCCATCCTGCCCTGTGTATACTATTCCTGTACTGTATATACAGCTCTACACTACACCTCCATCCTGCCCTGTATATACTATTCCTGTACTGTGTACACAGCTCTACACTACACCTCCATCCTGCCCTGTATATACTATTCCTGTACTGTATACAGCTCTACACTACACCTCCATCCTGCCCTGTATATACTATTCCTGTACTGTATATACAGCTCTACACTACACCTCCATCCTGCCCTGTATATACTATTCCTGTACTGTGTACACAGCTCTACACTACATCTCCATCCTGCCTGTATATACTATTCCTGTACTGTATACACAGCTCTACACTACACCTCCATCCTGTCCTGTATATACTATTCCTGTACTGTATACACAGCTCTACACTACACCTCCATCCTGTCCTGTATATACTATTCCTGTACTGTATACACAGCTCTACACTACACCTCCATCCTGCCCTGTATATACTATTCCTGTACTGTATACAGCTCTACACTACACCTCCATCCTGCCCTGTATATACTATTCCTGTACTGTATACACAGCTCTACACTACACCTCCATCCTGCCCTGTATATACTATTCCTGTACTGTATACACAGCTCTACACTACACCTCCATCCTGCCCTGTATATACTATTCCTGTACTGTATACACAGCTCTACACTACACCTCCATCCTGCCCTGTATATACTATTCCTGTACTGTATATACAGCTCTACACTACACCTCCATCCTGCCCTGTATATACTATTCCTGTACTGTATACACAGCTCTACACTACACCTATATCCTGTCCTGTATATACTATTCCTGTACTGTATACAGCTCTACACTACACCTCCATCCTGCCCTGTGTATACTATTCCTGTACTGTATATACAGCTCTACACTACACCTCCATCCTGCCCTGTATATACTATTCCTGTACTGTATACACAGCTCTACACTACACCTCCATCCTGCCCTGTATATACTATTCCTGTACTGTATACACAGCTCTACACTACACCTCCATCCTGCCCTGTATATACTATTCCTGTACTGTATACACAGCTCTACACTACACCTCCATCCTGCCCTGTATATACTATTCCTGTACTGTATATACAGCTCTACACTACACCTCCATCCTGTCCTGTATATACTATTCTTGTACTGTATACAGCTCTACACTACACCTCCATCCTGCCCTGTATATACTATTCCTGTACTGTGTGTACACAGCTCTACACTACACCTCCATCCTGCCCTGTATATACTATTCCTGTACTGTATACAGCTCTACACTACACCTCCATCCTGTCCTGTATATACTATTCCTGTACTGTATACAGCTCTACACTACACCTCCATCCTGTCCTGTATATACTATTCCTGTACTGTATATACAGCTCTACACTACACCTCCATCCTGCCCTGTATATACTATTCCTGTACTGTATACACAGCTCTACACTACACCTCCATCCTGCCCTGTATATACTATTCCTGTACTGTATATACAGCTCTACACTACACCTCCATTCTGTCCTGTATAAATGTTAAAAAAATATACTCTTAAATATATTTTTCGTCAAATACGTAAAGGCCGCATGAAAGAAAGAACTTCCAAAGATGTAAAAAATAAATGTATTTTATCTATTTAAAAATGGTTGCCAGGGTTCAGTTACAGAAAGGAAAAAAATAATATACTTTGATAGCTTATGTAAAAAAGAGTTCATTTAGTCTATACTGAACAATGGGAAGTCTTTGCCCATCTCTCTTTGGCTCCTGAACGGCAATGCAGGGGATGTCTTCTCTTAGCGTGTCTTCATCTTTGCAGCCTCGAGTCTTCTCACAGCAGGCAGTGTGAAGGAGCCCCCAGTAGCCCCCTCCATCGTGTATTATATACCAGCTGCTCAGCCCATATAGGGTGTTCTAGTGGAACATAGTTGAATATAGTTCCATATTACGTAACCTTCTGGAAGCCTCGGGAAGCTTCTGGAAGGATTTATATATATCCTTCCATGCTCAGCATATATGTATATTCAATATGGATATTTTAATACTTATTGCTTATAAAAACTTAATTAATAAATTATGCCCTCCAACATAAACAGAACTGTGGACTTGTATGTCTTACTATAACATATTTGATAACTAGATGTATTAATTTTAAGGTTTTTACAATTCCCCCTTGAAGCGGGTAGAATAACCCCGAAATTAATTAATACATCATTAAAACAACAAATCTTCTTTCCTTATTTGGCGATAATGGATTAATATCAATAATAATGATGAAGAATAATTAATTTGCATTATTCATGTAAGTTCAATAATATAATAATGTGGATTCATGTTATGACAGGCTGTGACTGATCATATAAAAATGTATAAAACTATACTTCGCTAGACCTAAAAAGAAATGCAAAAACCAAATCCGGTCACCATGTGATGTCCTCTGAGTTGATGTCTTCTTATCTCCGATGTAATCCGGCATAAACACAGTCTCTTAGAAATAAATCCTTTGATAAAAATGAATGGTTACCAATTCATACAGTCCCATATTGTGTTTATCATTGTTAGATCACAGTCCATAAACTTTATTCTTTATTGCAAAGTCCATAGCCAATGTTGATAAACCACAGTTCATGAGTGTAGAAGAAGAATAGCAAAAAGTCTTTGATGTCTGTGCAGTGTGATTTACACTAGTCACCTTTCATGCTGCCTGTTGTCAAATAACCCAGGAACAGATGTTAAGACGTTCTTGGTCAGCACGACAGGGGTTAACTTTAACACGTCATTGCTCTTCTTAGTAACTTTAGGGAGGTCTTAATGCTCAGACCATGTGTCATTGTCCATCCTGGAATCATAGGACTATTATGTTTCTGAAGTGCAAACGCGGTAAGTGTATTTGGTATGTTTCACAGTCTTATTTGAGACGTTACCTTTTGGACCTTTTTGCAGAATCCCTTTTAACTTTAGGATAATTATAAAGTCTTTTTATCTTCTATAATCTTGATTGAAGACTGATTCATTCCCTAATCTAAATACCAAATATGGCAATAACTATCACTAATAAATGTCACAGCGTACCATAACTCTAATACTATAATACCATGTCATTATTATTATCGTAGAAGTATTGATATAATTGATACTCAGAATGATAAAATACTGCATAATGGTATAGACAATAGTATTCTCTTGTAATGACCTTTTTTATCATTGGTGTATTACCCTTCCAAACCCATAGGTGGCAATGCATTGAATGTAACCAAAATATAATATAAAATATGAAACAATATAATGTGTACCTATAACATGTATCATATTATAAATATGAAAGGCAACAATGTGGCTTATTAGTTAGATCATTTGTAAAATTATAAACCAAAGCAAATAACCTTTTGAAAAAGACTGGATGATATAATCAAAACACAATAATACCCATTATAAATTATTATTGATTAAAAATATAATATATATTATTTGTAAATATAGGAAGGTAAACCTAGATGTACCTTAATCTTCCATCTTTATTACTCTAATTTAATTTATTTGATTTGTCTATTATTTATTAAATAACCTACTATAAAGAAATGTGTAACTATAAGTAATATTTCATCCATATTAATATAAAAATAATGTATTACTAGGAAATAATTGTATATATTGATGAAAAAAGTATCTTTTCTTCCAAAAAATGGAACTTTTCCCTTTTAATATGATTCATATTTAATAAAGTAATATTCTTATATTAGATATTACTGAACTAAATATTGAAGTGTTTTCTCAATTGAGATATTTAAAATCTGAAGAAAAAATAAAAATTGTAGAATTAAGATTAAAAATGTGAATATTAAATAATAATTAATATAAAAAATAGGAATAAAAAGAAAAATGAAAATCGGAATAAAAATAAAACTTGAAATAAAAATAAGGCCTTCTATGTATATAACACCTATGTCTTTAATAATACATAACCTTAATGTTACCAGATAACCTTATAAAATTACCAAACCTATCAGTAACCAATAAAAATAATTAAGTCATGTAACCTTGCAAATAATACACTTCTCTTAGTATATAAATGCATTATGATATACTTCAAATATATTTTTTATATTCCCAATTCTTCCTTTGTACTTGAAATATTAATTATTAAAGTATCCTGTAAACACATATATTTATCAAATATAAATGTGTGTGATTGAGACCAAACCTCTCCCTTTCAATATCATGAAATATGATATTATAAAAATTAATATGTTTAGATTAAATTAAATTAAAATTTGTGTTGTATATCTTCAAGACCATATTATAAATATCACTTCCATATTTGAAAAGAAAAAATGATTACCAATCTGTGTATCAGTAAAAGAAGTGACTAACACAAAAGATATAAGAAAATCAAAACGTTATAACCTTATTCTAGAATGTAACTCTTCAGAATAAACCCTTAATAATAAAAAAAAAATCCTAATATCTCTATACTAAAGACATATGTCTAAGAATTAAAATATATATCTTGTATAAATTCCTTCATTATTTATACTTATGTACTATAACTTATTTATTCTATATAGTATACATACATATCTTATAACTTCTAAGTTAAAACAAAAATTCCCCCCTTTTTTTTTTTTCTCTCTCTCTGGATCCAAATACTTTGACTTTAGCAGCTGCTCAAACAATCAATCATTCATTGACACATCTATGCACACAAGACTGCCATGGTCTTTAACATACACTTCTACATAGAAACTGACAAACACATATCCCTTTTTTTTTCCAATATTCTATGCGCATTTCAAAAATTATGTTACTAATTTGAAGTACTTCTTGAAAAATACAAATTCCAATGTATTACATACTGTACATTTGCCATAGAAATATTTGATATTAGCTTTAGTAATTCAAGTCACATGCTCTAGTACGTGCAAGGAACACCATTCCAAAACAGCAAGCAGTTTTACTACATTCCAAAGCTCAGATTACATTTCTAATAACTCTAAAGAAGATGTATGTGTATTCATAAAAGAAACATTCAAATAATAGTTCTCTGGCAATTGGTACCTGAGAAAATAATTATTATTATTATTCGTGCTTTCGCGATTAATCTTACCCAATAAAATATATGTTACCTGATTGAGGACAAGAACATATGTATAAATAAAAAAGTTAATACTTCATCAATCTGCTTTACTGATAAATTCTGAGGGAAATAAAAGAATAAAATTATCATATTCATGATAAAAATGAAACACTTTGAATCTGTTACTTTCTCTTATTGTTTTATTTTAAATATTATTATTCATATACAGAGATCAAATTATTAATTTATAACATTAACTATCATTTGACTAAATGAAAATATGACCTTGATTTACTATCACTACCTTTAATATATATATATATATATATATATATATATATATATATATGTATATATATATATATATATATGTATTGATTCACTGTATATGAATAAGCACATTTGTCAAACAATAAAATTAATTTACCCAGAAATCCACTTTATTTAACTGAAGACCATACCTAATTTTTTCTTCAAAGATTCGATTTATTAGATTCCCTTTGAACTTATAGGAATCTCGGAACTTATGTAATTCAAGGCTTTCTCTTATATGAGAGAGAATGTCCCTCTCTGAAAGACCCCCCAGCTGTTGCTGGCTATCAAATCCTATCCCAGGGAGAGGATCTCCACAAGACACCTGTTTCTGGTTTTCAAAGCTTTTACTCATCATTTGTCTGGGATCCTCAATCCCAGTGATCGATCCCGTCACTGGTGACAAGGGTTTTTCCTGTGGAAAAAGACTTTTAGATGACAGAAATTGGGGTGGATTGTATGGTTTGTAACACGTATGCATCTTCCTCCGAACTGCATACACCCTGTCACAGAAATATCTGGATCTGGGAGACACTGTTGGTTTTTCACGGAAACTCTCCCTTTTCCGTGTTGGTTTTTCAGAATTAATTAATTTCTGTTTTGATTGACTTTGGCGACTTCTAACAAAATTGATAAATGTCGTACATTCGAATAGGGACTTTTTATTTAATGCCACTGCACAGGCTGCATTATCAAGGAAATTAAATTTCTTGATGAATAAACGTATCATTCCATCCAATCTGACATTTGGAATGACCGCCCTATACAAACGTTCAAAAACGGACATAAATGAGAACGTACTCTCATTCTGTTCAATTTGTAATTCCTTCAACATCTCATAGTTTGGATCAGATTCATTCCTTGCACAGAAGATGAGATATTTCAGCCTTATTATATCGTTATCATTTGAACAATCAAATGTCTCATTGTCAGAAGACTTTTTTAATGCCAATTGTCTAAAGAAATGCTGAGGTAACCACATACGGAATAACTGATTCGTCTCACTATTGGTTAAATTAAATTTCTCGATGGAACTTTCAAATATCTCTGAATTTCTGCAAACATGTATTTTAGGATTATATGCGGGAATTAATTTGCATATGTCCAATAAATTTTTTCTAAGTGTAATCCCTAACTTAGCCTGTTCTATTTTTAGAAACTGATTGTCGCCATTTTCTCTCTCCACGTGTCCTTCTCTGACGGCTTTCTGCCTGTGTCCCATTCTGGCTCCTCCCCCTTCTGGCTTCACTACGTCATTTCCTGCTTCTTTCTCCGTATCTTGAAAGGCACCTTGATTAGGTAACACGTGTCTGTTGCCATTATCAAAATTCTGATTTACAAAATTACAGTCTAAATCATCTGACTGATCATTTACAACATTACAGTCAGAATTCACAATATCACTGACTGACATTCCAAGTTCTAAGCAGTCTTTGGATTTCTCTGTCACTAACTCTCCTGACAATTCAGGTTGTCTATTTCCACCATTTTTACACTTTTCTACGATTAACTTGTGAAAATCATAGACTAAATGACAGACATTTCTGATTTTCTGTTTCTCTCTATTAAAAGACCTTGCACATTCTATACGTGAATTCTCAAGTTCACACTCCTCATAAAAGCGTAACCAAAGTTCCTCTACATTAGAAATATCTGAATAAGTGAACTGAAGTTTACTTTGCTTAACATATGAAGAGATAAAATCCATTTTCTTACCTGAAATGATCAGATGATCTGATGGATGATCCTCTAAGACTTGATTCACCTTACTCAGCAGGTCCAATACTTCTTATGGACTGACTTTATCTTCTTACTCAAAAATACGTCAAAAGTTAACTTCTGTGGCTTTGTAAAAACTTTAAAGTTCATTAAAAAAAACATTCATGCAACTTGACTCATACGTATTTCCTAGGTTCTGCGTGATTTTTTATAAATTGTCGATTCCTGATCCTTTGCAGGAGATATTTAAAATACTTATGACTTTGATAACTTCGACCCCCCTTATGCAAAGGGAAGGAACAACAAAAAAATGCAAAAAAATCACGAATAGCTGACTCGCCAAAATGTTAAAAAAATATACTCTTAAATATATTTTTCGTCAAATACGTAAAGGCCGCATGAAAGAAAGAACTTCCAAAGATGTAAAAAATAAATGTATTTTATCTATTTAAAAATGGTTGCCAGGGTTCAGTTACAGAAAGGAAAAAAATAATATACTTTGATAGCTTATGTAAAAAAGAGTTCATTTAGTCCATACTGAACAATGGGAAGTCTTTACCCATCTCTCTTTGGCTCCTGAACGGCAATGCAGGGGATGTCTTCTCTTAGCGTGTCTTCATCTTTGCAGCCTCGAGTCTTCTCACAGCAGGCAGTGTGAAGGAGCCCCCAGTAGCCCCCTCCATCGTGTATTATATACCAGCTGCTCAGCCCATATAGGGTGTTCTAGTGGAACATAGTTGAATATAGTTCCATATTACGTAACCTTCTGGAAGCCTCGGGAAGCTTCTGGAAGGATTTATATATATCCTTCCATGCTCAGCATATATGTATATTCAATATGGATATTTTAATACTTATTGCTTATAAAAACTTAATTAATAAATTATGCCCTCCAACATAAACAGAACTGTGGACTTGTATGTCTTACTATAACATATTTGATAACTAGATGTATTAATTTTAAGGTTTTTACAATATACTATTCCTGTACTGTGTACACAGCTCTACACTACACCTCCATCCGGCCCTGTATATACTATTCCTGTACTGTATACACAGCTCTACACTACACCTCCATCCTGTCCTGTATATACTATTCCTGTACTGTGTATACAGCTCTACACTATATCTCCATCCTGCCCTGTATATACTATTCCTGTACTGTATATACAGCTCTACACTACACCTCCATCCTGCCCTGTATATACTATTCCTGTACTGTATACACAGCTCTACACTACACCTCCATCCTGCCCTGTATATACTATTCCTGTACTGTATACACAGCTCTACACTACACCTCCATCCTGCCCTGTATATACTATTCCTGTACTGTATATACAGCTCTACACTACACCTCCATCCTGCCCTGTATATACTATTCCTGTACTGTATATACAGCTCTACACTACACCTCCATCCTGCCCTGTATATACTATTCCTGTACTGTATACACAGCTCTACACTACACCTCCATCCTGTCCTGTATATACTATTCCTGTACTGTATACACAGCTCTACACTACACCTCCATCCTGCCCTGTATATACTATTCCTGTACTGTATACACAGCTCTACACTACACCTCCATCCTGCCCTGTATATACTATTCCTGTACTGTATACACAGCTCTACACTACACCTCCATCCTGCCCTGTATATACTATTCCTGTACTGTATACAGCTCTACACTACACCTCCATCCTGCCCTGTATATACTATTCCTGTACTGTATATACAGCTCTACACTACACCTCCATCCTGCCCTGTATATACTATTCCTGTACTGTATACAGCTCTACACTACACCTCCATCCTGCCCTGTATATACTATTCCTGTACTGTATACACAGCTCTACACTACACCTCCATCCTGCCCTGTATATACTATTCCTGTACTGTATACAGCTCTACACTACACCTCCATCCTGCCCTGTATATACTATTCCTGTACTGTATACACAGCTCTACACTACACCTCCATCCTGCCCTGTATATACTATTCCTGTACTGTATACAGCTCTACACTACACCTCCATCCTGTCCTGTATATACTATTCCTGTACTGTATACACAGCTCTACACTACACCTCCATCCTGCCCTGTATATACTATTCCTGTACTGTATACAGCTCTACACTACACCTCCATCCTGCCCTGTATATACTATTCCTGTACTGTATACACAGCTCTACACTACACCTCCATCCTGCCCTGTATATACTATTCCTGTACTGTATACACAGCTCTACACTACACCTCCATCCTGCCCTGTATATACTATTCCTGTACTGTATATACAGCTCTACACTACACCTCCATCCTGCCCTGTATATACTATTCCTGTACTGTATATACAGCTCTACACTACACCTCCATCCTGCCCTGTATATACTATTCCTGTACTGTATATACAGCTCTACACTACACCTCCATCCTGCCCTGTATATACTATTCCTGTACTGTATATACAGCTCTACACTACACCTCCATCCTGCCCTGTATATACTATTCCTGTACTGTATATACAGCTCTACACTACACCTCCATCCTGCCCTGTATATACTATTCCTGTACTGTATACACAGCTCTACACTACACCTCCATCCTGTCCTGTATATACTATTCCTGTACTGTATACACAGCTCTACACTACACCTCCATCCTGTCCTGTATATACTATTCCTGTACTGTATACACAGCTCTACACTACACCTCCATCCTGCCCTGTATATACTATTCCTGTACTGTATACACAGCTCTACACTACACCTCCATCCTGCCTTGTATATACTATTCCTGTACTGTATATACAGCTCTACACTACACCTCCATCCTGCCCTGTATATACTATTCCTGTACTGTATACACAGCTCTACACTACACCTCCATCCTGCCCTGTATATACTATTCCTGTACTGTATACACAGCTCTACACTACACCTCCATCCTGCCCTGTATATACTATTCCTGTACTGTATACACAGCTCTACACTACACCTCCATCCTGCCCTGTATATACTATTCCTGTACTGTATACACAGCTCTACACTACACCTCCATCCTGTCCTGTATATACTATTCCTGTACTGTATACACAGCTCTACACTACACCTCCATCCTGCCTTGTATATACTATTCCTGTACTGTATATACAGCTCTACACTACACCTCCATCCTGCCCTGTATATACTATTCCTGTACTGTATACACAGCTCTACACTACACCTCCATCCTGCCCTGTATATACTATTCCTGTACTGTATATACAGCTCTACACTACACCTCCATCCTGCCCTGTATATACTATTCCTGTACTGTATACACAGCTCTACACTACACCTCCATCCTGCCCTGTATATACTATTCCTGTACTGTATATACAGCTCTACACTACACCTCCATCCTGCCCTGTATATACTATTCCTGTACTGTATACACAGCTCTACACTACACCTCCATCCTGCCCTGTATATACTATTCCTGTACTGTATACAGCTCTACACTACACCTCCATCCTGCCCTGTATATACTATTCCTGTACTGTATACACAGCTCTACACTACACCTCCATCCTGCCCTGTATATACTATTCCTGTACTGTATACACAGCTCTACACTACACCTCCATCCTGCCCTGTATATACTATTCCTGTACTGTATACACAGCTCTACACTACACCTCCATCCTGTCCTGTATATACTATTCCTGTACTGTGTATACAGCTCTACACTACACCTCCATCCTGCCCTGTATATACTATTCCTGTACTGTATACACAGCTCTACACTACACCTCCATCCTGCCTTGTATATACTATTCCTGTACTGTATATACAGCTCTACACTACACCTCCATCCTGTCCTGTATATACTATTCCTGTACTGTATACACAGCTCTACACTACACCTCCATCCTGCCCTGTATATACTATTCCTGTACTGTATACAGCTCTACACTACACCTCCATCCTGCCCTGTATATACTATTCCTGTACTGTATATGAAGTGACCAGGCAGGGAGGCCTCTGGCTGTGTAGTCGTGGCAGCACTATGGTGCAGGCCCATCCCTGTCTTCATCACTTCTTTAGAGTTAAAACAGTGTGTGTCAGTGTCTTCGTTCTCCATTACACAAAAAGACTTCAGGCAGGAGTTGAATGCAATAAAAGAGAACATTTATTCAGCACAGTCCAATAATCCGAACAGCAGACAGTAAAGAAACAGGCAGTTGTAGACTTTCAGTGGAGCTGGGGACACCCTGACCAAACGCCACCTCGGGTGGGGATATGCCCTCCGTACTCTACTTCCTTCGGGCACCCACTATTCAGCCAAGCATACACCGGACCCACACCGGCAGAATAGGCTCTGAGGTTGCGTCCACCTCCTTATCTCCGGTGTCCCGTGCTGTTTCGCTCACACTCTGCCCAAGTGCACACACTGCTGTCCCGGATCTCACAGCTTGACAGACACTCCGGTAAAAACCACTCCGGTCAGCGGATCACGGCAATATTAGTGGAGCTGGGGACACTCTGACCAAACGTCACCTCGGGTGGGGATATGCCCTCCGTACTCTACTTCCTTCGGGCACCCACTATTCAGCCAAGCATACACCGGACCCACACCGGCAGAATAGGCTCTGAGGTTACGTCCACCTCCTCCTCTCCGGTGTCCCTTGATGTTCCGCTCACACTATCGCACTTGCCGCTGCAGATGCTCGCACTCCGCTGACCCGGATCTCTCTTCCCCACACACATTCAGACCTAGCCTAGATATCCGGCCGACTCCTCCTCTCCGGTGGCAACAGCCGTCCCACCCGGCCACTAGGGGGTGCCCTAACACATCACATAAAAACATAAAATTCAACACTTTTAATAATCACAATGCCGGGTAACTATGTTAAACTAGTAGGGGGTAGGCCCACCCACTACATGCCTCCCCTCTTAAAATCCGAGCCTCCCGGCAAGGCTCTTAAACACATAAAAACATAAACACATAAAAACCTTTCGGTTCAGTCCTCAACAGCGGCACCAGTTCAGCGGCGCTCCCGGTCTTGAGGGGCGCTTGATGGCGCAACAGCGCTCCCGGTCTCTGGATAGCGCCCGGAGGCTCAACAGCGCTCCCGGTCTTAGATGTGCGCCCGGAGGCTTCAATAGCGCTCCCGGTCTTTGCTGAAGGTGCCCGGAGGCTTCAATAGCGCTCCCGGTCTTTGCTGAAGGTGCCCGGAGGCTTCAATAGCGCTCCCGGTCTTTGCTGAAGGGCAACAGGCCCGTAAAACTTTTCAACAAAAGCAACTTTCTGCCGGTTTACAACAATTCCGGTCTTCACGGGTGCTGGAGCGAACAGCTTACTCTGGGGGCCAGGCTCTCTTCCATTCTTCCGCTTGAGCCTGGATATAGGCCCCCAGAGTTTGTCCTGGCTGGCGGCGGATCCGCCTGAAAGACACCGGAGCGTAGCACGGCTCCTCCGGCACAGCTGCTGCAGCACCTCTTGGTGGTGATGGCGTCTCTGCCCGGGACGGTGGTGGTGCGGCGGGCGACGCGTCCAGCATGAAAACTGGCCTGTTGTTGACATTTTGCGTCACCGCCACCACAGTTGGAAGCCTCTCCGGATCGAGGGCTGGCTCTGCCTCTGCTTCCGGGGCAGCCGTCGGTACGCGCCGGGGTTGAGGAGGCGCGGCCGGTCTGGTACGGCTCTGTCGTCGCTCTTGCTGCTCCTCCCACGCAATCTCCTCCTGCCACTGCTCCGCTTCCCGGGTGGTGGGCATGCGGGAAACACACACCGCAAACAGACCGCGGCTACCTTTGTCCGGCAAGAAGCTGACTTTCTCGCCCGGCCACAGGGTATGGAGTCGCTTGGGGAGTCCTTCTACATCCAGGTGAACTCGGTTGTAGAAGTAGTCATCCCCGGTCTCTACTTCACGGATGAATCCATACCCCTCCTGCTGGTTGAATTTAACAACCACCCCGGTCACGAACTGCTGGGCCAGATCCTCTCCACCGGGACCGGACAGCATTTCCCGGACTATGGTCTCAGCCAGGAGCCGTTCCCGGACGGGATCAGGCTTCGGGGGCGGAACACTGGGACGCGCCCTCTCCGGCGGGGCGATGACTGGGTCCCAGAAGAAGCCCAGGTGGTCCTCCTCTAGACGCCCGGCTAACTCCTCGGCTGACTCCGGCACCGGGACAAATGGTGTGGCGGCGGCGTTAAGCTGCGGGGTGTCCCAAGGGAAAACAGCAACCCCCGGACGGCTTGGCATGGGCGGGGTAGCATAGGTCGCCTTCACTTCCGTAATGGTGCTCCCGGTTTGAGCGTCCCATGAGGTCTTCCAAGAGACCTTGTCCGGTCTTGTAGAGCCTCCCGGCCCAATGGGGAGATCCGCTATCGCGGCCTCGTTAGCAGGGGCGAACCGGGGTCGGCCTCGGCCAAGGCTGATGAGGGCCATAGTCGTCGCCAACTCCGCAGGTTGCCCAAAGTTCTCCATCTCGGTTCTCAACGGAATCACTGGTAATGGCGGTGGTGTCGACGCTGAGACTGGAGGAAGTGGAGGCGGGTCTTCGTTTCCCGCTCTTGAACAAACTCCACCCCCAGCCTTGCGCATCATCTCGACTCCTCCGCTGAGGTACTTCTTTTTCCTTTTCTTCGTCTTTAATGCCCTGGAGCTGGCGCCTCCCCTCTTTGGGCGGAGTACTCTGTCCTTTTTCTTCGGCGCCGGCCAGCCCCAGGCCCTTCTTTTGGCGCCAACTTTTCGCGCCCTTTCTTCCTCACAGATAACGGCCTCCTTGCCGCCATCTTGTGCCCGGTCCAACGCCTTGGGCACTTCTTCCTCCCACCATGGGACTGGAAATCTGTTCCCATAATCCGCATTCCGTACTTCAGGCACTACTTGGTCTTCAGTCTCCTGGTTCTCCGGCAAGGGACTTGGATCCTGCCGACTACGCCACATGAAGTGACCAGGCAGGGAGGCCTCTGGCTGTGTAGTCGTGGCAGCACTATGGTGCAGGCCCATCCCTGTCTTCATCACTTCTTTAGAGTTAAAACAGTGTGTGTCAGTGTCTTCGTTCTCCATTACACAAAAAGACTTCAGGCAGGAGTTGAATGCAATAAAAGAGAACATTTATTCAGCACAGTCCAATAATCCGAACAGCAGACAGTAAAGAAACAGGCAGTTGTAGACTTTCAGTGGAGCTGGGGACACCCTGACCAAACGCCACCTCGGGTGGGGATATGCCCTCCGTACTCTACTTCCTTCGGGCACCCACTATTCAGCCAAGCATACACCGGACCCACACCGGCAGAATAGGCTCTGAGGTTGCGTCCACCTCCTTATCTCCGGTGTCCCGTGCTGTTTCGCTCACACTCTGCCCAAGTGCACACACTGCTGTCCCGGATCTCACAGCTTGACAGACACTCCGGTAAAAACCACTCCGGTCAGCGGATCACGGCAATATTAGTGGAGCTGGGGACACTCTGACCAAACGTCACCTCGGGTGGGGATAGGCCCTCCGTACTCTACTTCCTTCGGGCACCCACTATTCAGCCAAGCATACACCGGACCCACACCGGCAGAATAGGCTCTGAGGTTACGTCCACCTCCTCCTCTCCGGTGTCCCTTGATGTTCCGCTCACACTATCGCACTTGCCGCTGCAGATGCTCGCACTCCGCTGACCCGGATCTCTCTTCCCCACACACATTCAGACCTAGCCTAGATATCCGGCCGACTCCTCCTCTCCGGTGGCAACAGCCGTCCCACCCGGCCACTAGGGGGTGCCCTAACACATCACATAAAAACATAAAATTCAACACTTTTAATAATCACAATGCCGGGTAACTATGTTAAACTAGTAGGGGGTAGGCCCACCCACTACATATACACAGCTCTACACTACACCTCCATCCTGTCCTGTATATACTATTCCTGTACTGTATACACAGCTCTACACTACACCTCCATCCTACCCTGTATATACTATTCCTGTACTGTGTATACAGCTCTACACTACACCTCCATCCTGCCCTGTATATACTATTCCTGTACTGTATACACAGCTCTACACTACACCTCCATCCTGCCTTGTATATACTATTCCTGTACTGTATATACAGCTCTACACTACACCTCCATCCTGCCCTGTATATACTATTCCTGTACTGTATACACAGCTCTACACTACACCTCCATCCTGCCCTGTATATACTATTCCTGTACTGTATATACAGCTCTACACTACACCTCCATCCTGCCCTGTATATACTATTCCTGTACTGTATACACAGCTCTACACTACACCTCCATCCTGCCCTGTATATACTATTCCTGTACTGTATATACAGCTCTACACTACACCTCCATCCTGCCCTGTATATACTATTCCTGTACTGTATACAGCTCTACACTACACCTCCATCCTGCCCTGTATATACTATTCCTGTACTGTATACACAGCTCTACACTACACCTCCATCCTGCCCTGTATATACTATTCCTGTACTGTATACACAGCTCTACACTACACCTCCATCCTGCCCTGTATATACTATTCCTGTACTGTATACACAGCTCTACACTACACCTCCATCCTGTCCTGTATATACTATTCCTGTACTGTATATACAGCTCTACACTACACCTCCATCCTGCCCTGTATATACTATTCCTGTACTGTATACACAGCTCTACACTACACCTCCATCCTGCCCTGTATATACTATTCCTGTACTGTATATACAGCTCTACACTACACCTCCATCCTGCCCTGTATATACTATTCCTGTACTGTATACACAGCTCTACACTACACCTCCATCCTGCCCTGTATATACTATTCCTGTACTGTACACTACGCCTGTATTTATCGGCGGTTCCCCTCCGCACACTCCTTCTGCGTCCCGTCTGCTGTATTTGTCACCACACTGCACCGTTTTCAAGTTGACACATTTATTATAAGTGCATGTTCTGGGATGGGCCGGGGGCCAGTTTGGCAGAGCTGTGCCGCACACAAGGACAGCAGGGAGCGCCCATCCAGTGGATTTCGTGCCAGCGTCCTTCTCTAGCTGCTCTGTGTGATGGTCAGAATGAGGTTATGGATACAGGGGCTTTTTCGGGGGTCAGCTTGATGTTAAGGGTTCAGTTTTCATCTTCAATATGTGTGGATTTGTCAGGAAGCCTCTAGAAGGTCGTCGTAGGAGAGTAAGATTTCAGATCCTCGGCCAGAGGCATAAATCTATATGGAGAATATCCCATCTCCAGACGTTTATATGGGCAGCGGATCTTCAGGAATACATCTCTTCCTTATCGAGCTAGTGGCATATACAAGATAGATTTAGTCGTGCGTAGTTCAGGCGGACCCGCGTCTACACAAGAAACCTGTCACCTGGTCAGTGACGCCCAAACCGCAGGCAGCATGAATCAGACGGTGTCCAGATGTTTATGTTTTGAAACGCTCAAGCTTATCAGAGAAGGAAATAGCAGAAGATTCGGGCATGCATCATAGCTGGAGACAGGACTAGTCTGGCTTCACCCCAGCTGGTGATTGACAGCTCTGTCTCAGAGCACTGTGGAGAGCCGGACCACTCCCCGCCCCCGGGCTCTGCGACGGACCACTCCCCACCCCCAGGCTCTGCGACGGACCACTCCCCGCCCCCGGGCTCCGCGACGGACCACTCCCCGCCCCCGGGCTCCGCGACGGACCACTTCCCGCCCCCGGGCTCCGCGACGGACCACTTCCCGCCCCCGGGCTCCGCGACGGACCACTTCCCGCCCCTGGGCTCTCTCCATATATACTGGAAATCTATAAATTAGTTTGGGAGGGGGGGGGATCTGTAGACACTGTAGCTCTATAGTGGGAGATGTGTAAGCACTGGGGCTGAACAGTGTGGGATATGTAGACACTGGAGCTGAATTGTGGTAGGGGAGCTGTAGACACTGGAGATCTATAGTGGGGAGGATCTGTGGACACTGGAAATTTATAGTGAGGAGGCTCAGTAGACACTGGAGCTGTAGACACTGGAGATCTATAATGAAGGGGATCTGTAGATACTGGAGCTGTGTTGTGGAGGGGGGGGGGACTGTAAACACTGGAGATCTATAGTGGTGGGATCTGTAGACACTGGAGCTGTGTAGCGGGGGAGATCTGTAGTCACTGGGAGCTGTGTAGTGGGGGGGCGATCTGTAGACACTGGAGATCTATAATGAAGGGGATCTGTAGACACTGGAGCTGTGTAGTGGGGGGTGGGATTTGTAGATACTGGAGATGTATAATGAAGGGGATCTGTAGACACTGGAGCTGTGTAGTGGGGGAGGGAACTGTAGACACTTGAGATCTATAGTGGGGGAGGATCTGTAGATACTGGAGCTGTATAGTGGGAGGGGAATCTGTAGACACTGGAGCTGTATAGTGGTGGGGCTCAGCAGACACTGGAGCTGTATAGTGTGGGGGGGGGTGGACTGTAGATCTATAGTGGGGGGGGGAATCTGTAGACACTGGAGCTGTATAGTGGTGGGGCTTAGCAGACACTGGAGTTGTATAGTGTGGGGGGGGAGGATCTGTAGATACTGGAGATGTATAGTGGGAGGGGAATCTGTAGACACTGGAGCTGTATAGTGGTGGGGCTCAGCAGACACTGGAGCTGTATAGTGTGGGGGGGGGTGGACTGTAGATCTATAGTGGGGGGGGGGGAATCTGTAGACACTGGAGCTGTATAGTGGTGGGGCTTAGCAGACACTGGAGTTGTATAGTGTGGGGGGGGTGGACTGTAGATCTATAGTGGGGGGGGAATCTGTAGATACTGGAGCTGTATAGAGGGGGGGATCTGTAGATATGAGCTCTTCAGGCAGGCCCAGGACATATCTATGGGAAGACACTACACCTGCTGGCGTCAGCGTTTTGCTGGATCAGGGCTGTCTCGTCCTTGCCGGCCGCTGCTGGCAGGTGCCTGACATTAGGGTGGGGGTGGGGGGGTAGTGTCCACGCTGGAGGCGACCGCTCTGCCCTCCACACATCTCCGAGCTGTGAGCAGAGATCTGCAGATTATGGGTGTGCCCACTATAGATATATAGGCTGCCTGACGTCTCTCTGGGTCCTGCCAGATATAATATATACACCACGTCGCCGCCAGCACTGAGCTAATCAGAAAATTGATCAGAATGAAGGAGGGGACAGCATGTGCGGGACGTGAGGGGAATCCATCATGTGCAGCCACTCTAGAGGACACCAGCAAGCCAGGGGTTAACCACGACCTGCTCCACAGTAGCTGGCAGACAAGGGGTTAAAAGAAACTAGTGCACAACTTGCATATGCTATGCAGAGTACAGTAACCCCACCACCGAGCTCTGCAGAGCATTTCATCACATGCTGCAGAGTGCAGCCCCTAATCATCTACTCCAGGCAGATGTAGCAGAGTTGGATTGATCACTTATCACAGCAGTAGATGTCGCCTGCAGTCCTACGTAACTCCACAGATAACAGTGATGATAAATTCAGCTCTGCTATGTTCGGGGCAGTGCCACTAGCTGGTATAACACCCAAAGCCCCTTTCCTCCTTCTCGTCCGCCTCCTCCTTCTCCCCCTTGTCGCCCCCTTTCACCACCTCTTTGGCATCTCTGATCACCGCCCGCAGGTATTTGGCAGGATAGGTTCTGATCTCAGAGATGTGCCGTGCCAGGTGATGCCCATGGCGGCCACCCAGGAGGAGGTCACATCCGGGCAGGAATGGGTTAGGGCAGGAGCCCTTCAAGAACAAACGGGAAAGCTCCTCCAAGATCCCCAAAAAGCACAAGGCTGCATTATGCCCCTGACTTAGGTACCCCCGTGGCAGCCTCTGATAGGCCTGCAAGACGGTCACCCACACAACATAGGGCCCTGGGGCCCCTTTTTCCTGCAGAATCTTCCCCAAGACACCTTTAGCGGCTCTGAGCACTCTGGAGAGCGCGGGGTGCAGGAACCGCCTCATATATAGCTCTACGCCTGGAAAGCCCACTCTCCACCGACCATCAGCTCCCCAGGGGAGGAGGTGGAAGACCTTAGGAGCTAGCCCATCCTCCGCCACCAAGTCCTCCAGGTACTGAACACCTGGGGGCCAACCCTGGACCTCAACCACAGGAACAAGGTCATAGCGAATCAACAAAGTGGAGGTGGAAAGGAGGATGGAGACGCTGCTACCCCAACGTTCAGCTCCCTGCAGTGTCAGAGGCATCTCGGAAAGACTTGACACCACGGACAGCAGTGCAGCACTGAACCATGTGGACACATCGTGTGGGGAAAGATGTGACGTTGAGAGCTCAGATGGTGCAGAGTCCCAGGCAGAGGATGGCAGGGAGTAGTGGCATGGGCTCGACTGCAAGAGGAGGTCGGGGGATGGAAGGCGGATGATGGGCACTAGAAGGGTGTAAGAAATGTAATGTCCTATAAACGGCGAGGGGGAACCCAAATCCGTGGGAGAGACATCAAGGGAACCGGAGCACAGGCCTCCAGACAGAAGCAGAAATGCATTGGGTGAAGGCAAAGGATGAACTTGAGCTGCAAAAGAAAGAATGAAAAAATTAATACACCCAGTCTCATTCCAATACGATCCCAATCCCAGATCACACTTAACACGAGGAGACCACAGTGAACGGTGCTGAATTCAGCCGAGACCACAGACTAGGAAACCATGAGGACCTTTACTGGGAGAGGCCACAACCACATACACCGGGAACAGGAGCAGAGCCCATAGAGACATGTAGAGGGAGAGTAGAGTTCTATGAGGTGTCCATGAGGACCTTTACTAAGACAGGCCACAACCACATATACCTGGAACGGGAGCAAAGCCCAGAGGGACACAAAGTGCAAAAGTAGAGATTCGTATGAGGTATCCATTAGGACCTCTACTGGGAGAGGCAACAACCACATACACCTGAACAGGAGCAGAGCTCAGAGACATGTAGAAGAAGAGTAGAGACTTGTATGAGGTGTCCATGGGGACGTTTGCTGAAAGCTGTTGACACCGCATTGACGTGAAGTGGACACCAATGGAAACCATTGACACCAAGGTATTTATACAGGAAGCAGCTAAGACCACAGACTTCAACATGTAGCAGTCGAGAGTAGAAAGGGACAACCAAGACTACAGGAAGCTTTGAAGCAAACTTTCAAGACCACAAAGAGCTTCCTTTGGACATAACTTAAACCTTTACTGAGAGTGAGTGACATGACATGGACCATCACTGGAAACAGCGAAGTACACAAGACCTGAACTGAGAACAACTAAGTATATGGGGGACTGTCAGGAACCGCCAGATGGGGGTCTCACAAGATCCACCCGTTGTTCACCAATTTGTCATGACCCCCTTGACGGCAGGTCAATTTCGGTACTGACGTACAATAAGAAAATGAGGCTGCTGAGCTACTAATGCCAACTATTGAAAATCTCCCAGCATGGGTACTGTATATCACAGATTCCTGCTAATGAAATATATATACACCTCGGTACCCCTTACTAGTGGCACTCCAATAATTCTACACATCAATAATTTCCCTGCCACCACCGAACCTTTACAGGTAGCCCAGACACCTGTTCCAAATAGCAAAAGGCTCTTTGGGTTCAGATTTGTGTAAAGAGCAGAAGTAACAAAGCTATTACATTTTATATATTTAATCCGAAAATAGGCAGTGTTTATAAAATATACAAGATGTTACAAAGGGAACAATACAAATACAGTGTAGACAATTACATAAAAATAAAAGGGATAAACATGAAACTTACTAAACTCGTGCCATAGATGTGACATCCGAATTTATGGAGGGAGGGTCCAGTAGAAGATGGTAGACAAACGGGCAGCACCACAGCTTAACTGTGCCCTCCTGAACTGACAAAAGCCAAACATGGGCTTCTGATTTTTATGACCCAAGTTCGCCCTCCCATCTGGGACCTCATTTTATGATACGTTGTGGGCTGTGCCAAGGGGTTCAGAAAAGTTGGTAATTCGAGTTTTTCGCATATCTTTGCCCGTGGGCCACACAGGTGAGAGATATTAGGAGCAGCACGGTGGCTCAGTTGTTAGCACTGTAGTCTTGCAGCGCTGGGGTCCTGGGTTATAATCCCACCAAGGACAACATCTGCAAGGAGTTGGTATGTTCTCCCTGTGTTTGTGTGGGTTTCCTCCGGGTTCTCCGGTTTCCTCCCACACTCCAAAAAGATACAGAGACGGAATTTATATTGTGAGCCCCAATGGGGACAGTGTTGCTAATGTATGTAAAGCGCTGTGGAATTAATAGCGCTATATAAAATAAATATATTAGCGTCAAATTTTATATCTCGATTTTTCATTCGCATAGATACCAAACACAACACATCTAGCATGATTTTATTGGCCAATACCCCATTTGTCGGAATACCAGCGATCACCTAGCAAAGCCAAACGGTGCGCTGCGTTCAGCACTTCTCTGGGATTCTGACAATATGCTTTTCATTTTTCTAGTATTTACGTGGCACCTAAAAACTGTGTTGATAGCTTTTCTACTTAAGAGAACAAAGGAATGTTTTTGTGTGCACAGATTTGGCTTCAGTTGTTCCATCCCCCTGGTCATAAATACCAAACTCCCAGGCTTATCAGATAGGGTCGTCATTGCGATCTGTGCTGGGGTGTGGGGGGGTGGTATAAGGGACCTTAAGAGATTTAACATGACAGGGACGTGAACAGGAAGACCACGAGGGTCATTAACTGGGAGCAGTACACAGGGACCTGTAGTGAAACCACTGTAAATATCGAAGTGTACAAAGCTCCACTGCGAGAACACAGGACCTGTAATGAGAGAAACCAAGGCTGTTGTGTCCCTCACTGGGAATAGCAAAGACCCCAAGGGTGTACTGGAAACAGTGGAGACCTAATATGGGCAAACAGAACCACAGGGCATTATACTGTAGTGGACTACGGGAACAGTCAAAGATCACAGGCACAGCCTAATCCACATGGACTTATAGTAAATGGTAGCCTATATAGTGAACAACTGACCCTTCAGAGGCCTCTACTGTGAAACAGGGAATGATCTGGCAAGAACTTTATTGTAATAAGCCAAGAACCTGTACTGTCGAGGAAAGCCATAAAATGAAATACTTAACCTCTTGACAAGGGATTGTGGGAAATATGTCGATTTGTCTTACATAATTCAGGTTTCAGATCATACACATGACACAGATTTAAGGATGGCTGCCATTTCCTATTTTCCACACCTTGCCTGGAATACAAGGAATGTCCAGATGTAAGACCACCATATAAGGAAAAGACCCACTGGACAAGCTAGAGGACCAACCCACAGATCAGATGACAGCATGGCTTTATCCACTGAAGTCAGACCCGCCCATCAACAGCAACACTGATCTCCTCATTGGATAGCCCATGAACTGTCCCACTAAATGGGCATATCTGAACTTGTGTACGCCCCTAGACTATATCACAGACCGCACGGGTTCTCCTGTTCTGTTTGGTGCCATCTTTACTGTGATCAAGAAGAGATTTCACATCTGACTGTCTGGTGTGATTTCTTTACGCATGTACTTAGTTCACACCAATTAGGCCAGGCAGTAGGCAGCTAGTGATCTCTGGTTAAGAGTTCACCCTAACATTAATGGTGCCCAACGTGGGGCCAATAGACGGAAACACCTGAAATCCTGATGAACCGGCAACTGGAATGGCATGACGTCCTGGACACCCCAGGAATTTGATCACCTCCTAACGAGAGCACGGTAAGTCTGCTGATTTTTCATAATCTGTAGTCTTCCCGTGGTCTCGGGAAAAAGGGCGGGGTGGGGTGGGTGTCACTGATTGCCTAACCGTGTCCGTTTTTTTGGGGGTATCTGTTGACGGGCAGACGGGTCTCACGGCTATTGGCCATATTAATCTTGGACGAACCGTCACATATTCAGTTGCCTGCTGTCTGTTGTGGGTTTGTCTTGAGGGGAGATTGACTGGTAGTTAGGATAGCAACTAGGTTTTTGAGCGGTGTTTGGAAATGTGGAGGACGATCCATGTAGTATGGTATGTGGTTGTTGCCTGATACGCTTTATGGTTCTAGTGGAGACTTAAGTGGTTAATAAGGTTTGGTTCAAAACCTAGAGTGAGCGACTCGGCCTAGTACATTAAGTTGTTGGCACGTGGTCTAGAGTGAATGACTCGACACGGGGCCTAGTAAATTGAGTTTTGGCGCTCGAGGCCTAGAGTGAATGACTCTGCAAGAGGCCAAGAGATAAAGCGAAGGTTTTAATTCGTCAGGTTAGGCACGTGTTTTTCACGGGCTCTCAAATTTGTTGATACGGTTTTCTACAAGGCCTAGTTAAGAGGCTGGTATGTAATGACACAAGATATAGCGCGGTTTTAATTGGTCAGGTTAGGCACGTGTTTTCCACGGGCTATCAAAGCTGGTTAGAGAGGCTAGTTACAAATCCTCCAAAAGAGGCTTGTTAACGGGAGCCTGGGTTAAAAAGGATGGGTAGAAGACATCCAAATGGGGCTTATTACAGGAGCCTGGGTCTTATAGAGGCTGGGTACAGGGCTACATAGAAGCTGGGAACAGGGCTACATAGAGGCCGGGTACGGGGCTAGATTGACACAATTACAAGCCAGGGGTATCTCTGGAGGTGTTTTTGTAAATTACGGAATGCAGAAATCAGACAGAGACCACGTGGCAGTATAAGGAAGGATTTGGAAGTGTGTGATGAAAACTAGAAGTTTTCTTTGGTGTTTCAGTTGTGAGTCATCTCCCCCGTCTTTTTGTTTGTCTGTTGTTTTTATCTGGTCTACATAGAGAAAGATAGCTTGTTTGGTGTGGTTTATCTTGAGAGAAAGATGGGGAACTTGATGGAGTTGTGGTCGGAAAAATCCATATGAGAGTGTTGGGATGTAGGGACTCTAGGCTGCAGTACTGTGATAAACCATGTGCTATTCCTGGTGGCAGCCATGTTAGGTCCGATTTTAAAATGGTGGATGAAGCACATGCATGGTTTAAACAAAGAAAAGGAAGTGAGTCGGGGGATGTGTGAAGAAGATCATGTGCTCTGTAAATGTTTGAACAATAGACTGGGTGGACTACTATATACTTAGTCTAATTATAGATAAAAACACTTATTTTTCTGTCTAAGATTGTGGACATACACATGTGTGTGTGTTTTATTATACACACACACACACACACACACACACACACACACACACACACACTACAGAAAAGAGGGGAGAAAGTTTGAGCAGATGTGAGGTCAGTTTTCCCATCTGCCACATGCTCCTACAGAGGAAAAATCGTGGACGAAGCACATGGTGGCCGAGGCATGTTTGAGACAAAGAAAGGAAGTTAGTGGTTAGAGGTGTGAGATAAACCATGTGCTATTCCTGGTGGCAGCCATTTTTAAGAGAGCATGTGTAAAGTAACCAGAAGACCATAGATTGTTTGAATGTCTGAACAATGGATAGGATGGAGTACTATATACTTGGACAGAAAAAAAATGAGTGTTTTTAACTGTATTTGGACCACGACTTTGGATATCTGAATATGTGTGTGTGTATATATAATGTGTAACAGTGAAAATGTACATCAGATAAACTTGCATGTTTGTTTATGTATTTTATATATTTATGCTATAATTTAAATGGCCACTAGGTGTCACTAGAGTGCAGGCACACTGCTAAACAGTAAGGGGTTACATTAGGTTTCCCTGGTAACGTAGATGGAGAGAGACGGTTGAAAATTTTCAGTCAGGATCTGAGGGACTGCGCAAGAGAAGAACTACTGTCATTTTCCAGTGTTTGGATTCATAGGATTGCCTGTTTTTTTTTTCTTCTTTTTATGGACTGCTTACTCGTTTTTTTTCTTGGAGCTCCTACTGCCCCTGATGAGGGGAATTTATCTGAGTAACTTTTTTTTCTCCAGAAACTGTTTGGACAAAATCATCTAAGAGTGAATCAGAAGCAGTCTGAGGGGACGGACGCCATCTTGGGTGAAGACTTCAGTGAGTAACAATTGACCTGAGACCGATCGGTGTATAATAGTCAGTCAGGGACAGATAGAAAGGATAAAGAAGAAGGAGGATTATTCTACAGATTATTCGCTGAGAAGGAGCTGTGTTTGCTTATCCTGAGGCGTTTGCTCTGAACCGGAAGTTAGTGGAGGTTAAGCTGTGTTGTGCTGATAATAAGACTCTTCTGCCTTTGCTTCATCACACTGTCTGGGGCAGTGAGGTACAGAATATTGAATAGAAGTACACAGTAGAGGTAGAGGTACAGGTATAAAAGGTACATGTACATATATTTACTTGTTTCTGGCTGTATATGGGGAGGTGGCCGGGTACCCTGATTGAATTGTAACCATAAGGGGAGGTGGTTGTAAGATTATATCCTTGGAGGGATCACGTGCCCTTATCTGTAGTAGTGTACCCGGGTAAGCCCCATTAATAGATAAGGGAGGGAGCGATATAGTGGGGGGAAATATAGTCCAGTTCATCCCTACAGACCGACACTTGAAGTCCTCAGAGTTGCATAAACGGTTATTGTTTATTCCGGGCTGTTGTGGCCCATAATTTGTAAGAGAACTGGGTTTTTTTTGTAAAATAATTTTTTTTAGAATTATAAATAAAACTGTTGTTATTCACCATCTTTGTGTCCCTGGGTTTTCCATAGTGCCATCGTATCTTAATAGTCATAACAACTGGCATTCAGTCGTTACATATTTGGCGTAGTCGGCAGGATACGGTGCTCGCTATGGATAACCCCGATCAGGTGGGAGACGCTGTAACACCCCCTGTAGTACTTCACCCTTCTTCCCCCTTGGTGACCAGCAGTGAGCGGCTAATAGGGTGCTCTGCAGTGGGCGCGCTGCTAAATCACCTGGCTAAATTCGATGGGTATAACTTACTGTTCAGTGACTGGGTGGGCCGGCTGAAGAACGCCATTGCCTTGCACAGCGTACACCCCAAACTGCAACCTGAGGTCGCTCTGAATGCTCTAGAAGGGGATGCCCGCAAGGTTGTTCTGCTGAAACCAGAAGGCCAGCGGAAGACAGTGGATGAAATAATTCAGGTCTTGGAAAAGGCTTTTGACCATGTAGTAGCGGCCGGACAACTGCGAGTACAGTTTTTCGCTCGTACCCAGAGGAGCGGAGAAAGTCTGATCCAGTATGGCATCGCACTGGAAGAATTGCATCAGGAAATTAAGAAGAAGTCGAATGTAACGGTGGGCGCTGAGGCCGAGGTTGATCGCATTTTACGGGATCAGTTCATTGAGGGGCTCCAAAATGAGATGTTAAGGAGTGAACTACTACTGAAGGCAAGGAGTACCCCTGGTGTTACCTACGCTGAAATACAAGAAGAGGCAGTGGCAAGGACCCTGGAGGTGAAGCCTGCCCCTAAATGGAGTAACATGCAGGTGGTCGACACAAGGGAATTGAGTCGTGACCCTGTCCAGGTACAGCTAGCAGCCTTGCAGAAGACTGTGGAGGGTCTGGCGGAACAGATGCAACAAATTCGGGCTCAGGGGATGCCTCCTACTTACCCAGCACCAATGGACCCTTGTGCTCCCATGCCTAGACAAATATCGCCTCATATGTTGGAGATGCAGTCACGGCGTTATACACAACAAGGAACAATGGCCCGCCCCAGATCAGAGGCAGCAAGAAGTGAGATGAGAGGGCCTCTTCAGTGTTGGAGATGCAGAGGGCTTGGACATCTGCAACGAGATTGCCGGAGGGGCAGAACAGAAGAAACTGCGACGGCGGTAAAAGGGAAGCCCTCGCTGTAGCTGGGCATACGGCGAGGCAGGACCGAGAACCAATGCCCGAACTCTGCTCAGAAGATCTGATTGCGGAGAGTCCTGTACTGGAGGTACAGTTTGCTGGGAAGAAAGTGGTGTGCCTGGTAGACACTGGATCAGAGGTGACAACTATGCCGGTAGAATATTTCCAGACGTACTTCAAGGAGGCTGCTAAACCAGAATCGGGGCATTTATTAAAACTGAAAGCGGCTAACAATGAAGAAATTCCAGTAGCGGATATCGCATGGATGAAGGTGCAGCTGTGCGGACAGGAGGTGGGAACCAAGGGAGTTATACTCGTGAAGACGCAGGCAAGGCCAAATCTCCCGGTGGTCCTAGGGATGAATATCCTGAGGGAACTGGATTCTCTTCTGTTTGAGCGCGATGGCCCAGGATACTGGAAAAGAGCAACAACTCATAAGGTCACGCAGAGGGCCCTACAGCAGGTTGTCCGTTTGTGTGGCATACAGAAGAGTTCAGCAGGAGGAAGAGCAGTGGGAGCGGTGTTCGTCCCACGTGGCCCTGCTGTAACTATAGCTCCGGGTCAGGAGAAGCTGGTGTTTATGCCGGTGGGGACCCATAGGAAGCTTAACGGTCTGGAAGTAATTCTGGAGCCTGTGAGACAGTCAGAGCATGGAGGGCTTCATGATCGCCAGGACGCTAGTCACTGTACAAAATGGGAGGGTGCCGGTTCGGTGCCTGAATTTGCAGAGCCATGAGGCGACTTTGATGGCGGGCTCAAAACTGGCCGATGTGTATGTGTGCGGTGGAGAAGTTCTCCACAAGAATCAGTTCACGTTGACAGCGAACCGCCAGACTGCTTGGACTCTGTCAATGCAGGCAGCAGAAGAGGAGTCACCTACGCCCATGTGGAATGGTAAGAAGATCATAGAGCTGATGGGGATGGATACAACTCAGCTAACGCCGGAACAGGTGCACCAGCTACAGACTACCCTATGGGAATACCAGTCTGCCTTTTCCAGGAGTGATGAAGACTTTGGCTGCACAAAAGCAGTAGAACACGGGATACCCACAGGGGACGTGGCCCCAATCCGAGAGAGATATCGCCAGATTCACCCAAATCTTTATCAGGAGGTCAAGAGTATGTTAGCGCAAATGTTGGATAATGGCGTGATCCGCCCGAGTCAGAGTCCCTGGGCTGCGCCCGTTATACTAGTTCAGAAGAAGGTCGGGTCCATACGGTTTTCTGTTGATTACCGCAAGCTGAACGCGCAGACCGTGCGTGACTCATACCCGTTGCCAAGGATTGAGGGGTCTCTGTCTGCTCTGGGAAAGGCTAAATACTTCTCCACATTGGACCTGGCTAGTGGCTATTGGCAGGTACCCATGGCAGATAAGGATCGTCAAAAAACAGCTTTCATCCTACCAATGGGACTCTGAGTTTAATCGAATGCCTTTCGGACTGACTAATGCCCCGGCCACATTTCAGCGACTGATGGAGTACTGTCTAGGTGATTACAATTTTGAATCTGTATTGATATATCTGGACGATGTAATTATATTTGGAGATTCGTTTGAGGGTCACCTGAGGAAGCTCCGGCAAGTGCTACACCAGCTAAAAGACAATGGCCTCAAGATCAAACCCAAGAAGTGTCGCTTGTTCCAGACCCAGATTGAATATCTGGGACATGTGGTGTCAGCGGATGGGGTGCGTCCGACCGAGAGCAAGATAGAGGCTATCCAGGAGTGGCCCACCCCCAGGACTGTGAGAGACGTACGGGCCTTCCTCGGTTTGGCCGGATACTATCGTCGGTTTGTGAAGGACTTCGCTAAGATGTCTGAACCATTGAATGAGTTATTGAGGGGGACATCTCAGGGCCCCAGGAATCAGCCTATTCGATGGACCAACCGACATCAAGCGTTCGATCAAATTCGGACTGCTCTCGTACAACCACCTCTGTTGGCATATGCTCGCTTTGACCGACCCTTTACTCAGTGTACAGCAAATGGCAATAAGGTTAAAATATAACTTTTAATTAAGTCTTATTAAAAACGACTCATGGTCTATTATTCACCCGTGCATGGTATCACACAAATTTTAGACAAACACAGACAATTGGGTATTCAATCCCAGGAGATATTGAAAAAACCTCCACTGGAGAAAGATAGATCAGATATCAATTACTCCTATGGTATCTTATTATCAAGTATTTTTATCCAAGGGTAGTGTAATGAAACACAATATCTGCTTGTTACCTCAAATTGCTGTTTTACCTCTGGCAGAAATGGGGTATGACAATTCACCCATCCTCTCTGGCAGAGAAAATTAAAAAGATATTACCTTAATGGGACATGATGCTCAATGTAAATTCAGCCCAAAGGTAATCATTAGAATAAGCTCAATGCCCTCCTTTTTCCCAACGCGTTTCCTCTTATCGATTCATCAGGGGAAATATTAAATGGAGGCTGTGGTATAGAAAAGACAAAATGAGCTAATACCCAGTCTAAGTAGTGCTCAAATAGAGTAAAATCATTGCTATATATATCCCCAAATCATAAGCAGATGTTACCTTATTTAGAGTAGCATAGGACCTATATTGCCCTAGGTGTGAGCTTCATAACACACCGGGTCCGGGGACCACACCTCTTATGGAGTCCACATAAAATGCCGGAAACGCCGGTCTTTTCATCTCTGGCCCTATATAGCCTCATTTTCAAAATCGCGCGCCATGTGACGTCAGTCACATGACCGCCGAGTCAAGCACCACGTCATTCTTACCTGCCATGTGACCACCGCGTCATAAGTCCCGATCACATGCTCAGGTCAGTTCCTGCTCAAATCAAGTTAACTAAGAACTGGACTTGGGGGCGTGGTAACAATGACCATGTGACCGCGTCATTGTGATCAGAACCCAGCATGCATTTGAGCAGGAACTGACCTGAGCATGTGATTGGGACTTATGACGCGGTGGTCACATGGCAGGTAAGAATGACGTGGTGCTTGACTCGGCGGTCATGTGACTGACGTCACATGGCGCGCGATTTTGAAAATGAGGCTATATAGGGCCAGAGATGAAAAGACCGGCGTTTCCGGCATTTTATGTGGACTCCATAAGAGGTGTGGTCCCCGGACCCGGTGTGTTATGAAGCTCACACCTAGGGCAATATAGGTCCTATGCTACTCTAAATAAGGTAACATCTGCTTATGATTTGGGGATATATATAGCAATGATTTTACTCTATTTGAGCACTACTTAGACTGGGTATTAGCTCATTTTGTCTTTTCTATACCACAGCCTCCATTTAATATTTCCCCTGATGAATCGATAAGAGGAAACGCGTTGGGAAAAAGGAGGGCATTGAGCTTATTCTAATGATTACCTTTGGGCTGAATTTACATTGAGCATCATGTCCCATTAAGGTAATATCTTTTTAATTTTCTCTGCCAGAGAGGATGGGTGAATTGTCATACCCCATTTCTGCCAGAGGTAAAACAGCAATTTGAGGTAACAAGCAGATATTGTGTTTCATTACACTACCCTTGGATAAAAATACTTGATAATAAGATACCATAGGAGTAATTGATATCTGATCTATCTTTCTCCAGTGGAGGTTTTTTCAATATCTCCTGGGATTGAATACCCAATTGTCTGTGTTTGTCTAAAATTTGTGTGATACCATGCACGGGTGAATAATAGACCATGAGTCGTTTTTAATAAGACTTAATTAAAAGTTATATTTTAACCTTATTGCCATTTGCTGTACACTGTTCTATTCCTTGGTAATAATTTTCACAAACGACCCTTTACTCTGTATACAGATGGAAGTCTGCATGGACTGGGAGCAGTGTTGGCCCAAGAGCAAGAGGGACGGGAGACGGTTGTCGCGTATGCCAGCCGGTCCTTAAGGGACACTGAGCGCAACCCTGATAAATATAGTTCGTTCAAATTGGAGAGGTTAGCCCTGGTGTGGGCCATGACTGAGGGTCGGAGGTTCTTGTAATGACAGACAATAACCCGCTAGCTCATCTGGAGAACGCCAAACTGGGCGCGTTAGAACAGCGATGGGTGGTGCGAATGTCCAAATTTAATTACCGGATTCGGTTCCGGTCCGGCAAAGAGAACTCCAACGCGGATGCCCTGTCACGGGTAACGCGACATGCGCCAGGGCGTGAGGTAGACGAAGATCTCGAGGATACCGAGATTCCTGACCTGAGGCGATTACCTGAATTTGTAGATCTGGCACGTTCAAGTGGGGTGGTGACACGAGTAGCCAGATTGCTGGGGAAGACTCGTCAAGAATGGGCTGATCTACAGAACGCAGACCCTGGGCTGTCACGAGTAAGGCTATGTCCGCACGTTGCTTTTTACCTGCTTTTTTGCTGCTTTTTCAACTGCAGCGTTTAATGCCAAAATGGTTGTGTTCTGCTTTTCAAGCAAAGTCTATGGGAATTTGGGTTTCTTGTCCGCACTATGCAGTTCAAACTGCAGCCTTTTTGTTGCAGAACTTTGGTCAAAAACTCAGCTTTGCAGTGCAAAACCCAAATGGCAAAAACAATTGACATGTCAGTTGTTTTTACCAATAGAGTCCATAGCACTACCGGGTTTACCCCTTACATGATGATGTTTGGGCGGCCTGGGAGGGAGGTCGAGGAACTGAACTTGTCAGTACCTGGGGAACTCGAGTATCGCACAGCCAGTGAATGGGTTCAGAGTCACCAATGGAAGCTGCGAGAAATCCACAGGATAGTGGGGGAACGAGTGCGGGACCATCCCCATCGAGATCGTGGACTGGTGCATGGAGATGAGTTCCTAGTGGGCGATAGGGTGCTTGTACGAGTTACTCGCCCAGGTGGAAAGTTGGACGATCAGTGGGAGGCTACACCTTGCACTGTGGTGGACAGACCATTTACAGGGGGAAGTGTGTACACTGTGATCCCTGAAGGATGTGTCGAGCCGCGTCGTACGTTGCACCGGAACTGGTTGAAAAGGTGCATCTCCGACACACCTACATGCCCACCTGTCTCACTTGATCCACCAATCACGGGTCGGCCAAATAACCTTGTGTGTGACTGCTGTGATGATTTCAGCAACGTGGCACCAGATGACCTAGATCCGGCATTGCAGATTCCAGTTGTTCCAGAGCTACCTCTAAGTGTCGTTGCTCCGCCAGACATGGAAATCACTCCCACAAACACGACAGGTACTGAATTACGAAGATTTGAAAGGAGTACGGCTGGTGTTCCTCCGATATGGTACAACCCTGAAAAATATGTACTGCATGTAAGATGTAGAAATTGATTTGTCGGGACGCCAAATCTTAAGTGGGGTGGAGTGTAACAGGGTGAAAATGTACATCAGATAAACTTGCATGTTTGTTTATGTATTTTATATATTTATGCTATAATTTAAATGGCCACTAGGTGTCACTAGAGTGCAGGCACACTGCTAAACAGTAAGGGGTTACATTAGGTTTCCCTGGTAACGTAGATGGAGAGAGACGGTTGAAAATTTCAGTCAGGATCTGAGGGACTGCGCAAGAGAAGAACTACTGTCCTTTTCCAGTGTTTGGATTCATAGGATTGGCTGTTTTTTTTTTCTTCTTTTTATGGACTGCTTACTCGTTTTTTTTTTCTTGGAGCTCCTACTGCCCCTGATGAGGGGAATTTATCTGAGTGACTTTTTTTTCTCCAGAAACTGTTTGGACAAAATCATCTAAGAGTGAATCAGAAGCAGTCTGAGGGGACGGACGCCATCTTGGGTGAAGACTTCAGTGAGTAACAATTGACCTGAGATCGATCGGTGTATAATAGTCAGTCAGGGACAGATAGATAGAAAGGATAAAGAAGAAGGAGGATTATTCTACAGATTATTCACTGAGAAGGAGCTGTGTTTGCTTATCCTGAGGCGTTTGCTCTGAACCGGAAGTTAGTGGAGGTTAAGCTGTGTTGTGCTGATAATAAGACTATTCTGCCTTTGCTTCATTACACTGTCTGGGGCAGTGAGGTACAGAATATTGAATAGAAGTACACAGTAGAGGTACAGGTATAAAAAGGTACATGTACATATATTTACTTGTTTCTGGCTGTATATGGGGAGGTGGCCGGCTACCCTGATTGAATTGTAAACATAAGGGGAGGTGGTTGTAAGATTATATCCTTGGAGGGATCACGTGCCCTTATCTGTAGTAGTGCACCCGGGTAAGCCCCATTAATAGATAAGGGAGGGAGCGATATAGTGGGGGGAAATATAGTCCAGTTCATCCCTACAGACCGACACTTGAAGTCCTCCGAGTTGCATAAACTGTTATTGTTTATTCCGGGCTGTTGTGGTCCATAATTTGTAAGAGAACTGGGGTTTTTTTGTAAAATAATTTTTTATTTTTAAAATAATTTTTTTTAGAATTATAAATAAAACTGTTGTTATTCACCATCTTTGTGTCCCTGGGTTTTCCATAGTGCCATCGTATCTTAATAGTCATAACAACTGGCTGTCAGAGTTCCGGGATTTCCTGTTTTCTTCTGAAGGATCTTGCCCTTTGTTAACATGGAGTTTTCTGTTCTGTTGCCCCACTTCCTGTTCATCTGTTTTAAAGCCGCCCCTAAGCTTAGTCTAGTTGCCTGAGTATACTGCTTCCTGTGTGCTCCTGCCCTGCTGCTCTCATCTCCTGATTGCGGTTTGGATCCTGTTGAAACACCCGACACCAGCTCTGGACTTCACCTGTCTCATCAAGCTGTGCTCGGACTTTGTCTGCCGTCTCTGGTCGGCACTTCTGCCCGGTCCCTTCCGTTTCATATCCACCCTAGGACTCACATCACGTACGGACATTTTTTGGACTATACCTGTTGCCCTTTTGTGTCCCGGCTGCTGCGCATTTAGGCCTTCTGGGGTGATTGCCAGACAGCCCCTGTATAGGGGTTCGCTCCTGGTGGTCTCCCTGGGGGAGTCCGGTGCGCGGTCCCGGGAATTCCCCTTTGCTCCGAACCCGGCAGGTATTTACTATGTGTATGTTCTACTGTGTATATTCTGCTCTGTGTACATATTGTGGTTACATATTATAAAACGTCTTTGCACCAAATATATATATATATATATATATATATTATATATATAAAATAATAAATAATCACAGACAATAGAATATAGGGGGGAGATAGTTGAGCAAACAAAAAAACCAAAAAACAAAACAAAAACAGTTTACCCTCCCACATGCTTCCTTAGAAAAAAGAAAAGGAAATCATGTGCTGTGGTGGCCATCTTTTCACATCTAGTGAAACTGACAAAACTGCACCCACTGAATAACATGAAGTGTTAGTAAGGGTAACTGCACATATTGATAAAGTAATATTTGGTAGTTGGGACAGTCATAAAAGAATATCAAATTAGTAGGAAATTAGATAAAATAAGTATTTGCAGTGTGAGACTTATGGATCAATATGTTAAAGTCCATTACAATATTGAAAATGATAGATTAGGAAAGCATTAAGATAAAAATTCTTAAATAACGTACCTTTGCAGTAGAGGTCATGATAAATAAGTAAATAATAAATATTCCAGTTATGGATCTGATAGACTGATCCTGAGAGTTTCATGTTTAAAAAAAAATAAAAAAAAAATCAATCAATAAAAGATATATATGTTCAAGGGAGGAGAGAGATTTGGCTTCTTAACGTGTCCAACAGAAGGAGAAGGCCTGTTTGATTTTGGCCTTAGTGTGTGGAGAAAAAAACAGGTTCTCCCAGTTTGTAGGAAAGAGAATTGAAGTTTTTTCACCTTGCGGGGGAGGAGGGGGGGGGTAGTCCTATCTATTTACATTTCACCTTACAGGGGGTTTCTTGTGAAAAGAGCAGCCCAAGCATGTTTATGTTTCTTTAAAAAAAAAAAAAAAAAGCGAAAGGTTGAAGTCATTGAAATGGATTTCCATTATAAGATTATACATAACATAATATTTATGGTGTTCCCGGTTAGGTACAATCTACACATTGTGACTTTTATGCCTAAATGTAGAGCTCCGGGGCCACACACTTTTTGAATCTAATTAGGCTTTGGATAATAGATTCAAAAAGGGGGGAAAGATGATGTGGAAAGAAACACCTATTTTTAAGGTTTTAATTTGTTCATCGATTGAGTTTTTCTATTAAGTAATTTTTATATTTTTATCTGTAAGGATGATACAGCAGTCACACATATATCTCATGATTGCTTTGAAGTAACAAGAATTGTCAGGTTTTGAACATGTCTGAGACGATTCCATTACTAATGCAGATTTTGAGTTTTTCTGTAGATGGATCCAGATACCAAGATGCTGGTTGATTCTGCACTGGATATGCTGAGGTTACACAACATGAGGTAATAAAGCCGGACCACTCGCTCCTCTCCCATCAGAATAGGAGAACGAGATGAAGATTTGCGATCACTGTGGTTTGTAGAGTGGAGGGGTGTAAGAGTCAAATGTGGATATAGGCAGCAGATCTTTTATAGTGTGACGTGATAAACCTATAAAGACCATACAGTGGGTATGAGCCCAGGTGGAGGCTCTCCTGTTATCAAAGGAGGCGGTGACGGAGCCGGAGGAGATGCTCTCACAGGTGCAGACAACAAAGAAGCAGTGAATGGGCCTAGAGTTGAAAGTCCTTTACCAATGCAGACCAGTACCATTCCTCGGTGGCACCTGTCACGTCGTCCGTGACATCTCTCACTCCTTGTGTTCTTAAATCCTTACAGGAACAAGCGATTCAGCAAGGAACGACGTGTGAGACGCAGGGAGCCAGTGACTGAGGAAGGTCTGTGGATAAAGGGCGGTAAGCTTTCTCTGCCATGAGCACTCTACTCAATAATGGCCCAAGTAATCAATGAATGCACGTGACAAAGACTGTTATAAGTGTTGTTGTGGACAATATATGGGCAGCACCAGTGCTTCAGTACCCAGGTGGCCAGACACATCCAGTCTTGTAAGACCTGTGCTTAATACAAGATAGAGAAACTAAAGACCTCGTAGAAACACCCCCCTCATCCGCTCTACTGCTTCGGTGATTGAAGATTAGTCATATAAACCTACACATGGTTTGTATGAGATTGTGCGTGTTGTGTGAATTTCTTTTGAGGCCTGCTCTGAAACATATCCAGTATGGAAAACGTTACTGCTGAAAAACTCATGATGTTAGTGGTATGTAAAAATGAAGTTCCTAAAAGTGGTAAAGTACATGTTCTATAGCAGAGATCATGATCTGGGGATTAGTAGCTCTTTTGAACTGGCTAAATTAAAGGGGGTGTTACACGCAGCGATATCGCTAGCGATATCGCTGGTGACAGCACCCACCCCCGTCGTTTGTGCGTCACGGGCAAAAATCGCTGCCCGTGGTGCACAAAATAGTTTGGAGCAGTCACACGTACTTACCTGCCTAGCGACGTCGCTGTTGCCGGCGAACCGCCTCCTTTCTAAGGGGGCGATTTGTGCGGTGTCACAGCGACGTCACTAAGCGGCCGCCCAATAGAAGCGGAGGGGCGGAGATGAGCTGCCGTAACATCCCACCCACCTCCTCCTTCCGCATTGCCGGCGGCCGCAGGTAAGCTGCAGTTCGTCGTTCCCGAGGTGTCACACGTAGCGATGTGTGCTGCCTCAGGAACGACTAACAACCTGCGTGCTCAACAATTAACGATTTTTTAAAAATGAACGACGTGTCAATGATGGAAGATTTGGTGAGTATTTTCCATCGTTAACAGTCGTTCCTAGCTGTCACACGCAACAACGTCGCTAACGATGCTGGATGTGCTTCACGGAATCCGTGACCCCGGCGATATATCGTTAGATCAGTCGTTGCGTGTAACGCCGCCTTTACGGTCCTCACCTGCCGATGCCCCTGATGAACCAGTCTGCCATTGTGAAAAGGGGAGAAACACGTTGGGCTTCTTTCAAGCTAAGTGTTTAACAAATATGCGTTTATATTTTTATTAGCCTGAGTGTGAATTGGACAGTGGAGGGTCTATGATTGCACAAGATCTCCTGACTTTACCTGGCCTTATTATTATTTTTATACAGTGGGTACATGTTATACATGTGAAATATTCAATTTGTTTTAGGGTTTGGTCCTTGAATTTTGCTGTATCATATTGACTTAAGCTACCAAACAGCTATGTAAATACAGAGTTTGAATATTTAATCTTTGGGAATGAATTGGATATATATAATTGCATATTGCCGCCTCTTTATCCCCGGTATCTCACGGTTTCTATATTCCCTCACTGACATTAGCAGCACGTATTAGCTTAGCAGTGTACGGATAGGGAGGGCGAGCCGTCGGTGAGCGGGGGCGCCAATTCGCCTTACAGGGTGCCGACCTACGCTGCGAGGTAGGGAGAGTTTAGGGCTATTGCCCCAATCCCTGCCCCCTCCTTTACTGGAATATCTAATTGTGTCTATAGTTACTCACATGGGTGGATGTTGTTTGGAATTTTAAGGATTATAACATAAACATGTAACGATCCACAAGATAATGGTGGACGCTGCAAATCATGTAACAAATGTTAATTATCCTTTTCCTTAATAATTAGATCTTTATATAAGATATTTTTAGTTTAGCACGTGGAACGTGATTATATTTCTCACAGATACTGCAGATACAGTGTGATATCCTGACCAGTGATGTATGAGCCGTATACAACTGCGTATATAGTGTGTTACACATGTGTATCCTCCAATTCCAGATCCTAAATCCGTGTCAGGAGCACGTGGTCTCCAGCCAGGAGACTGGGTGACCCTAAAAAAACAAGTGAAAAAGAGCCATGAGTCAGAATCAGATGAGCCGCTCCAGCTTTTCCCAACCACTGCAACTTCCATGAAGCTTGAGGGAAAACCCATCTGGAGACAACAGCCGCTGTAAAGAGTCATCGTACTAGCAGAATGAGGGTCACAACACACATAGTGCTGGATTATCTCACATAGAACCTTATGGAGAATTTCTAGATTGGGGATGATACATTGGAGATAACCATGATAAGGGAACAATGGGTACAGGAACATTACACAAATAAGGGCTCATGGTGGGAACAACATTATCATCTGACTTGAAGCAGCTCATTAGTTTAAGGGTTTAAGTGACTTTTTAAGGGTAACATACACCTGTAGGTAACTGGTATTGTGTTATTTGTTGGTATTTGAAGCCGTAAAAGTGCAACTCTGTGTTAAGCTGGTGTCACACACAGCGACGACGACGACAACGACGTCGCTGCTACGTCACCATTTTCTGTGACGTTGCAGCGACGTCCTGTCGCTGTGTGTGACATCCAGCAACGACCTG
The DNA here is from genome assembly GCF_048569485.1 of Anomaloglossus baeobatrachus. Classification (NCBI taxonomy): domain Eukaryota; kingdom Metazoa; phylum Chordata; class Amphibia; order Anura; family Aromobatidae; genus Anomaloglossus; species Anomaloglossus baeobatrachus. Next base: position 122,817 of record NW_027442361.1, read on the forward strand.
GCCCCTGCTGTGAGGTCGCCGGTCGTTGCTGAATGTCCAGCTTCATTTTTTGGTCGTCACTCTCCCGCTGTGACACACACATCGCTGTGTGTGACAGCGAGAGAGCGACGAAATGAAGCGAGCAGGAGCCGGCACTGGCAGCTGCGGTAAGCTGTAACCAGCGTAAACATCGGGTAACCAAGGGAAGACCTTTCCCTGGTTACCCGATATTTACCTTCGTTACCAGCCTCCGCTCTTGCAGCCAGCGCCGGCTCCTGCTCTGTGCACATGTGGCTGCAGTACGCATCGGGTAATTAACCCGATGTATACTGTAGCAAGGAGAGCAAGGAGCCAGCGCTAAGCAGTGCGCGCGGCTCCCTGCTCTCTGCACTGTGACATGTAGCTGCAGCACACATCGGGTTAATTAACCCGATGTGTACTGTACCTAGGAGAGCAAGGAGCCAGCGCTAAGCGCGGCTCCCTGCTCTCTGCACATGTAGCACAGCGACGTTATGATCGCTGCTTCTGCTGTGTTTGACAGCTAAGCAGCGATCATAACAGCGACTTACAAGGTCGCTGTTACGTCACCGAAAATGGTGACGTAACAGCGACGTCGCTGTCGCTTAGTGTGAACACAGCTTTACTGAAGGTAATCGGATCCATGTGTAAGGGAAATCTTGTTAAAGGCCTCCTGCTGATAGATTACGGACCCGAGACAAGAAGAGATCCATTAGTGTGATACAATTAGGTCTATTCAGGTAGAAAAGTCTCAAAGACGTGGACAGCACTCAGATGTTGACTGAGAATCAGTCTTTTAGAAACAGTAATGCTAAAAGCTGCAGCATAACGGTAAGAAGCTTATTCTTGCAATTGCCTTACTCTTTCTAATCGATTAATCTAAAAATCTGGGTGAGCTCTTCAGCATTAAATAGTCTGTTCTAAGGACTGGGACGTTACCTATGCCTCTGTGAACTGTGTGTGCGGGATGTAATCAACTCTCTAATCAACAGTCTTCACCAGTAGGGGCAAAGGCTTAGTAATGCTTGTATAGCAGATAGCAAAATGAAAAAAGTTGCAGTTAAAGCTTTAGAGCTGATCGGATGTGTTAGAGGACCAAGGTAGGGTCAGAAGGTTAATAAAGTATTTAGGGGGGACTGTTGAGGAGAGTTATAAGTAGAGTTGAGCGCGGTTCGTGGTTCGTGGTTCTCCAGTTCGCGGCTCGAGTGATTTTGGGGCATGTTCTAGATCGAACTAGAACTCGAGCTTTTTGCAAAAGCTCGATAGTTCTAGAAACGTTCGAGAACGGTTCTAGCAGCCAAAAAACAGCTAAATCCTAGCTTGGTTTCTGCTGTAATAGTGTAAGTCACTCTGTGACTCACACTATTATGACATTTCAGTGTATAGTGTGCGTGAACAGCGCCTTCAGATCACTGCTGTTTCTATAATGGCGATCGCCATTTTTTTTTTTTTTTTTTCTTGTCTTCCTTCCCTAAGCGCGCGCGTCTTGTGGGGCGGGCCAGCATGTCAGCCAATCACAGACACACACACACCTAAGTGGACTTTGAGCCAGAGAAGCAACGGCATGTGTGATAGGATCTGCATGTCACATGTCCCTGCATTATAAAACCGGACATTTTCTTCACGAACGCCATTATCTGCCTTCTGCGTCTTTGGTGTCAGACATCAGTGTCGCAGCTCCGTCCTCCTGAGTCCTATAGCCGATACAGCTGTATGCGCTGCATACACAGCGTTAGACAGCTTAGGGAGAGCACATTCTAGCAGTCCTTTTAAGGGCTCAAAGCGGCAGGGTCAGAGAGCCATAAGTGACAGGTCCTGCAAACAGCAACAGCGTCTGTGTAGCCCAGGTCAGGGATTTCCTCCCTGCATTTCACCATTAGGAGGGAATAGAAAGGCAGGCTTCCATTCCTCTACCCAGACCCACAATCCTGCCACTGTACCCTCCTGTCCTCTGCACACTCCAACTCATTCTAAGTAAGCCATTATACTAGCAAACACTCAGTGTACCTAGTGGCATCCTAAACGTGGCTATTGGACTTTGCTATAGTCCCACTAGTGCAAAGACATTTGCAGAGCACATCTGCCTGCATTGCACACTACAACTTTTTTAAACTAAGCAATTTTACTAGCAAACACTCAGTGTACCTAGTGGCATCCTATACGTGGCTATTGGACTTTGCTATAGTCCCACTAGTGCAAAGACATTTGCAGAGCACGTCTGCCTGCGTTGCACACTACAACTTTTTTAAACTAATCAATTTTACTAGCAAACACTCAGTGTACCTAGTGGCATCCTAAACGTGGCTATTGGACTTTGCTATAGTCCCACTAGTGCAAAGACATTTGCAGAGCACATCTGCCTGCATTGCACACTACAACTTTTTTAAACTAAGCAATTTTACTAGCAAACACTCAGTGTACCTAGTGGCATCCTATACGTGGCTATTGGACTTTGCTATAGTCCCACTAGTGCAAAGACATTTGCAGAGCACGTCTGCCTGCGTTGCACACTACAACTTTTTTAAACTAAGCAATTTTACTAGCAAACACTCAGTGTACCTAGTGGCATCCTATACGTGGCTATTGTACTTTTGTCAATTCACAGTATTGGAACGTTATTTGCAGCACGTCTGCCTGCATTGCACACTCAAACTTTTTTAAACTCAGCCATTATACTAGCAAACACTCACTGTACCTAGTTGTATCCTAAACGTGGCTATTGTACTTTTGTCAATTCACACTACTGCAAATCTATGTGCAGCACCTCTGCATGACAACCTCGTGCTCTGTTTTTAATAAGCTATAATGATAGCACAAAATACTGCCATTTAGTGGCATCATAGAACTGGCTGTTGTATTCCATTAGTGCCCCACTGGTGACAAGCTATTTCTAGCACCTCTACATCACACCCTCATGCACATTTTGCTACGCTAATGTTATAGCAAACTCATGGAATTCATTGCTGCATTTCATAATTCGGAGGGATAGAAAGTCAGGCTTCCTTTAGCTTTTCCTTCTGTTCATAGACAGCATCTCCAAGACAAATTTCCCCTCCACGTCTAAGTGTGGAGAGGCAGCTAGTGCGCATGCGTGTGCCGATGTACCCCAGCTGCAGCATAATTACAGTGTTTCGCCTAGTGAGTATGCTCAGCCTGACTGTGCCATTCCTGACGCTAAGTTTTCATTTCGGGATACAGCGCATGCTCCCACACTAAGTGTGAAAAGCCTCTTTGCACAGGTGCTTGCATTCCGTGCCGGGTATAAGTCCTGTTTTGGGCATAGACACCATGCTAAAGCTGATAGTCTTTTTTCAGAGACTGTATTTCATGCTACTGAGCATGCTCAGGCACTTCCTGCATCAGAGACTAGGTCCGGTAATGAACTCTTTGGCCCTGGCCCTGATGTGGGGGTCCCATATAGACCACAGGGCATCAGGTGTCCTCCCAAATGGCTTGCAGAGGCCCACACCTATGACTTGTCACCGCATTATTGATGCTCAGACGATGACTGGTGAGGTGTTTGGGTCATGGCAGCCATGAGGTCATCATTGAAGTTGCGTTTCCAAATAGGACGCTAGTTATGCCACTCATGACGTGTCACTCTACTTTTGTCTCCAGGAGGTGCATTGTGGTTCACCCTGGTTTGGGGCGGACCCAGGTTATAAAAGGGGCTGGAGCCAACAAGGAGGTGCGCAGTCTTCTATTATGCTCCGAAAGAGCACACCTCCATGTGTTGAACCCATTGCGGCTTTAGGCCAGAGGTAGGCAGGGATAGGGCGTCGATGCAGGCCACCACCACAGTTGGTAACGCAGAACGGTTAAGACCAGCTCCTGTCCTAACAGTCCTGCTTGTGCAGCCCAGTGGCATTAACAGGCCTGCTGCTGCTGATGCGCCTGCTGTCCACAGGTGTGGCCCCTACGCACACGGTCAGCGTACTCAATGGCCCCTGTGTTGTTAACAGGGAGTTCCTGGGCTGGGTGGGCATGTGGACCCTGTGACGCTAACAGGGCTCACAGTCTCCAGATCCGAATGGCGTCTAACTCGGTTCAGGCTACTATTAGTTTCATAGCCACACAGCTCTGTATCCTCCGCCTAACCTTCCAGTTGCCAACCTCTCCTTTTCCAACTGGGAGCACGGTGGACACTGACTGCTGATGGGGATATATACCTTTCTCTTTCTTTTCTTATTAATTTTCGTTATATAGCGGTCACAGATTATATACCACTTTATCCAAATCTGCCAGTCCCACTGTAACAGATGTTGTTTCTTCAGCAAATGTTACAGTTGCTTAACCACCAAATCCACGGACCAAAACTTTTTTCCCCTTTCCAACACACCTGTTCCCCTTTCCACCAGCATCTGTCCTTTTTCAACTCATTTTGGGATATGACCAAAAGTGCAACTGTGCAGGGACACCGTACTCAATGCCATCTCAGCACAGCAGCCATCCCTCGGTCCCTCCGATGTGGACAAGTAAAAGACCATTTCCTCCTATCCATGACAAAGCGTTGAGATTCACTCTGTGCAGCACTGGTGTTTAGTGGACAAGTAGATCTAAGATTGCGTACCACATTCTGCAGATACTCCTGTATACGTGCGTCTATTTCTATGGCAGGAATTAGTTCGCCAAATTTTGTCTTGTACCGGGGATCTAACAGTGTGGCAACCCAGTATTCAGGATTAGTTCAAATTCATACAATCCGAGGGTCATGTAGGTAGTGCAGCAAGAAGGCGCTCATGTGTCTTGTGCATCCAGGAGGACCAAGTCCTTGGTGTGTTGGTGGCAGAGAGGTGAGAATCGTGCATCCTTCCTCTGCCCTCTCCCCCCAACCTCGAACAACCGAAATGTGAGCAAGCTCTCACTCATCTGCTGAGTCTTCCATGCCCATCGCCAGTTCGTCCTCCATTTCTTCATGGGCTCCTGCACTTTCATCAACACTTTTTGCTGATACTATGCGCCCTTGTTAATCCCTCTCCCTCACCATGACTGCCGCATAGGTGCCGCTGACCATCTGGACCTCGTAGATCTTGTTATCCCTTCCGCATATGACTCCTCCTGTACTTCCTCCCCTTCCTCTTGTCCAAACACCTGACTCCGAATAATAATTACAGTGTGCTCCATCATGTAGATGACCAGAATTGTCACGCTGTGAATGGCATCGCCAGTGCTAAACATCTTCGTCGACATTTGTAAACTGTGTAGCAGGGTGCATAGGTCCTTGATCTGACACCACTCCAGCAGCGTGATCTGCACCACCTCTGGATCAAGTTATCCCAGGCTATATGTCTTACCGTATTTCAGCAGGGCTCTGCGGTGCTGCCACACACGCTGCAACATGTGCAGATTCCAATTCCTGCGTGTCGAAACATCGCATTTACGGCGTTTAACTGCCAGACCCTAAGACTTCCGGAGTGATGAAAGTTGTTGAGCTGCTGTGTGCGCACGATGGAAGTGAGCACATAGCGAGCGTGCCCACTGCACAAGGCCATGTAGGCCGTGATGGTGTTTTAAAAATTGCTGGCGAATTCGGTTCAACACGTGAGCCCTAAAAGGCACGTGTGTCACATTGCCCTGAGGATGGCCCGCAGCCAGGTTTGCATCATTGCCGCACACGGCTGTTAAGTCACCAACGGAGTCCGCTCCGTCAATTTGTACTCCGGTCGCCAGGTGACAACGTGTTCCTTTCATGAATAGTGCTGATGATGGGAGAGTAGTCGATGCCAGCGGCGCAGGTGGACGCAGGTTATGCTCACCCACTGGGCTGCATTACCTTGACAGATGCAGAATCTCTGGCTGAATGTAGCTGGTGGGTATCTCACAGATGAAATACCATCATTCAGCTACAACCAATGGGAAGACACCACACCCTTTTTTATGCCCATCCTGTCTGCAGACCACTGCCAGACATAGCTATGAACCTCTGGTTAATTTTACCCCCAGTTCAGTTTTATGATTTTGTGTGCTTGTTACCTGACTACTTTTCCTGCTTGCTGTTTATGTACCTTGTTGGCCGATCCGCATTTCACCTCTGCTTGTTTTCTGATTCTTTCCTGGCCGTCCCATTCTGTTCCTGTTCCTCAATTAATGTTTTGACCCTGCCTGACTACTATTCTCTGTAATAGCGGTGTGACTCACATTTCCCATACATTTCAAAGTAAAACTTTGACCGCCTGATGGCATTGAGCTCTGCTGCCAGCATAGTAAGGAGGTGTGTGGTAGTCCTTGTGCGCAGTTGCAAGGAAGGGTGGCCTGACCACACAGGGTTTGCGCCAAGGTGGAGGACCCACACGAGGTTGAAGAGGCAGAAGCAGTGTATTAACTTCTACATACAGAACAAGGATTGAAACAACTCGTGGGGACGGCAAGACTTGTACAGCAGACCCTTCTCCATCTCTCACCATAGTTTGCCAGTGCCCAGTCAGTGACATGTAATGAACCTGTCTATGCTTACTGGTCCAAGTATCTGTGTTGAAATGCACCCTGTCGCACACAGATTTTCTCAAGGAAGTGGTGATGTTGTGTGCGACATGCTGGTGTAGCGCGGGCATGCTTTTCTTGGAGAAGCAGTGGTGATTGGGCATCTGGTACTGGGGCACAGCGACAGACATAAGGTCTGTAAAATCCTGTGTGTCCACTACGCGTAAAGGCAGCATTTCGGTAGCCAACAGCTTACAGAGGGATAGAGTCAACCACTTAGCTTTGTCATGGGTCGCAGTAAGTGGCCTTTTATTTGACCACATCTGAGGGACAGAGATCTGGATGCTGTCTGTAGACGGTGTTGAGTAGGGTGTCCCTGGAAAAATGCAGGTTTGTGAGAAAAGTGCAGGCGGAGACATGATGTTGCCTTCATCTTGCCTTCAGATCTGTTCATCTTGTATCATTTTTAAAAAACACAGCAAGCAAGGGTTACTCCAAGCGGAGTCTACCTTTTTTCCCCAAATTGGGCACACAGACACCCCATCAGTGGCAGGACTTGTGCCCTAGTTGCAAACAGGATGTTTTGATTTGCATCAAGCACATTCCAAATCCACAAGCATTTACTCTCCCCAGGATGACACAGGGGTAGTAAATTCCTGGTGGATCCATGACTTGTTCATTTTGATGAACGTTAGTCTGTCCACATTGTCACTGGACAGACGCGTGCGCTTATCTGTCAGCACACACCCAGCAGCACTGAAGACACGTTCAGAGACAACGCTGGCAGCTGGACACGACAAAATCTTCAAGGCGTAACTGGAGAGCTCTTGACATTTTTCTAGATTTGAAGCACAAAAGGAGCAAGGCTCCATTTGCAAAGTCATTGCATCGATGTTCATTTGGAGATACTCCTGTATCATCCTCTCCATCCGTTGACTATGTGACACACTTGATGACTCTGGTGGCCTTGCAAAGGAGGGTCTAAAAAAATTATGAAAAGATTCCATAAAATTGCTGTTACCAGCACCAGATACGGTCCTACTGGTACGGGTAGACTGTTGAAGATGACGAGGCCGTCCCATGTTTGTCAAGTTACAACTGGGAGAATCACTCCCTTCACCTGCACGGTTGTTTGGTGGAAAAGCCGAGCTAAGATCGAGTAACAGCTTCTGCTGATACTCCTGCATACGTGCGTCCCTTTCTATGGGTGGAATTATGTCACAAAATTTGGACTTGTCCCGGGGATCTAATAGTGTGGCAAGCCAGTAGTCATCATCACTTCTAATTTTGACAATACGAGGGTCATGTTGGAGATAGTGCAACAAGAAGGCACTCATGTGTCTTGCGCAGCCATGCGGACCAAGTCCACGCTGTGTTTGTGGCATAGAGGTGCTAACCGTTCTTTCTTCCTCTGTCATCTCCCCCCAACCTCTTTCAACTTAAATTTGACCAAGGTCCCCCTCATCAGCTGAGTCTTCCATGTCCATGGACAGTTCGTCCTCCATATCTTCATGTCCTCCTGCACCTTCCTCAACATCTCGCCTGCTACCATGCGCCCTTGTTGATCCCTGTCCCCCATGGTCCCATGCCTGCCGCGTTGGTGATGATGAACGTCTGGACCTTGGTGATGTTGTTGTGTCTTGCGCATATGAATCCTCCTGTAGTTCCTCCCCTTCCTGTTGTCCCACCCCCTGACTCCGAATAGTGTTTAGCGTGTGCTCCAGCATGTAAATGACTGTAATCGTCATGCTGATAATGGCATTGTCAGCGCTAAACATATTCGTCGCCATGTCGAAACTGTGCAGAAGGGTGCATAGGTCCGTGATCTGAGATCACTCCATCAGGGTGATCTGCCCCACCTCTGCATCTCGTTGGCCCAGGCTATACGTCATGACGTATTGCAGCAGGGCTCTGCGGTGCTGCCACAGTCGCTGTAACATGTGGAGAGTTGAATTCCAGCGTGTCGCCACATCGCATTTCAGGCGATGAACCGGCAGGCCGAAAGACTTCTGGAGCGATGCAAGTCGCTCAGCTGCGGCGCTTGAACGGCGGAAGTGAGCACTGCAGACAGTTTCCGTGCCCTGGTCAGAAGGCCATCTAGGCCGGGATAGTGTGTTAAAAATTGCTGGACAACAAGGTTCAACACGTGAGCCATACAAGGCACGTGTGTCACCTTGCCCAGTTGAAGGGCCGCACCCAGGTTTGCAGCATTGTCGCACACGGCCTTACCAGGCTGCAGGTTGAGTGGAGACAACCATTTATTAAACTCGGACCGCAGAGCTGACCACAACTCCTCAGCTGTGTGACTCTTATTCCCAAGACATGTCAAGCTAAAGACCGCCTGATGCCGTTGCGCTCTGCTGCCAGCATAGTAATGAGGGGTGCGTGATTCCTTCTGCGCAGTGAGAACGCTGGTGGCCTGACCAGGCAGGCTTGGGGCGGAGGTGGAGGACCCAGATGAGGTGGAGGATGCAGAAGCAGTGGCGGAACTTGGACAGACAGAGGATTGACACACAAGTCGTGGGGACGGCAAGACTTGTGCAGCAGACCCTTCACCATCTATCACCATAGTTACCCAGTGCCCAGTCAGCGACATGTAACGTCCCTGTCCATGCTTACTGGTCCAAGTATCGGTGGTGAAATGCACCCGTTCACACACAGAGTTTCTCAAGGAAGCGGTGATGTTGTGTGTGACATGCTGGTGTAGCGCGGGCACACCTTTCTTAGAGAAGTAGTGGCGACTAGGCATCTGGTACTGGGGCACAGCGACAGATATAAGGTCTCTAAAATCCTGTGTGTCCACTAGGCGGAAAGGCAGCATTTCTGTAGCCAACAGCTTACAGAGGGATAGAGTCAACCTCTTCGCTTTGTCATGGGTCGAAGGAAGTGGCCTTTTATTTGACCACATCTGAGGGACAGAGATCTGGCTGCTGTGTGTAGACTGTGTTGAGTAGGGTGTCCCTGGAAAAATGCAGCTTTGGGAGGAAAGTGCAGGCGGAGACATGATGTTGCCTTCATCCAAAGTTGGTGCTATCGATGTCTGAGAGAGCTGTACACACTCACTTGTTTCCCCTTCCAAACCAACTGACGACCTACCAAGCAAACTGCCTGTTGCGGTTACAGTGGTGGAAGTTGTGGGTGGAAAAACAGGTGTGACAGCTGTCCCCACAGTCCTAGAAGATGACGAGCGCGCGGATGCCCTGGAAGGGGCAGGCGGTGGATGGTTGGCTCCACTAGGCCGCATTGCAGCACGGTGAGCTTCCCACCAGGCCATATGATATTTATTCATGTGACGATTCATGGAAGAAGTTGTCAAACTGCTGAGGTTTTGACCTCTACTAAGATAACCATGGCAAATGTTACAGATCACATAATTTGGCCGATCTTTTTTTATGTCAAAAAAGGACCAGGCTAGGCAAGGCTTAGAGGCCATGCGACCTGTTGATCCACCCCGAATAATGCTCAGAGGCAGAGTGGTGGCTGAGGATGCAGTTGTAGACGTGCTACCAGTGCTCCGACTGTGTCCAGGAAGGCGCCAGGTTACTTCGACGTCGGTTGCATCCTCCTCCACCGCCTCTATTGACCTCCTCGAGTGTCTGACTGTGGGTTGACAGTAGGTGGGATCTAGAACTTCATCATCAATTGTTGTGTTTGCACTCCCCTCCCCCTCAGACCGAGTTTCTTCTTGCCCTGACCGAATATTTAAGTTGTCATCCCAATCGGGTATCTGCGTCTCATCTTCATCAGTATGTTCCTCATTGCCTATAACCACAGTTGTTGGAAAGGCAGCATTTTGGTAGCCAACAGTTTGCATTTTATGAAAGTCAACCTCCAAGCCATGTCATGCCCTTCTAAAAGCATGTATAACACAGCGAGGGGACTCCAACCACAGTCTCCCTCGTTGCCACTCACTGGGCCACACACACCCCACTTGACTGGCATCGGTTGAGCCCCCTTTTGAAAAAGAAAAAGATGCTTTGCATGAAGCACTCTCAAAAATACGCGTGCCTTTCCCGTCCCCTGGCTGACCCCGGGGAAGAAAAGTCCTCTGAGAGCCATGACTTGTTCATCTTGGTTCTTTTAGAAACACAGCGAGGGGACTCCAACCACAGTCTCCCTCGTTGCCACTCACTGGGCCACACACACCCCACTTGACTGGCATCGGTTGAGCCCCCTTTTGAAAAAGAAAAAGATGCTTTGCATGAAGCACTCTCAAAAATACGCGTGCCTTTCCCGTCCCCTGGCTGACCCCGGGGAAGAAAAGTCCTCTGAGAGCCATGACTTGTTCATCTTGGTTCTTTTAGAAACACAGCGAGGGGACTCCAACCACAGTCTCCCTCGTTGCCACTCACTGGGCCACACACACCCCACTTGACTGGCATCGGTTGAGCCCCCTTTTGAAAAAGAAAAAGATGCTTTGCATGAAGCACTCTCAAAAATACGCGTGCCTTTCCCGTCCCCTGGCTGACCCCGGGGAAGAAAAGTCCTCTGAGAGCCATGACTTGTTCATCTTGGTTCTTTTAGAAACACAGCGAGGGGACTCCAACCACAGTCTCCCTCGTTGCCACTCACTGGGCCACACACACCCCACTTGACTGGCATCGGTTGAGCCCCCTTTTGAAAAAGAAAAAGATGCTTTGCATGAAGCACTCTCAAAAATACGCGTGCCTTTCCCGTCCCCTGGCTGACCCCGGGGAAGAAAAGTCCTCTGAGAGCCATGACTTGTTCATCTTGGTTCTTTTAGAAACACAGCGAGGGGACTCCAACCACAGTCTCCCTCGTTGCCACTCACTGGGCCACACACACCCCACTTGACTGGCATCGGTTGAGCCCCCTTTTGAAAAAGAAAAAGATGCTTTGCATGAAGCACTCTCAAAAATACGCGTGCCTTTCCCGTCCCCTGGCTGACCCCGGGGAAGAAAAGTCCTCTGAGAGCCATGACTTGTTCATCTTTGTTCTTTTAGAAACACAGCGAGGGGACTCCAACCACAGTCTCCCTCGTTGCCACTCACTGGGCCACACACACCCCACTTGACTGGCATCGGTTAAGCCCCCTTTTGAAAAAGAAAAAGATGCTTTGCATGAAGCACTCTCAAAAATACGCGTGCCTTTCCCGTCCCCTGGCTGACCCCGGGGAAGAAAAGTCCTCTGAGAGCCATGACTTGTTCATCTTGGTTCTTTTAGAAACACAGCGAGGGGACTCCAACCACAGTCTCCCTCGTTGCCACTCACTGGGCCACACACACCCCACTTGACTGGCATCGGTTGAGCCCCCTTTTGAAAAAGAAAAAGATGCTTTGCATGAAGCACTCTCAAAAATACGCGTGCCTTTCCCGTCCCCTGGCTGACCCCGGGGAAGAAAAGTCCTCTGAGAGCCATGTCCACATTGTCAGTGGACAGACACGTGTGCTTATCTGCCAGCAGACCCACAGCAGCACTGAAGACAGGTTCAGAGAGAACGCTGGCTGCAGGACACGACAAGATCCCCAAGACGTACGTGGCGAGCTCAGGCAATTTATCAAGATTGGAAGCCAAGAATGAGCAGGGCTCAAGTTGCACAATAATGGCATGTTTCCTTGCATATACTCATATATCTGTGTGTCCTCCTCTTTTTCCTTGTCCAGCTCTTTTGTTTTCGCATGAGTATATGTCCTTGTCACTTTCCCATGTGTTGTGAGTTGTTTGTGACCTTTTGGACACCTTTGAGGGTGTTTTCTAGGTGTTTTTCTGTGTTTGTGATTGCCTGCCATTGTTTCCTATGCAGTTCGAGTTCGGTTCGTCGAACGTTCGACGAACCGAACTCGAACGGGAGGTCCGTTCGGCGAACCAACCTCGAGCCGAACCGCGACCGGTTCGCTCATCTCTAGTTATAAGATGAAATACTTAATTAACCTCTTGACAAGGGATTGTGGGAAATATGTCGATTTGCCTTACATAATTCAGGTTTCAGATCATACACATGACACAGATTTAAGGATGGCTGCCATTTCCTGTTTTTCACACCTTGCCTGGAATACAAGGAATGTCCAGATGTAAGAAGGCCACCATATAAGGAAAAAACCCACTAGACAAGCTAGAGGACCAACCCACAGATCAGATGACACCATGGCTTTATCTACTAAAGTCAGACCTGCCCATCAACAGCAACACGGATCTCCCTATTAGCTAGCCCATGAACTGTTCCACTAAATGGGCATATCTGAACTTGTGTACGCCCCTAGATTATATCAGAGACCGCACGGGTTCTCCTGTTCTGTTTGGTGCCATCTATACTGTGATCAAAAAGAGATTTCACATCCGACTGTCTGGTGTGATTTCTTTACGCATGCACTTGGTCCACACCAATTAGGCCAGGCAGTATGGAACTAGTGATCTCTGGTTAAGAGTTCACCCTAACAGTACTAAGACCAGCCAAAAACACAGCACGCTGCACTAGGACATGAGAACCTGTACCGAGATCGACAAACAACGAAACACAGCACCCTGTACCAAGATGACACCATGAGAACCTGTACAGAGATCGAAAAAAAAACAACACAGCACCCTGTACTAGGATGACACCATAAGAACCTGCACTGAAAGTAGCCAAGAACACAGCACCCTACACTAGGAGGACACCATGGGAATCTGTACTGAGAGCAGCTAAGAATATAGCGCCCTGCACTAGGAAGACACCATGAGAACCTGTACTGAGAATGGCCAAGAACACAGCTTGCAGCACTAGGAGAACACCATGAGACTTGTACTGACACTAGCCAAGAATATAGCTCCCTGCACTAGGAGGACACCATGAGAACCTGTACTGAGAATGGCCAAGAACACAGCGCCCTGCCCTAGGATGACTCCATGAGACCTGTACTGACACCAGCCAAGAACACAGCTCCCTGCACTAGGAAAACAGTATTTAAGATATTACAAGTTTCAGAAGCCAAGGATAGAGTCTGCAGGGTCTGGAAATATGGAAGCCCGCATTAAAAATCTGTGTGAAGTGACTGACCATTCTTGCTGAGATACACGTGTTAAAATCTTAATTACTTACCAGTAATGGGATTTTCAGGAGCCCATGACAGCACCACCTGAGAGAGAGGTACCGCCCACCTCAGGACAGGAAACCTACTGAAATAAAAAGGCGGTACCTATCCTCTGCTTCAGTAGGTTTAAAGAGCCAGAGAGGACTGAAAATCCCATTACCGGTAAGTAATTAGGATTTTTCCCTTACGCCCATGACAGCACCATCTGAGAGATTCTATAGACCAATCACCTTAGGGAGGGACCACCGCCTGTAAAACCCATCTACCAAAAGAGAGGTCGGCTGTGGAGGACAAGTCAAGTCTACAGTGACGGAAAAAAGGTAGAAAAAGAGGACCAAGTGGCAGCCCTACAGATTTGCTCAATTGAAACCTCTGCCTTTTCTGCCCAGGAGGTGGAAACTGACCTAGCAGAATGTGCTTTAATCTGCAAGAGGGCAGGGACCCCCTTAGATGAGTAGGCCAGTGATATAGCATCTCGTATCCACCTAGCTAGGGTGCTCTTAGAAACCTTGCAACCCTTGGACACCCCCTCAAGGAAGCAAGCAGGTCCTATCTAAGTAGGTAAGAAGGGCCCTTCTCACATCTAACGTATGGAGTCGGCCTTCCTTGTCATTGGAAGGAGGGTCACAAAAGGATGGTAATATGTCCTGAGACTTATGAAAAGGCTTGACTACTTTTGGAAGGTAGGAGGGGGTCGGTGAATAGTATCACCCTGTCTACCAGAATTTGCGTGTATGGTTGGGCGAAAGAGAGTGCCTGTAGATCACCCACCCGTCTAGCCGATGTTAATGCAATAAGCAGTGCTACCTTCAGGGACAGGTTTTTGAGGGAAACCTCTGAAAGGGGCATCTACCAAGGCATCCAGGACCAGATTTAAATCCCATGCAGGTACACAAGGAGAGGCAACAGGAGCAGCTCTAGCACAGGATCGAATGAACTTATTAATCTATTCTCCGACAGGTTGCAGTTATATATAGTGCCCCCAGGGCCAAAACCTGTACTTTCAACGTACTGGTGGACAGGCCCAATTCCAACCCCTTCTGAAGGAACTCTAGTATAGCGGGGAAGGGAGGAGGACCTTAACTCCTGAAACCTGTAAGAATTTTCTCTAGACCCTCCCATAAATACCAGTGGTGATTGGCTTTCTACTCTTCAGGAGAGTCTCCACCAGGTTCCCAGAAAAATCGCTGTGCAAAAGAGAAGCTGCCGCTCAAATGCCACGCTGTCAAGTGCAAGGCTGGATCTCTGGGATGACGCACTGGTCCCTGGACTAGGAGGTCTGCATCGCCTGGAAGTATCCAGGATTCTGAGATTGTCAGTTTCTGGAGCCAGAAAAACCAGGCCCGCTTTGGCCAAAAGGGAGCAACGAGGATGACATGGGCTCTGTCTTCCCGGATCTTCCAAAGGACTGCTGGAAGAAGAATCAAGGGCAGGAAGGCATACCGGAGACCCTGGGATCAGAAGATACGCATGGCATCTACTGCCAAGGGACAGTCTCTGGGATTGAGAGAGCAAAAGTTCTGCACCTGCCTGTTGGCCCTGGTTGCAAATAGAGCCACAACCGGAGTCATACAGAGTTCTAAGATTAAACTGAACACCCGAGGGCTCAGAGCCCATTCCCCTTGGTCCAGATGAGGTCTTCTGAGAAAAATCGGCCTCCTCGTTGTCCCATCCCCGAATATGAAGGGAAGTCAGGGAAAGAAGATGAGGTTCTACCAACTGAAAGAGGTCTGTTGAGAGGGAGAGGAGCGATCTGGATCTGATTACCCCTTGATGATTGAGGTAGGCTACAGTCACTCTGTTGTCGGAAAGGATCTGAACGTGCCGACCTGCTAGATAAGGGAGGAAGCCTTCGAGTGCTAACTTCACCAGTGTCAACTCTCTGAAATTTGAGAACTGATACCGTAGATTGGAGTCCCATCGACCCTGTAAGAAGTGATCTTTCAGATGAGCCCCCCAGCCTAGATGGCTTGCATTGGTCGTGATGGTATCTGATGTGAGGACTCCACAGCACCCCAGCGGATAGGCGAGTTAAATCCTGCCACCACGAAAGGGAACGCAATGTCTCTGGGCTTAGATGGATTTTGTGGTCCAAACAGCTGCTGCCATGCCAGGACCTCCGCCTGAAGAGATCTTGTATGCACCTGTGCCCAAAAGAATCACGGGGATACAGGAGGTGAGGGATCCCACCAGTGACATGGCTTGTCTGAGGGTCACGACCGGATTCCTTATTACTGCAGCAACCAGCTTCTGTATCCTGATCTTTGTCTCCCGAAAGGAAAGTCATTTGGGAGACCGAATCCAGCAGAAGACCCAGAAAGGACTGGCATTGCTGGGGCTGTAGTCTGGATTTGTTTTGATTTATTATCCACCCAAAGTTCTCTAAAACTGAAATTACAGTGTCCACATGCTGTCTGCAAAGGTCCTCCAACTGAGTCAATATCAGGTAAGGGATAACCAGAATTTGGTGGATTCTGACATATGCCATCACTTTTGCCATGAGTTTCCTGAAAACCCTGGGTGCCATGGAGTTCCCGAAGGGAAGTGCCCTGAACTGCTAATGAAGAATATCATTGTCCTTCTGGAAGGCAAACCCTTAGGTATCTCTGGTAAGCAGCGTGGATAGGAACATGATAACATGCATCCTTCAAGTCTATCACTGCCATGAAACACCCGGGATATAACAGCTTTATTGTGGACTGGATTGTTTCCATCTTGAAGGATTGCTGAAGTAGATGATGGTTGAGTCGCTTCAGGTTGATGATAGTCCTGAAGAACCAATCTGGTTTTCTCACTAGGAACAGTGGGGAATAGAGCCCCTGCCCCACTTCTCCCTTGGGGACCTCCTGTATCACTTCCTTGAGAAGGAGGGCATGGATCTCTAATTCCAAGGCCCGTCTCTTTTCTCCCTGTCTTAGGGATGTTACAATGAAATACCCCCAAGGGGCCAAGTCATCTGCAGCCTCAATTCTTCGAGATGATCTGGAGAATCCACTGGCTGGAGGAAATCTTCCATGCAGAAAAGTGAAAGCCTCCCCCCACCTGAACCATGGAGTTATTGGGGGCCTTTTGGTTTGGTAGTGGAGGGTGGACTGAATAGGAATCCTGACGACTTCTTCCTTCTGTCCCTCCAGGAGTCCTGGTCTCTGGGGGGGCTTCGTGTGGCAAAATTGCTTTCTCCGTAAACGACTGCTCTGACGCAATGGGGTCTGGACAACCAGAAAGCCCTGTTTCTTATCCGCCGCCTTGGACAGCAGGTCATTCAGTTGTGCAACAAACAAGAAGGTACCCTCGCAAGGTATTACGCAAAGCCTCCCTTTGGACTGTAAATTTCACTTCCAGGTTTTTAACCAGAGGGCCCTCCAGGCTGAATTGGAAAGGGCCGCCGATTTTGCAGAGTCTCAGGGAGTCTATAGAGGAGTCTGCCAAAAAAGCCGCTGCCCCCTGAATATGGGGTATAGAGGAGAAAAAAAAATATCCTTCCTAGAAATATCCCCCTTAAGCTGGTCTAACTGCTGGATCCAGACCATGGGAGATCTTGCCACGCACGTGCTTGCCACTGTAGGTCTCAGGGCTCCAGCTGCTGTCTCCCATGCACCACAGAGAAATCCATCCGCCTTTCGGTCCAGCTGATCTCGCAGGGACCCAATATCCTGCAGTGGACCTGGAAGCTTTGGCGATAGCCACCTCAATCCTTGGCGACTTATCCCAAGACAAGGTAGCTTCCTCGTCAAAGGAATATTTCCGTTTCATAGACGAGGAAATGGATACCCTCTTGTCTGGCTTCTTCCATTGCTCAGTTATCAGGTCCTGGATCTTCTGATGAATAGGGAATACCTGCTTTCTCCTGCCCTCCAGGCCACCAAAAACATTAAGTCCTGTGCAGACTCGGGATCCTTAGTATCCACCAGCCCCATGGTGGTGCAGACCGCTTTCACAAGGGAAGTTACCTCGAAGGAAGGAAAGCAAGGTCTGCCGCCTTCCTCGGAGGAAGAAGAGGACGACCTAGAGCCCAGGTCGGAGTTCACTGAACTGTCAGAGACACCATCAGTTTTTTTTTTAGCAAACTTCTTATGCTTCTTCAGAACAGTGTGAGAGGGGGAGCTAATGGAATCCCTGACTTCTGCCGGAATAATCTCCTTCAGTTCGGCCACAAATCCCGGCCCTTCTACACAGAGAATTTTTTTTTTTATATACATGTGGAGCAGAGATCCTTCTTGTAATCTGAGGCCAGGGGGTCCTTGCATACTTCACAAGCCGTAGGATTCCTCTTGGAGGTATGCTTCTTGGATACTTCCTGGAAAAAATAAGGGAACATAGAAGGGGGAACATTTTAGGAGGTTGTAAGAGAACAACACTTACCCCCAAGATGGCGAATCAGGTACAGGTTTAGGAGGTGACATAGCTTCCAGGCTTGGACCTCTTAGATCCCCCAGAATGACGACCTGCTGGACTAGAGGGACTGGTCCTAGCGGTGAAGCGGTCCCCTCGCTACTGGTGCTGCAAGGACTCTGCATTCTCCTGCTGCTCGAGCACATCCTGTGCTGGGAGAGCGCTGTCTTTCATCTGGGTAGGGGAAAACTATACTCCCCCAGCACGCAGTCCTGCCGATCTTTTTATCCTCCAGTATGCAAATCTCCCGCCCAGGAATCACTTACTGGGCGCCGCCATCCTGGTGTTCCTGCGCATGCGCCGGTGACTTACTTCCTGCCGTCGCGCACTTCCGGATCCACCGCGCTGTATGCTCCACTTCACTCCAGGGAAACCAGCAGCAGGGAACCTGTCTCGCAGGTTCCGTGAGCGGTCCAGAGCCTGGGGCGACGCAGAGCCAAGCTCCTGCTCCAGGCTCGCACCCCACCACTGTAGAAGGATAAAGCCCCCGGGGAGGTGCTTCCAGACCCTAATGCCAGTTTCTGGTAAGACCAGACTTCCACACCGGGTCGGACCTGGGACAATTGTGGGACGTCCATCAGGACAGGAAACCTAAACTGAAGCGGAGGAGAGGTACCACCTTTTTATTTCAGTGGGTTTCCTATCCTGAGGTGGGCGGAACCTCTCTCTCAGGTGGAGCTGTCATGGGCGTAAGGGAAAATAAAATACAACAAGAGGCGTAAGGGAAAAGACCAGCTTTGCAAGTCTGCAGAATTGTAATGTTCGTAATCTACAGGTTTTCGGAAAAAAACATTCAACAATTGCGAACCCGGACTAAAGCTCTGGAGGAACGACTCCACGCACCATATTTACCTCCGGTTTCTGGACTCCCCAAGTTACCACAATTCTACTTTGGCAGTGAACTGGAAAAATGTAGGGGGTTTATTAATCAATGCAAACTGTTTTTGGCAGCTCATGCACCCCACTCAATGAGCGATCAAAAGTTCTAACAATAATCATGCTGCTCACCAACAAGGCTCCAGCATGGGCTGATGAATGTTTGAATAATCAGATTGATTTCATTTCAGCCATGAGTCATGTATTCGATAACCTGAAAGGTGCTACAGCAGAAGCAGCCATGTTGACTTTGCGTCAAGGTCCTCCTGTGTATCATATGGACTATTATGTGTTATACTCGGCCTGATGGAGACCGGAGGAGTCTCCACAGCTGTGTCTCCTCTTCCCATACTGATGGTTCTGTTCCTCGTCTTATTTACTGCTCTATTCTATGTCCTGTGTATAATATGGACTCCTCAGATTATGTGTTATACTCGGCCTGATGGAGACCGGAGGAGTCTCCACAGCTGTGTCTCCTCTTCCCATACTGATGGTTCTGCTCCTCGTCTTATTTACTGCTCTATTCTACATCGTGTATAATATGGACTCTTCAGATTATGTGTTATACTCGGCCTGATGAAGAGGCTGGAGGAGTCTCCACAGCTGTGTCTCCTCTTCCCATACTGATGGTTCTGCTCCTCGTCTTATTTACTGCTCTATTCTATGTCCTGTGTATAATATGGACTCCTCAGATTATGTGTTATACTCGGCCTGATGGAGACCGGAGGAGTCTCCACAGCTGTGTCTCCTCTTCCCATACTGATGGTTCTGCTCCTCGTCTTATTTACTGCTCTATTCTACATCGTGTATAATATGGACTCTTCAGATTATGTGTTATACTCGGCCTGATGAAGAGGCTGGAGGAGTCTCCACAGCTGTGTCTCCTCTTCCCATACTGATGGTTCTGTTCCTCGTCTTATTTACTGCTCTATTCTATGTCCTGTGTATAATATGGACTCCTCAGATTATGTGTTATACTCGGCCTGATGGAGACCGGAGGAGTCTCCACAGCTGTGTCTCCTCTTCCCATACTGATGGTTCTGCTCCTCGTCTTATTTACTGCTCTATTCTACATCGTGTATAATATGGACTCTTCAGATTATGTGTTATACTCGGCCTGATGAAGAGGCTGGAGGAGTCTCCACAGCTGTGTCTCCTCTTCCTATACTGATGGTTCTGCTCCTCGTCTTATTTTACTACTCTATTCTGTGTCTTGTGTATAATATGGACTCCTCAGATTATGTGTTATACTCGGCCTGATGAAGAGGCTGGAGGAGTCTCCACAGCTGTGTCTCCTCTTCCCATACTGATGGTTCTGCTCCTCGTCTTATTTTACTGCTCTATTCTGTGTCTTGTGTATAATATGGACTCCTCAGATTATGTGTTATACTCGGCCTGATGAAGAGGCTGGAGGAGTCTCCACAGCTGTGTCTCCTCTTCCCATACTGATGGTTCTGCTCCTCCTCTTATTTACTGCTCTATTCTACATCGTGTATAATATGGACTCCTCAGATTATGTTATACTCGGCCTGATGAAGAGGCTGGAGGAGTCTCCACAGCTGTGTCTCGTCTTCCCATACTGATGGTTCTGCTCCTCGTCTTATTTACTGCTCTATTCTGTGTCCTCCTGTGTATAATATGGACTCCTCAGATTATGTGTTATACTCGGCCTGATGAAGAGGCTGGAGGAGTCTCCACAGCTGTGTCTCCTCTTCCCATACTGATGGTTCTGCTCCTCGTCTTATTTTATTGCTCTATTCTACATCGTGTATAATATGGACTCCTCAGATTATGTTATACTCGGCCTGATGAAGAGGCAGGAGGAATCTCCACAGCTGTGTCTCCTCTTCCTATACTGATGGTTCTGCTCCTCGTCTTATTTTACTGCTCTATTCTGTGTCTTGTGTATAATATGGACTCCTCAGATTATGTGTTATACTCGGCCTGATGAAGAGGCTGGAGGAGTCTCCACAGCTGTGTCTCCTCTTCCTTTACTGATGGTTCTGCTCCTCGTCTTATTTACTCCTCTATTCTATGTCCTCCTGTGTATAATATGGACTCCTCAGATTATGTTATACTCGGCCTGATGAAGAGGCTGGAGGCGACTCCACAGCTGTGTCTCCTCTTCCCATACTGATGGTTCTGCTCCTCGTCTTATTTACTGCTCTATTCTACATCGTGTATAATATGGACTCCTCAGATTATGTGTTATACTCGGCCTGATGAAGAGGCTGGAGGAGTCTCCACGGCTGTGTCTCCTCTTCCTATATTGATGGTTCTGCTCCTCGTCTTAATTTATTGCTCTATTCTATGTCCTCCTGTGTATAATATGGACTCCTCAGATTATATTATACTCGGCCTGATGAAGAGGCAGGAGGAGTCTCCACAGCAGTGTCTCCTCTTCCTTTACTGATGGTTCTGCTCCTCGTCTTATTTACTGCACTATTCTATGTCCTGTGCATAATATGGACTCTTCAGATTATGTGTTATACTCGGCCTGATGAAGAGACCGGAGGAGTCTCCACAGCTGTCTCCTCTTCCCATACTGATGGTTCTGCTCCTCGTCTTATTTTACTGCTCTATTCTGTGTCTTGTGTATAATATGGACTCCTCAGATTATGTGTTATACTCGGTCTGATGAAGAGGCTGGAGGAGTCTCCACAGCTGTGTCTCCTCTTCTCATACTGATGGTTCTGCTCCTCGTCTTATTTACTGTTCTATTCTATGTCCTCCTGTGTATAATATGGACTCCTCAGATTATGTGTTATATTCGGCCTGATGAAGAGGCCGGAGGAGTCTCCACAGCTGTGTCTCCTCTTCCTATATTGATGGTTCTGCTCCTCCTCTTATTTACTGCTCTATTCTGTGTCCTCCTGTGTATAATATGGACTCCTCAGATTATGTGTTATACTCGGCCTGATGAAGAGGCTGGAGGAGTCTCCACAGCTGTGTCTCCTCTTCCCATACTGATGGTTCTGCTCCTCGTCTTATTTTATTGCTCTATTCTACATCGTGTATAATATGGACTCCTCAGATTATGTTATACTCGGCCTGATGAAGAGGCAGGAGGAATCTCCACAGCTGTGTCTCATCTTCCTATACTGATGGTTCTGCTCCTCGTCTTATTTTACTGCTCTATTCTGTGTCTTGTGTATAATATGGACTCCTCAGATTATGTGTTATACTCGGCCTGATGAAGAGGCTGGAGGAGTCTCCACAGCTGTGTCTCCTCTTCCCATACTGATGGTTCTGCTCCTCGTCTTATTTTATTGCTCTATTCTACATCGTGTATAATATGGACTCCTCAGATTATGTTATACTCGGCCTGATGAAGAGGCTGGAGGAATCTCCACAGCTGTGTCTCCTCTTCCTTTACTGATGGTTCTGCTCCTCGTCTTATTTACTGCTCTATTCTACATCGTGTATAATATGGACTCCTCAGATTATGTGTTATACCTGGCCTGATGAAGAGGCTGGAGGAGTCTCCACGGCTGTGTCTCCTCTTCCTATATTGATGGTTCTGCTCCTCGTCTTATTTTATTGCTCTATTCTATGTCCTCCTGTGTATAATATGGACTCCTCAGATTATATTATACTCGGCCTGATGAAGAGGCAGGAGGAGTCTCCACAGCAGTGTCTCCTCTTCCTTTACTGATGGTTCTGCTCCTCGTCTTATTTACTGCACTATTCTATGTCCTGTGCATAATATGGACTCTTCAGATTATGTGTTATACTCGGCCTGATGAAGAGACCGGAGGAGTCTCCACAGCTGTCTCCTCTTCCCATACTGATGGTTCTGCTCCTCGTCTTATTTTACTGCTCTATTCTGTGTCTTGTGTATAATATGGACTCCTCAGATTATGTGTTATACTCGGCCTGATGAAGAGGCTGGAGGAGTCTCCACAGCTGTGTCTCCTCTTCTCATACTGATGGTTCTGCTCCTCGTCTTATTTACTGTTCTATTCTATGTCCTCCTGTGTATAATATGGACTCCTCAGATTATGTGTTATATTCGGCCTGATGAAGAGGCTGGAGGAGTCTCCACAGCTGTGTCTCCTCTTCCTATATTGATGGTTCTGCTCCTCCTCTTATTTACTGCTCTATTCTGTGTCCTCCTGTGTATAATATGGACTCCTCAGATTATGTGTTATACTCGGCCTGATGAAGAGGCTGGAGGAGTCTCCACAGCTGTGTCTCCTCTTCTCATACTGATGGTTCTGCTCCTCGTCTTATTTGCTGCTCTATTCTATGTCCTCCTGTGTATAATATGGACTCCTCAGATTATGTGTTATACTCGGCCTGATGAAGAGGCCGGAGGAGTCTCCACAGCTGTGTCTCCTCTTCCCATACTGATGGTTCTGCTCCTCGTCTTATTTACTGCTCTATTCTATGTCCTCCTGTGTATAATATGGACTCCTCAGATTATGTGTTATACTCGGCCTGATGAAGAGGCTGGAGGAGTCTCCACAGCTGTGTCTCCTCTTCCTATACTGATGGTTCTGCTCCTCGTCTTATTTACTGCTCTATTCTATGTCCTGTGTATAATATGGACTCCTCAGATTATGTGTTATACTCGGCCTGATGAAGAGGCCGGAGGAGTGTCCACAGCTGTGTCTCCTCTTCCCATACTGATGGTTCTGCTCCTCGTCTTATTTACTGCTCTATTCTATGTCCTCCTGTGTATAATATGGACTCTTCAGATTATGTGTTATACTCGGCCTGATGAAGAGGCTGGAGGAGTCTCCACAGCAGTGTCTCCTCTTCCTTTACTGATGGTTCTGCTCCTCGTCTTATTTACTGCTCTATTCTATGTCCTGTGTATAATATGGACTCCTCAGATTATGTGTTATACTCGGCCTGATGAAGAGGCTGGAGGAGTCTCCACAGCTGTGTCTCCTCTTCCTATACTGATGGTTCTGCTCCTCGTCTTATTTACTGCTCTATTCTATGTCCTCCTGTGTATAATATGGACTCCTCAGATTATGTGTTATACTCGGCCTGATGAAGAGGCTGGAGGAGTCTCCACGGCTGTGTCTCCTCTTCCTATACTGATGGTTCTGCTCCTCGTCTTATTTACTGCTCTATTCTATGTCCTCCTGTGTATAATATGGACTCTTCAGATTATGTGTTATACTCGGCCTGATGAAGAGGCTGGAGGAGTCTCCACAGCTGTGTCTCCTCTTCCCATACTGATGGTTCTGCTCCTCGTCTTATTTACTGCTCTATTCTATGTCCTCCTGTGTATAATATGGACTCCTCAGATTATGTTATACTCTGCCTGATGAAGAGGCCGGAGGAGTGTCCACGGCTGCGTCTCCTCTTCTCATACTGATGGTTCTGCTCCTCGTCTTATTTACTGCTCTATTCTATGTCCTCCTGTGTATAATATGGACTCTTCAGATTATGTGTTATACTCGGCCTGATGAAGAGGCTGGAGGAATCTCCACGGCTGTGACTCCTCTTCCTTTACTGATGGTTCTGCTCCTCGTCTTATTTACTGCTCTATTCTGTGTCCTGTGTATAATATGGACTCCTCAGATTATGTTATACTCGGCCTGATGAAGAGGCTGCAGGAGTCTCCACAGCTGTGTCTCCTCTTCCCATACTGATGGTTCTGCTCCTCGTCTTATTTACTGCTCTATTCTATGTCCTCCTGTGTATAATATGGACTCTTCAGATTATGTGTTATACTCGGCCTGATGAAGAGGCTGGAGGAATCTCCACAGCTGTGTCTCCTCTTCCTTTACTGATGGTTCTGCTCCTCGTCTTATTTACTGCTCTATTCTACATCGTGTATAATATGGACTCCTCAGATTATGTTATACTCGGCCTGATGAAGAGACCGGAGGAGTCTCCACAGCTGTGTCTCCTCTTCCTATACTGATGGTTCTGCTCCTCGTCTTATTTACTGCTCTATTCTACATCGTGTATAATATGGACTCTTCAGATTATGTGTTATACTCGGCCTGATGAAGAGGCTGGAGGAATCTCCACAGCTGTGTCTCCTCTTCCTATACTGATGGTTCTGCTCCTCGTCTTATTTACTGCTCTATTCTACATCGTGTATAATATGGACTCTTCAGATTATGTGTTATACTCGGCCTGATGAAGAGGCTGGAGGAGTCTCCACAGCTGTGACTCCTCTTCTCATACTGATGGTTCTGCGCCTCGTCTTATTTACTGCTCTATTCTACATCGTGTACAATATGGACTCCTCAGATTATGTGTTATACTCGGCCTGATGAAGAGGCCGGAGGAGTCTCCACAGCTGTGTCTCCTCTTGCCATACTGATGGTTCTGCTCCTCGTCTTATTTACTGCTCTATTCTATGTCCTCCTGTGTATAATATGGACTCCTCAGATTATGTGTTATACTCGGCCTGATGAAGAGGCTGGAGGAGTCTCCACAGCAGTGTCTCCTCTTCCTTTACTGATGGTTCTGCTCCTCGTCTTATTTACTGCTCTATTCTGTGTCCTGTGTATAATATGGACTCTTCAGATTATGTTATACTCGGCCTGATGAAGAGGCTGGAGGAGTCTCCACAGCTGTGTCTCCTCTTCCTATACTGATGGTTCTGCACCTCGTCTTATTTACTGCTCTATTCTACATCGTGTATAATATGGACTCCTCAGATTATGTTATACTCGGCCTGATGAAGAGACCGGAGGAGTCTCCACAGCTGTGTCTCCTCTTCCTTTACTGATGGTTCTGCTCCTCGTCTTATTTACTGCTCTATTCTATGTCCTGTGTATAATATGGACTCTTCAGATTATGTTATACTCGGCCTGATGAAGAGACCGGAGGAGTCTCCACAGCTGTGTCTCCTCTTCCTATACTGATGGTTCTGCTCCTCGTCATATTTACTGCTCTATTCTATGTCCTGTGTATAATATGGACTCTTCAGATTATGTTATACTCGGCCTGATGAAGAGACCGGAGGAGTCTCCACAGCTGTGTCTCCTCTTCCTATACTGATGGTTCTGTTCCTCGTCTTATTTACTGCTCTATTCTATGTCCTCCTGTGTATAATATGGACTCCTCAGATTATGTGTTATACTCGGCCTGATGAAGAGACCGGAGGAGTCTCCACAGCTGTGTCTCCTCTTCTCATACTGATGGTTCTGCTCCTCGTCTTATTTACTGCTCTATTCTATGTCCTCCTGTGTATAATATGGACTCCTCAGATTATGTGTTATACTCGGCCTGATGAAGAGGCTGGAGGAGTCTCCACAGCTGTGTCTCCTCTTCCTATACTGATGGTTCTGCTCCTCGTCTTATTTACTGCTCTATTCTATGTCCTGTGTATAATATGGACTCTTCAGATTATGTTATACTCTGCCTGATGAAGAGGCTGGAGGAGTCTCCACGGCTGTGTCTCCTCTTCCTATACTGATGGTTCTGCTCCTCGTCTTATTTACTGCTCTATTCTACATCGTGTATAATATGGACTCCTCAGATTATGTGTTATACTCGGCCTGATGAAGAGGCTGGAGGAGTCTCCACAGCTGTGTCTCCTCTTCCCATACTGATGGTTCTGCTCCTCGTCTTATTTACTGCTCTATTCTGTGTCCTCCTGTGTATAATATGGACTCCTCAGATTATGTGTTATACTCGGCCTGATGAAGAGGCTGGAGGAGTCTCCACAGCTGTGTCTCCTCTTGCCATACTGATGGTTCTGCTCCTCGTCTTATTTACTGCTCTATTCTATGTCCTCCTGTGTATAATATGGACTCCTCAGATTATGTGTTATACTCGGCCTGATGAAGAGGCTGGAGGAGTCTCCACAGCTGTGTCTCCTCTTCCCATACTGATGGTTCTGCTCCTCGGCTTATTTACTGCTCTATTCTATGTCCTCCTGTGTATAATATGGACTCCTCAGATTATGTTATACTCGGCCTGATGAAGAGGCTGGAGGAGTCTCCACAGCTGTGTCTCCTCTTGCCATACTGATGGTTCTGCTCCTCGTCTTATTTACTGCTCTATTCTGTGTCCTCCTGTGTATAATATGGACTCCTCAGATTATGTGTTATACTCGGCCTGATGAAGAGGCTGGAGGAGTCTCCACAGCTGTGTCTCCTCTTGCCATACTGATGGTTCTGCTCCTCGTCTTATTTACTTCTCTATTCTGTGTCCTCCTGTGTATAATATGGACTCCTCAGATTATGTGTTATACTCGGCCTGATGAAGAGGCTGGAGGAATCTCCACAGCTGTGTCTCCTCTTCCCATACTGATGGTTCTGCTCCTCGTCTTATTTACTGCTCTATTCTATGTCCTGTGTATAATATAGACTCTTCAGATTATGTGTTATACTCGGCCTGATGAAGAGGCTGGAGGAGTCTCCACAGCTGTGTCTCCTCTTCCTATACTGATGGTTCTGTTCCTCGTCTTATTTACTGCTCTATTCTATGTCCTGTGTATAATATGGACTCCTCAGATTATGTGTTATACTCGGCCTGATGAAGAGGCCGGAGGAGTCTCCACAGCAGTGTCTCCTCTTCCCATACTGATGGTTCTGCTCCTCGTCTTATTTACTGCTCTATTCTATGTCCTCCTGTGTATAATATGGACTCCTCAGATTATGTGTTATACTCGGCCTGATGAAGAGGCTGGAGGAGTCTCCACAGCTGTGTCTCCTCTTCTCATACTGATGGTTCTGCTCCTCGTCTTATTTACTGCTCTATTCTATGTCCTGTGTATAATATGGACTCCTCAGATTATGTGTTATACTCGGCCTGATGAAGAGGCTGGAGGAGTCTCCACAGCTGTGTCTCCTCTTCCTATACTGATGGTTCTGCTCCTCGTCTTATTTACTGCTCTATTCTATGTCCTCCTGTGTATAATATGGACTCCTCAGATTATGTGTTATACTCGGCCTGATGAAGAGGCCGGAGGAGTCTCCACAGCTGTGTCTCCTCTTCCTATACTGATGGTTCTGCTCCTCGTCTTATTTGCTGCTCTATTCTATGTCCGGTGTATAATATGGACTCTTCAGATTATGTTATACTCGGCCTGATGAAGAGGCTGGAGGAGTCTCCACAGTAGTGTCTCCTCTTCCCATACTGATGGTTCTGCTCCTCGTCTTATTTACTGCTCTATTCTATGTCCTGTGTATAATATGGACTCTTCAGATTATGTGTTATACTCGGCCTGATGAAGAGGCTGGAGGAGTCTCCACAGCTGTGTCTCCTCTTCCTATACTGATGGTTCTGTTCCTCGTCTTATTTACTGCTCTATTCTATGTCCTGTGTATAATATGGACTCCTCAGATTATGTGTTATACTCGGCCTGATGAAGAGACCGGAGGAGTCTCCACAGCTGTGTCTCCTCTTCCCATACTGATGGTTCTGTTCCTCGTCTTATTTACTGCTCTATTCTGTGTCTTGTGTATAATATGGACTCCTCAGATTATGTGTTATACTCGGCCTGATGAAGAGGCTGGAGCAGTCTCCACAGCTGTGTCTCCTCTTCTCATACTGATGGTTCTGCTCCTCGTCTTATTTACTGCTCTATTCTATGTCCTCCTGTGTATAATATGGACTCCTCAGATTATGTTATACTCAGCCTGATGAAGAGGCTGGAGGAGTCTCCACAGCTGTGTCTCCTCTTCCTATACTGATGGTTCTGCTCCTCGTCTTATTTACTGCTCTATTCTATGTCCTCCTGTGTATAATATGGACTCCTCAGATTATGTGTTATACTCGGCCTGATGAAGAGGCTGGAGGAGTCTCCACAGCTGTGTCTCCTCTTCCTATACTGATGGTTCTGCTCCTCGTCTTATTTACTGCTCTATTCTATGTCCTCCTGTGTATAATATGGACTCTTCAGATTATGTAATACTCGGCCTGATGAAGAGGCTGGAGGAGTCTCCACAGCTGTGTCTCCTCTTCCCATACTGATGGTTCCGCTCCTCGTCTTATTTGCTGCTCTATTCTATGTCCGGTGTATAATATGGACTCTTCAGATTATGTGTTATACTCGGCCTGATGAAGAGGCCGGAGGAGTCTCCACAGCAGTGTCTCCTCTTCCCATACTGATGGTTCCGCTCCTCGTCTTATTTGCTGCTCTATTCTATGTCCGGTGTATAATATGGACTCTTCAGATTATGTTATACTCGGCCTGATGAAGAGGCTGGAGGAGTCTCCACAGTAGTGTCTCCTCTTCCCATACTGATGGTTCTGCTCCTCGTCTTATTTACTGCTCTATTCTATGTCCTCCTGTGTATAATATGGACTCCTCAGATTATGTTATACTCGGCCTGATGAAGAGGCTGGAGGAGTCTCCACAGCTGTCTCCTCTTCCTATACTGATAGTTCTGCTCCTCATCTTATTTACTGCTCTATTCTATGTCCTCCTGTGTATAATATGGACTCCTCAGATTATGTTATACTCGGCCTGATGAAGAGGCCGGAGGAGTCTCCACAGCTGTGTCTCCTCTTCCTATACTGATGGTTCTGCTCCTCGTCTTATTTACTGCTCTATTCTATGTCCTGTGTATAATATGGACTCCTCAGATTATGTGTTATACTCGGCCTGATGAAGAGGCCGGAGGAGTCTCCACAGCTGTGTCTCCTCTTCTCATACTGATGGTTCTGCTCCTTGTCTTATTTACTGCTCTATTATATGTCCTCCTGTGTATAATATGGACTCCTCAGATTATGTGTTATACTCGGCCTGATGAAGAGGCTGAAGGAGTCTCCACAGCTGTGTCTCCTCTTCCCATACTGATGGTTCTGCTCCTCGTCTTATTTACTGCTCTATTATATGTCCTCCTGTGTATAATATGGACTCCTCAGATTATGTGTTATACTCGGCCTGATGAAGAGGCCGGAGGAGTCTCCACAGCAGTGTCTCCTCTTCCCATACTGATGGTTCCGCTCCTCGTCTTATTTGCTGCTCTATTCTATGTCCGGTGTATAATATGGACTCTTCAGATTATGTTATACTCGGCCTGATGAAGAGGCTGGAGGAGTCTCCACAGTAGTGTCTCCTCTTCCCATACTGATGGTTCTGCTCCTCGTCTTATTTACTGCTCTATTCTATGTCCTCCTGTGTATAATATGGACTCCTCAGATTATGTTATACTCGGCCTGATGAAGAGGCTGGAGGAGTCTCCACAGCTGTCTCCTCTTCCTATACTGATAGTTCTGCTCCTCATCTTATTTACTGCTCTATTCTATGTCCTCCTGTGTATAATATGGACTCCTCAGATTATGTTATACTCGGCCTGATGAAGAGGCCGGAGGAGTCTCCACAGCTGTGTCTCCTCTTCCTATACTGATGGTTCTGCTCCTCGTCTTATTTACTGCTCTATTCTATGTCCTGTGTATAATATGGACTCCTCAGATTATGTGTTATACTCGGCCTGATGAAGAGGCCGGAGGAGTCTCCACAGCTGTGTCTCCTCTTCTCATACTGATGGTTCTGCTCCTTGTCTTATTTACTGCTCTATTATATGTCCTCCTGTGTATAATATGGACTCCTCAGATTATGTGTTATACTCGGCCTGATGAAGAGGCTGAAGGAGTCTCCACAGCTGTGTCTCCTCTTCCCATACTGATGGTTCTGCTCCTCGTCTTATTTACTGCTCTATTATATGTCCTCCTGTGTATAATATGGACTCCTCAGATTATGTGTTATACTCGGCCTGATGAAGAGGCTGGAGGAGTCTCCACAGCTGTGTCTCCTCTTCTCATACTGATGGTTCTGCTCCTTGTCTTATTTACTGCTCTATTATATGTCCTCCTGTGTATAATATGGACTCCTCAGATTATGTGTTATACTCGGCCTGATGAAGAGGCTGAAGGAGTCTCCACAGCTGTGTCTCCTCTTCCCATACTGATGGTTCTGCTCCTCGTCTTATTTACTGCTCTATTATATGTCCTCCTGTGTATAATATGGACTCCTCAGATTATGTGTTATACTCGGCCTGATGAAGAGGCCGGAGGAGTCTCCACAGCTGGGTCTCCTCTTCCTTTACTGATGGTTCTGCTCCTCGTCTTATTTTACTGCTCTATTCTGTGTCTTGTGTATAATATGGACTCCTCAGATTATGTTATACTCGGCCTGATGAAGAGGCTGGAGGAGTCTCCACAGCTGTGTCTCCTCTTCCCATACTGATGGTTCTGCTCCTCGTCTTATTTACTGCACTATTCTATGTCCTGTGCATAATATGGACTCTTCAGATTATGTGTTATACTCGGCCTGATGAAGAGACCGGAGGAGTCTCCACAGCTGTCTCCTCTTCCCATACTGATGGTTCTGCTCCTCGTCTTATTTTACTGCTCTATTCTGTGTCTTGTGTATAATATGGACTCCTCAGATTATGTTATACTCGGCCTGATGAAGAGGCTGGAGGAGTCTCCACAGCTGTGTCTCCTCTTCCCATACTGATGGTTCTGCTCCTCGTCTTATTTACTGCTCTATTCTATGTCCTGTGTATAATATGGACTCTTCAGATTATGTTATACTCGGCCTGATGAAGAGGCTGGAGGAGTCTCCACAGCTGTGTCTCCTCTTCCTATACTGATAGTTCTGTTCCTCCTCTTATTTACTGCTCTATTCTATGTCCTCCTGTGTATAATATGGACTCTTCAGATTATGTGTTATACTCGGCCTGATGAAGAGGCTGGAGGAGTCTCCACAGCTGTGTCTCCTCTTCCCATACTGATGGTTCTGCTCCTCGTCTTATTTACTGCTCTATTCTATGTCCTCCTGTGTATAATATGGACTCCTCAGATTATGTTATACTCGGCCTGATGAAGAGGCTGGAGGAGTCTCCACAGCTGTGTCTCCTCTTCCTATACTGATGGTTCTGCTCCTCGTCTTATTTACTGCTCTATTCTGTGTCTTGTGTATAATATGGACTCTTCAGATTATGTGTTATACTCGGCCTGATGAAGAGGCTGGAGGAGTCTCCACAGCTGTGTCTCCTCTTCCCATACTGATGGTTCTGCTCCTCGTCTTATTTACTGCTCTATTCTATGTCCTCCTGTGTATAATATGGACTCTTCAGATTATGTTATACTCGGCCTGATGAAGAGGCTGGAGGAGTCTCCACAGCTGTGTCTCCTCTTCTCATACTGATGGTTCTGCTCCTCGTCTTATTTACTGCTCTATTCTGTGTCCTGTGTATAATATGGACTCCTCAGATTATGTGTTATACTCGGCCTGATGAAGAGGCTGGAGGAGTCTCCACAGCTGTGTCTCCTCTTCCCATACTGATGGTTCTGCTCCTCGTCTTATTTACTGCTCTATTCTACATCGTGTATAATATGGACTCCTCAGATTATGTTATACTCGGCCTGATGAAGAGGCTGGAGGAGTCTCCACAGCTGTGTCTCCTCTTCCTATACTGATGGTTCTGCTCCTCGTCTTATTTACTGCTCTATTCTGTGTCCTGTGTATAATATGGACTCCTCAGATTATGTTATACTCGGCCTGATGAAGAGGCCGGAGGAGTCTCCACAGTTGTGTCTCCTCTTCCCATACTGATGGTTCTGCTCCTCGTCTTATTTACTGCTCTATTCTGTGTCCTCCTGTGTATAATATGGACTCCTCAGATTATGTTATACTCGGCCTGATGAAGAGGCTGGAGGAGTCTCCACAGCTGTGTCTCCTCTTCCTATACTGATGGTTCTGCTCCTCGTCTTATTTACTGCTCTATTCTATGTCCTCCTGTGTATAATATGGACTCCTCAGATTATGTTATACTCGGCCTGATGAAGAGGCTGGAGGAGTCTCCACAGCTGTGTCTCCTCTTCCTATACTGATGGTTCTGCTCCTCGTCTTATTTACTCCTCTATTCTATGTCCTCCTGTGTATAATATGGACTCCTCAGATTATGTTATACTCGGCCTGATGAAGAGGCTGGAGGAGTCTCCACAGCTGTGTCTCCTCTTCCTATACTGATGGTTCTGCTCCTCGTCTTATTTACTGCTCTATTCTATGTCCTGTGTATAATATGGACTCCTCAGATTATGTTATACTCGGCCTGATGAAGAGGCCGGAGGAGTCTCCACAGCTGTGTCTCCTCTTCCTATACTGATGGTTCTGCTCCTCGTCTTATTTACTGCTCTATTCTATGTCCTGTGTATAATATGGACTCCTCAGATTATGTTATACTCGGCCTGATGAAGAGGCTGGAGGAGTCTCCACAGCTGTGTCTCCTCTTCCCATACTGATGGTTCTGCTCCTCGTCTTATTTACTGCTCTATTCTACATCGTGTATAATATGGACTCCTCAGATTATGTGTTATATTCGGCCTGATGAAGAGGCTGGAGGAGTCTCCACGGCTGTGTCTCCTCTTCCTATACTGATGGTTCTGCTCCTCGTCTTATTTACTGCTCTATTCTATGTCCTGTGTATAATATGGACTCCTCAGATTATGTGTTATACTCGGCCTGATGAAGAGGCTGGAGGAGTCTCCACAGCTGTGTCTCCTCTTCCCATACTGATGGTTCTGCTCCTCGTCTTATTTACTGCTCTATTCTACATCGTGTATAATATGGACTCCTCAGATTATGTGTTATACTCGGCCTGATGAAGAGGCTGGAGGAGTCTCCACAGCTGTGTCTCCTCTTCCCATACTGATGGTTCCGCTCCTCGTCTTATTTACTGCTCTATTCTATGTCCTCCTGTGTATAATATGGACTCCTCAGATTATGTGTTATACTCGGCCTGATGAAGAGGCTGGAGGAGTCTCCACAGCTGTGTCTCCTCTTCCTATACTGATGGTTCTGCTCCTCGTCTTATTTACTGCTCTATTCTATGTCCTCCTGTGTATAATATGGACTCCTCAGATTATGTTATACTGGGCCTGATGAAGAGGCTGGAGGAGTCTCCACAGCTGTGTCTCCTCTTCCTATACTGATGGTTCTGCTCCTCGTCTTATTTACTGCTCTATTCTATGTCCTGTGTATAATATGGACTCCTCAGATTATGTGTTATACTCGGCCTGATGAAGAGGCTGGAGGAGTCTCCACAGCTGTGTCTCCTCTTCCCATACTGATGGTTCCGCTCCTCGTCTTATTTACTGCTCTATTCTATGTCCTGTGTATAATATGGACTCCTCAGATTATGTGTTATACTCGGCCTGATGAAGAGGCCGGAGGAGTCTCCACAGCTGTGTCTCCTCTTCCTATACTGATGGTTCTGCTCCTCGTCTTATTTACTGCTCTATTCTGTGTCCTCCTGTGTATAATATGGACTCCTCAGATTATGTGTTATACTCGGCCTGATGAAGAGGCTGGAGGAGTCTCCACAGCTGTGTCTCCTCTTCCTATACTGATGGTTCTGCTCCTCGTCTTATTTACTGCTCTATTCTGTGTCCTCCTGTGTATAATATGGACTCCTCAGATTATGTGTTATACTCGGCCTGATGAAGAGGCTGGAGGAGTCTCCAAAGCTGTGTCTCCTCTTCCTATACTGATGGTTCTGCTCCTCGTCTTATTTACTGCTCTATTCTATGTCCTGTGTATAATATGGACTCCTCAGATTATGTGTTATACTCGGCCTGATGAAGAGGCCGGAGGAGTCTCCACAGCAGTGTCTCCTCTTCCTATACTGATGGTTCTGCTCCTCGTCTTATTTACTGCTCTATTCTATGTCCTGTGTATAATATGGACTCCTCAGATTATGTTATACTCGGCCTGATGAAGAGGCTGGAGGAGTCTCCACAGCTGTGTCTCCTCTTCCCATACTGATGGTTCTGCTCCTCGTCTTATTTACTGCTCTATTCTATGTCCTCCTGTGTATAATATGGACTCCTCAGATTATGTGTTATACTCGGCCTGATGAAGAGGCTGGAGGAGTCTCCACAGCTGTGTCTCCTCTTCCCATACTGATGGTTCTGCTCCTCGTCTTATTTACTGCTCTATTCTATGTCCTCCTGTGTATAATATGGACTCCTCAGATTATGTGTTATACTCGGCCTGATGAAGAGGCTGGAGGAGTCTCCACAGCTGTGTCTCCTCTTCTCATACTGATGGTTCTGCTCCTCGTCTTATTTACTGCTCTATTCTGTGTCCTCCTGTGTATAATATGGACTCCTCAGATTATGTGTTATACTCGGCCTGATGAAGAGGCTGGAGGAGTCTCCACAGCTGTGTCTCCTCTTCCTATACTGATGGTTCTGTTCCTCATCTTATTTACTGCTCTATTCTATGTCCTGTGTATAATATGGACTCCTCAGGTTATGTTATACTCGGCCTGATGAAGAGGCTGGAGGAGTCTCCACAGCTGTGTCTCCTCTTCCTATACTGATGGTTCTGCTCCTCGTCTTATTTACTGCTCTATTCTATGTCCTGTGTATAATATGGACTCCTCAGATTATGTGTTATACTCGGCCTGATGAAGAGGCCGGAGGAGTCTCCACAGCTGTGTCTCCTCTTCCCATACTGATGGTTCTGTTCCTCATCTTATTTACTGCTCTATTCTGTGTCCTGTGTATAATATGGACTCCTCAGGTTATGTTATACTCGGCCTGATGAAGAGGCTGGAGGAGTCTCCACAGCTGTGTCTCCTCTTCTCATACTGATGGTTCTGTTTCTCGTCTTATTTACTGCTCTATTCTATGTCCTGTGTATAATATGGACTCCTCAGGTTATGTTATACTCGGCCTGATGAAGAGGCCGGAGGAGTCTCCACAGCTGTGTCTCCTCTTCCTATACTGATGGTTCTGCTCCTCGTCTTATTTACTGCTCTATTCTATGTCCTGTGTATAATATGGACTCCTCAGATTATATGTTATACTCGGTCTGATGAAGAGGCTGGAGGAGTCTCCACAGCTGTGTCTCCTCTTCCCATACTGATGGTTCTGCTCCTCGTCTTATTTACTGCTCTATTCTGTGTCTTGTGTATAATATGGACTCCTCAGGTTATGTGTTATACTCGGCCTGATGAAGAGGCCGGAGGAGTCTCCACAGCTGTGTCTCCTCTTCCCATACTGATGGTTCTGTTCCTCATCTTATTTACTGCTCTATTCTGTGTCCTGTGTATAATATGGACTCCTCAGATTATGTGTTATACTCGGCCTGATGAAGAGACCGGAGGAGTCTCCACAGCTGTGTCTCCTCTTCCCATACTGATGGTTCTGCTCCTCGTCTTATTTACTGCTCTATTCTGTGTCCTGTGTATAATATGGACTCCTCAGGTTATGTGTTATACTCGGCCTGATGAAGAGGCCGGAGGAGTCTCCACAGCTGTGTCTCCTCTTCCCATACTGATGGTTCTGTTCCTCATCTTATTTACTGCTCTATTCTGTGTCCTGTGTATAATATGGACTCCTCAGGTTATGTGTTATACTCGGCCTGATGAAGAGGCCGGAGGAGTCTCCACAGCTGTGTCTCCTCTTCCCATACTGATGGTTCTGTTCCTCATCTTATTTACTGCTCTATTCTGTGTCCTGTGTATAATATGGACTCCTCAGGTTATGTGTTATACTCGGCCTGATGAAGAGGCCGGAGGAGTCTCCACAGCTGTGTCTCCTCTTCCTATACTGATGGTTCTGTTCCTCATCTTATTTACTGCTCTATTCTGTGTCCTGTGTATAATATGGACTCCTCAGGTTATGTGTTATACTCGGCCTGATGAAGAGGCCGGAGGAGTCTCCACAGCTGTGTCTCCTCTTCCCATACTGATGGTTCTGCTCCTCGTCTTATTTACTGCTCTATTCTGTGTCTTGTGTATAATATGGACTCCTCAGGTTATGTGTTATACTCGGCCTGATGAAGAGGCTGGAGGAGTCTCCACAGCTGTGACTCCTCTTCTCATACTGATGGTTCTGTTTCTCGTCTTATTTGCTGCTCTATTCTATGTCCTCCTGTGTATAATATGGACTCCTCAGATTATGTGTTATACTCGGCCTGATGAAGAGGCTGAAGGAGTCTCCACAGCTGTGTCTCCTCTTCCTATACTGATGGTTCTGTTCCTCATCTTATTTACTGCTCTATTCTGTGTCCTGTGTATAATATGGACTCCTCAGATTATGTGTTATACTCGGCCTGATGAAGAGGCCGGAGGAGTCTCCACAGCTAATTTTATTACCATCTTTTTCGTTAGCCATTACAAGGTATCACCCACTGAGGACTCTCAGTTCTTTTAAACCTTTTTTTTTCTTCTATCTATTGAATAACACGGTACAAAAATCTATTTTACCTGTAAAGGAGCAGACAGATGTTTGGGGGAGGTTACTGCCGTCTCTGAGGAGGCCGTGCTTCTGCCGAGCCTGGTACAAGTGCATGGACTAGAGAAAACCGGAGCATCTGCCACGTACTGTTGTCAATCGCTTTGGTCACCCTGCTGGATTTGAAGAGCTATTCTAAAGACTAGTGGTTTATCTTCCTTGACATTGGATTAGCGGGTGGTGCCCCAGAGTTGTTCCTTTTGCTGGAGCAGGTTATAGATCTTGGGGAATGATATCTACATATCTTGATGGAACATTCTCTCACTGACACAATAAGGGTTGTTGAGTGGTCCGCTGTCCCCGCATGCTCGCTCACACGCCCCATGACTGTACTGAATATGGCTAACATTATGGGGACGTTTAATGGGATCAAAAAAGACCACTATCCACTGAACTAAGAAGACCACCAACATATGATCTGAGAGGAACCAGCACCATAGTAACATGTACTGGGAGAAGCTAAGACCACTAAGACCATAAGGACTTTACTGGTAGCAACTAAGACCACAGGGACCTTAAATGGTAGACCAACAAGTGCAACAGAGACTTCTACTAGGAAAACAAGTACCGTAGACGTGTATTGAGAGCAGCCAAGGTCACGGGACCTTTATTGGGAGCAGCTGAGGCCACAAACACCTTTACTGGGAGCGTCCTGAACCACGAGACCTGTAATAAGAGACCACCTGGATCTTGTGCTAGGACACTATGGAGCAGCAAAGTTCACACAAAACTTTTCAAACTAAAAGTTGACACCATGGATGGATGCACTTGGACTGTGTTTCTAGTGAAGGTCTCTGTGATTTCTTCTACCATTAGTATAGGTTTACATCCTCTTGGAGGCTCCTTGTAGAGAGCAGAGGGAATCTGAATCATGAACAAAAAGGGACCTGAAGGGGGAGACTACCAGGAGCAACCAAAAGCGCACACACACCTTCTTTGGGCAGTGTCATCAGTCCACTAGGACCTTCATTGGGGGCCAACAAGGTCCGGTACTGGGAACATCCAAAACTAGAAGGAATAGTATTGGGAGACACAGGCTACAAACACCTATACCATGAGGAACTGAGACTACAGGACCTGAAATTTGGAGACATCTACTGAATGAAGCCAAGACCATAGGGACTACAGCGAGGTATATCTGCAATTGGGCTAGTCAATCTTACTATTGGGTTGTTTTAACTCTTTCCCATATAGATTGCTCAGCGTAGAAGAAACACTGGACTTTTAGCAAGAGGCCAGTGAGACTTGTGGCCAAGACCACTAGTACTTTCAATGGGAACAGTCAAAATCCACATGAACCTTTGTTGGGAGTAGCTGAGACCTAAGGTATCTTCAGTAAAAACAGAGGTCCCTAGTAGTGGAAAATATCAAAGCCATAACTATAGTGACCTGTAGGGAGAGATCACTGGGAACCGCAAAGACCAAGGGGCAGCCATTGAGAGCAACCAAGATCACTGCAACTTGTACCAGGACAGTACATGAACCTTATCGTGAACTGCCAGGCCCAAAGGTATTTTCACTGGGAACAGACAAAACCAGTAGGGCCTTCATTGTCAAGACCACGTGGACATGTACTGCCACACCACTATGGCCTGTTCTAGGAACACTAGATGCCTTCACTGGGAATAGTAGAAACTATGAGATCCTATTATGGGAGAAACAAAGCCTACTGGACCACTCACTGAGCTGACTGTGAACCTGGTTGTAGTCATCACAGGGGCCTGTACTAAGAGCAACTGAAACTGAGTGCACCTTCCTTCAGATCAACCCAGACAATGGGGACCTCCCTGCAAAATGTTGAGACAACACGGCCTCTTGTACATGATGGAGACAAAACCACTGAGACTTGTAGACCTTCTTTGGGACCAGGGAAGATCATGGAGACCTATACTAGGAATGAGCACAGGAATCTCTACTCAGAGACCTGAAGACCACAGGATGCTGCTGCCAAAGTCAAGGAGACCTATAGTGGAAAACCACTAGAAACAACAGAGACCACAGGGACCAGTCATGGCAATCTGTACTGGTAGCACCTAAGACTACAGGCACCAATACTGCCTGAAGTGGGAGAGTACAAGGGGCTGTAATCAAAGACCATATGTGACGCTCTGACAAAATCAGGTGGTCACAGAACACTGCATCCATCTTCTAGATGCAGGATTCCCTCCTATTTGGCCTTCCAACACAAACCCACACAGGTACCTAACACCAGCCAAAGCCTAGTCACCCCCCCCCCACCCCCAGGACAATAGGGACACACCAGTGGGCGGGGCCAGGCAGATGGTGACGCCCATCTAGGGGTCCAGAGGTGTGATGGGAGGGGCCAGAGGGAGTTGAGACAGTCGGTAGAGGCAGCAGAGTTGGACAGTGGAAGTGAGAGGAGTAAAGTGGTAGTTGGGGTTTGTAGCTCCCGGACTACCTACTTGACCTGACTAGGTGTCAGACGGCAGAGCAGGGCCACAGGCGACGGAGACCTTAAGTGGACCGGGGCAGGGTTGTTGCCCGCCGGTGCAGACAGCGGGAATCTGGTCCGGAGGTCATGCACAGTCGGGGTACCTGGACCCTAGGGAGAGGACAGCTTCAAGCACCTTGTCAATTAGCCAGCAGGGGACAAGATTCCAAGTCTTGTCCCACCAGCAGCCCAGATAGAGCGAGACGGAAGCCCAACGCGGGGGATAAGGCGTCTGCAAGTGCTTGCAAAAATCCCACGGGTCAGTTCTCACGGGCGACAGCTCCCACAGCAAAGACACTGGGAGTGGACTTCCCTGTTTCATGCGGACTAGTCAACACACAAAGCACCAACCTAAAGTGCAGGAGGAAGGGCCCCCTGTTCTGTTCACCGGTGTGCGGGACCCGAGCACACCTCTCCGGAGGCTACCGGTTACCGGCAGTTGGTTTACTATCTGGACTCTGTGTGACTTTATTCAAAATAGTGAGTACACCGGTATCATCCGGTCCAACCCCGCAGACTGAGCCCCATCACGCTATCTCACCAACACCTGTGCCCCAGGACAACACCTCCCCTACCCTTGGAGGGGTTACCATCCTGTTGCCCCCCTCCATTAGCCCCGGGCACCCAATACCAAGGCAGCGGCGGTGTCACCAACAAATCCCCTATATAATAACTCCCCCCTTTTTCACTTGCGGGCGACAGACTGGTGCTCAGGCCCCGGAACATGCTTCCCCTCGACCCACCGCCACGACCCCGGATCCGAGCCTATCAAGCAGCCCCTTCCCCTGGCCTGTCCCGTGCCCGCAACACATACACACCATTATTCAGAGCACCATTATTCAGAGCAGCCAAGACCATGGGGGCCGGTAGTGCAATACCACAGCGACCTGA
Source organism: Anomaloglossus baeobatrachus (assembly GCF_048569485.1). NCBI lineage: Eukaryota > Metazoa > Chordata > Amphibia > Anura > Aromobatidae > Anomaloglossus > Anomaloglossus baeobatrachus. The sequence continues at coordinate 163,059 of NW_027442361.1, forward strand.
ACCAGACACCACATGGACCTTTACTGGGAACAGTCACCAATGGGAACCAGTAGTGGAAGACCAACAAGAACAGACGGCACCGCACCCTGTACTCAGACACCATCAGGACCTTTACTGGGAACAGTCACCAAGACAACGGGGGACCAATAGCGGAAGACCACCAGGAAAAACATAGGCCATATGACCTGTACTGAGAGCAGCCGGGTCCACGGAGACCTCCACCAGGAGACCACAGTCAGCTGAGACAAGCACGTGACCATATACAGTCATCTTCTGCTTCTTGCGGGAGTTACGGCAGGCAATTAAAAAAAATAAAATACATTTTGGCTTCTAGAGGAGGTTGTAAATGGGAAGGCTACTATTGGGGGGGGGGGGAGGCTACTATCGGGGGGGAAGGCTACTATCGGGGGAGGGGGGGGGGGGACATATCATTGGTGCATTCTGGGGCCTCCAAAGCAGGTGGACTGTGCATTACGAGGAGTCATTGGACTGGAAAGGCCCCGTAGTGTTCTTACACAGGGACCTCTGCAGCTTGGTCTGCTTCGGCCCACTATGTAATGCCCTATATGTATAGGCCTGGCCTCCTAACACACCTTAAATGGAACAGCAGATATGGGGGAAATGCCGAGAGAGAGGCACGAGGCGGACCGCCAGCCACAACACACACAGGCCCAAGGGCAAGCCGCCAGCCACCACACACACAGGCCCGGGGCACGCCGCCAGCTAACACACACACAGGCACGAGGCGGACCGCCGGCCACACCACACACAGGCCCGGGGCACGCCGCCAGCCAACACACACACAGGCCCGGGGCACACCGCCAGCCATACCACACACAGGCCCGGGGCACGCCGCCAGCCACCACACACACAGGCCCGGGGCACGCCGCCAGCCAACACACACACAGGCCCGGGGCACACCGCCGGCCACACCACACACAGGCCCGGGGCACGCCGCCGGCCACACCACACACAGGCCCGGGGCACGCCGCCGGCCACACCACACACAGGCCCGGGGCACGCCGCCGGCCACACCACACACACAGGCCCGGGGCACGCCGCCGGCCACACCACACACAGGCCCGGGGCACGCCGCCGGCCACACCACACACAGGCCCGGGGCACGCCGCCGGCCACACCACACACACAGGCCCGGGGCACGCCGCCGGCCACACCACACACAGGCCCGGGCACGCCGCCGGCCACACCACACACAGGCCCAGGGCACGCCGCCGGCCACCACACACACAGCCCCGGGGCACCCCGCCAGCCACCACACACACAGGCCATGGGCACACCGCCAGCCACCACACACACAGGCCGGGGGCACACCGCCGGCCACACCACACACAGGCCCAGGGCACGCCGCCGGCCACACCACACACAGGCCCAGGGCACGCCGCCGGCCACACCACACACAGGCCCAGGGCACGCCGCCAGCCACCACACACAGGCCCAGGGCACCCCGCCAGCCACCACACACACAGCCCCGGGGCACCCCGCCAGCCACCACACACACAGGCCGGGGGCACACCGCCAGCCACCACACACACAGGCCGGGGGCACACCGCCAGCCACCACACACACAGGCCCGGGGCACACCGCCAGCCAACACACACACAGGCCCGGGGCACACCGCCGGCCACACCACACACAGGCCCGGGGCACGCCGCCAGCCAACACACACACAGGCCCAAGGGCACGCCGCCAGCCACACCACACACACACAGGCCCAAGTGCACGCCGCCAGCCACAACACACACGCCGTGGTGTGTGCGGTTCTTGCCCGGGGGGCCTTCTTCTGTTGTAACCTTAGAAGATGGGGTAACGCGAGAGATGTTCTAGCACATCAAGACAATGGGGGGGGGGGGGGTCATGTGATATCCTAGGAAGGCTTCTTAACAGTACAAGCAGTAAGACTATGGAATCCAGACCATGATAGGGAGAAACAGTGACGATAACAATGAAGAGACAGGAGTTCTAGTTAATAGACTAGTTATTACACCCATCATACATCAGCAGCGCTCCTGCGAGTTTCCTCGCGGCTCCCCTCCCGTCACCCACCCTGGGTCTCCTCGCGGCTCCCCTCCCGTCACCCACCCTGGGTCTCCTCGCGGCTCCCCTCCCGTCACCCACCCTGGGTCTCCTCGCGGCTCCCCTCCCGTCACCCACCCTGGGTCTCCTCGCGGCTCCCCTCCCGTCACCCACCCTGGGTCTCCTCGCGGCTCCCCTCCCGTCACCCACCCTGGGTCTCCTCGCGGCTCCCCTCCCGTCACCCACCCTGGGTCTCCTCGCGGCTCCCCTCCCGTCACCCACCCTGGGTCTCCTCGCGGCTCCCCTCCCGTCACCCACCCTGGGTCTCCTCGCGGCTCCCCTCCCGTCACCCACCCTGGGTCTCCTCGCGGCTCCCCTCCCGTCACCCACCCTGGGTCTCCTCGCGGCTCCCCTCCCGTCACCCACCCTGGGTCTCCTCGCGGCTCCCCTCCCGTCACCCACCCTGGGTCTCCTCGCGGCTCCCCTCCAGTCACCCACCCTGGGTCTCCTCGCGGCTCCCCTCCCGTCACCCACCCTGGGTCTCCTCGCGGCTCCCCTCCCGTCACCCACCTACGATGGAGAAGACGAGCTCCTTGGCTTGGACACAGGTGTGGACGACCTCCTTCCCCTGCAGAGCGACGCTCTCCCTCCTCTCCAGCTCCTCCAGGAGTTTATTCAGCTCCTCAATTCGAGATCCAGAGCAGAAATCCAGATCAGTCAGAAGTCGTGCCGGAGACGCCATGCCCCGCCTGCAAAACAGAAGGTGCAATGCTCTGCAGAGGCCAGAGGAGGAATAATCTGCAAAATATCAGTGAGGGGACAGAGCAATGCTCTGCAGAGGCCAGAGGTGGAATAATCTGCACAATATCAGTGAGGGGACAGAGCAATGCTCTGCAGAGGCCAGAGGTGGGATAATCTGCACAATATCACTGAGGACAGAGCAATGCTCTGCAGAGGCCAGAGGTGGAATAATCTGCACAATATCAGTGAGGGGACAGTGCAATGCTCTGCAGAGGCCAGAGGTGGGATAATCTGCAAAATATCAGTGAGGGGACAGTGCAATGCTCTGCAGAGGCCAGAGGCAGAATAACCTGCAGAATATCACTGAGGACAGAGCAATGCTCTGCAGAGGCCAGAGGTGGAATAAACTGCAGAATATCACTGAGGACAGAGAAATGCTCTGCAGAGGCCAGAGGTGGGATAATCTGCAGAATATCACTGAGGACAGAGCAATGCTCTGCAGAGGCCAGAGGTGGGATAATCTGCAGAATATCAGTGAGGACAGAGCAATGCTCTGCAGAGGCCAGAGGTGGGATAATCTGCAGAGTATCACTGAGGACAGAGCAATGCTCTGCAGAGGCCAGAGGTGGGATAATCTGCAGAATATCAGTGAGGGGACAGAGCAATGCTCTGCAGAGGCCAGAGGTGGGATAATCTGCAGAATATCAGTGAGGACAGAGCAATGCTCTGCAGAGGCCAGAGGTGGGATAATCTGCAGAATATCACTGAGGACAGAGCAATGCTCTGCAGAGGCCAGAGGTGGGATAATCTGCAAAATATCAGTGAGGGGACAGAGCAATGCTCTGCAGAGGCCAGAGGTGGGATAATCTGCAGAATATCAGTGAGGACAGAGCAATGCTCTGCAGAGGCCAGAGGTGGAATAATCTGCAGAATATCAGTGAGGACAGAGCAATGCTCTGCAGAGGCCAGAGGTGGAATAAACTGCAGAATATCACTGAGGACAGAGCAATGCTCTGCAGAGGCCAGAGGTGGAATAAACTGCAGAATATCACTGAGGACAGAGCAATGCTCTGCAGAGGCCAGAGGTGGAATAAACTGCAGAATATCACTGAGGACAGAGCAATGCTCTGCAGAGGCCAGAGGTGGAATAATCTGCACAATATCAGTGAGGGGACAGTGCAATGCTCTGCAGAGGCCAGAGGCAGAATAACCTGCAGAATATCACTGAGGACAGAGCAATGCTCTGCAGAGGCCAGAGGCGGAATAACCTGCAGAATATCACTGAGGACAGAGCAATGCTCTGCAGAGGCCAGAGGTGGAATAAACTGCAGAATATCACTGAGGACAGAGCAATGCTCTGCAGAGGCCAGAGGTGGGATAATCTGCAAAATATCAGTGAGGACAGAGCAATGCTCTGCAGAGGCCAGAGGTGGGATAACCTGCAGAATATCAGTGAGGACAGAGCAATGCTCTGCAGAGGCCAGAGGTGGGATAATCTGCAGAGTATCACTGAGGACAGAGCAATGCTCTGCAGAGGCCAGAGGTGGGATAATCTGCAGAGTATCACTGAGGACAGAGCAATGCTCTGCAGAGGCCAGAGGTGGGATAATCTGCAAAATATCAGTGAGGACAGAGCAATGCTCTGCAGAGGCCAGAGGTGGGATAATCTGCAGAATATCAGTGAGGACAGAGCAATGCTCTGCAGAGGCCAGAGGTGGGATAATCTGCAGAGTATCACTGAGGACAGAGCAATGCTCTGCAGAGGCCAGAGGTGGAATAAACTGCAGAATATCACTGAGGACAGAGCAATGCTCTGCAGAGGCCAGAGGTGGGATAATCTGCAAAATATCAGTGAGGACAGAGCAATGCTCTGCAGAGGCCAGAGGTGGGATAATCTGCAGAATATCAGTGAGGACAGAGCAATGCTCTGCAGAGGCCAGAGGTGGGATAATCTGCAAAATATCAGTGAGGACAGAGCAATGCTCTGCAGAGGCCAGAGGTGGGATAATCTGCAAAATATCACTGAGGACAGAGCAATGCTCTGCAGAGGCCAGAGGTGGGATAACCTGCAGAATATCACTGAGGACAGAGCAATGCTCTGCAGAGGCCAGAGGTGGAATAAACTGCAGAGTATCACTGAGGACAGAGCAATGCTCTGCAGAGGCCAGAGGTGGGATAACCTGCAGAATATCACTGAGGACAGAGCAATGCTCTGCAGAGGCCAGAGGTGGGATAATCTGCAAAATATCAGTGAGGACAGAGCAATGCTCTGCAGAGGCCAGAGGTGGGATAATCTGCAGAATATCAGTGAGGACAGAGCAATGCTCTGCAGAGGCCAGAGGTGGGATAATCTGCAGAGTATCACTGAGGACAGAGCAATGCTCTGCAGAGGCCAGAGGTGGGATAATCTGCAGAATATCACTGAGGACAGAGCAATGCTCTGCAGAGGCCAGAGGTGGGATAATCTGCAAAATATCAGTGAGGACAGAGCAATGCTCTGCAGAGGCCAGAGGTGGAATAAACTGCAGAATATCACTGAGGACAGAGCAATGCTCTGCAGAGGCCAGAGGTGGGATAATCTGCAAAATATCAGTGAGGACAGAGCAATGCTCTGCAGAGGCCAGAGGTGGGATAATCTGCAGAATATCACTGAGGACAGAGCAATGCTCTGCAGAGGCCAGAGGTGGGATAATCTGCAAAATATCAGTGAGGACAGAGCAATGCTCTGCAGAGGCCAGAGGTGGGATAATCTGCAAAATATCACTGAGGACAGAGCAATGCTCTGCAGAGGCCAGAGGTGGGATAACCTGCAGAATATCACTGAGGACAGAGCAATGCTCTGCAGAGGCCAGAGGTGGGATAATCTGCAGAATATCACTGAGGACAGAGCAATGCTCTGCAGAGGCCAGAGGTGGGATAATCTGCAAAATATCAGTGAGGACAGAGCAATGCTCTGCAGAGGCCAGAGGTGGAATAAACTGCAGAATATCACTGAGGACAGAGCAATGCTCTGCAGAGGCCAGAGATGGAATAAACTGCAGAATATCACTGAGGACAGAGCAATGCTCTGCAGAGGCCAGAGATGGAATAAACTGCAGAATATCACTGAGGACAGAGCAATGCTCTGCAGAGGCCAGAGGTGGAATAAACTGCAGAATATCACTGAGGACAGAGCAATGCTCTGCAGAGGCCAGAGGTGGGATAACCTGCAGAATATCAGTGAGGACAGAGCAATGCTCTGCAGAGGCCAGAGGTGGGATAATCTGCAGAGTATCACTGAGGACAGAGCAATGCTCTGCAGAGGCCAGAGGTGGGATAATCTGCAGAATATCAGTGAGGACAGAGCAATGCTCTGCAGAGGCCAGAGGTGGGATAATCTGCAGAGTATCACTGAGGACAGAGCAATGCTCTGCAGAGGCCAGAGGTGGGATAATCTGCAGAATATCAGTGAGGGGACAGAGCAATGCTCTGCAGAGGCCAGAGGTGGAATAAACTGCAGAATATCACTGAGGACAGAGCAATGCTCTGCAGAGGCCAGAGATGGAATAAACTGCAGAATATCACTGAGGACAGAGCAATGCTCTGCAGAGGCCAGAGATGGAATAAACTGCAGAATATCACTGAGGACAGAGCAATGCTCTGCAGAGGCCAGAGGTGGAATAAACTGCAGAATATCACTGAGGACAGAGCAATGCTCTGCAGAGGCCAGAGGTGGGATAACCTGCAGAATATCAGTGAGGACAGAGCAATGCTCTGCAGAGGCCAGAGGTGGGATAATCTGCAGAGTATCACTGAGGACAGAGCAATGCTCTGCAGAGGCCAGAGGTGGGATAATCTGCAGAATATCAGTGAGGACAGAGCAATGCTCTGCAGAGGCCAGAGGTGGGATAATCTGCAGAGTATCACTGAGGACAGAGCAATGCTCTGCAGAGGCCAGAGGTGGGATAATCTGCAGAATATCAGTGAGGGGACAGAGCAATGCTCTGCAGAGGCCAGAGGTGGGATAATCTGCAGAATATCAGTGAGGGGACAGAGCAATGCTCTGCAGAGGCCAGAGGTGGGATAACCTGCAGAATATCACTGAGGACAGAGCAATGCTCTGCAGAGGCCAGAGGTGGGATAATCTGCAGAATATCACTGAGGACAGAGCAATGCTCTGCAGAGGCCAGAGGTGGGATAATCTGCAAAATATCAGTGAGGACAGAGCAATGCTCTGCAGAGGCCAGAGGTGGAATAAACTGCAGAATATCACTGAGGACAGAGCAATGCTCTGCAGAGGCCAGAGATGGAATAAACTGCAGAATATCACTGAGGACAGAGCAATGCTCTGCAGAGGCCAGAGGTGGAATAACCTGCAGAATATCACTGAGGACAGAGCAATGCTCTGCAGAGGCCAGAGGTGGAATAAACTGCAGAATATCACTGAGGACAGAGCAATGCTCTGCAGAGGCCAGAGGTGGAATAATCTGCACAATATCAGTGAGGGGACAGTGCAATGCTCTGCAGAGGCCAGAGGCAGAATAACCTGCAGAATATCACTGAGGACAGAGCAATGCTCTGCAGAGGCCAGAGGTGGGATAACCTGCAGAATATCAGTGAGGACAGAGCAATGCTCTGCAGAGGCCAGAGGTGGGATAATCTGCAGAGTATCACTGAGGACAGAGCAATGCTCTGCAGAGGCCAGAGGTGGGATAATCTGCAGAATATCAGTGAGGACAGAGCAATGCTCTGCAGAGGCCAGAGGTGGGATAATCTGCAGAATATCACTGAGGACAGAGCAATGCTCTGCAGAGGCCAGAGGTGGGATAATCTGCAGAATATCAGTGAGGACAGAGCAATGCTCTGCAGAGGCCAGAGGTGGAATAAACTGCAGAATATCACTGAGGACAGAGCAATGCTCTGCAGAGGCCAGAGATGGAATAAACTGCAGAATATCACTGAGGACAGAGCAATGCTCTGCAGAGGCCAGAGGTGGAATAACCTGCAGAATATCACTGAGGACAGAGCAATGCTCTGCAGAGGCCAGAGGTGGAATAAACTGCAGAATATCACTGAGGACAGAGCAATGCTCTGCAGAGGCCAGAGGTGGAATAATCTGCACAATATCAGTGAGGGGACAGTGCAATGCTCTGCAGAGGCCAGAGGCAGAATAACCTGCAGAATATCACTGAGGACAGAGCAATGCTCTGCAGAGGCCAGAGGTGGGATAACCTGCAGAATATCAGTGAGGACAGAGCAATGCTCTGCAGAGGCCAGAGGTGGGATAATCTGCAGAGTATCACTGAGGACAGAGCAATGCTCTGCAGAGGCCAGAGGTGGGATAATCTGCAGAATATCAGTGAGGACAGAGCAATGCTCTGCAGAGGCCAGAGGTGGGATAATCTGCAGAATATCACTGAGGACAGAGCAATGCTCTGCAGAGGCCAGAGGTGGGATAATCTGCAGAATATCAGTGAGGACAGAGCAATGCTCTGCAGAGGCCAGAGGTGGGATAACCTGCAGAATATCAGTGAGGACAGAGCAATGCTCTGCAGAGGCCAGAGGTGGGATAATCTGCAGAATATCACTGAGGACAGAGCAATGCTCTGCAGAGGCCAGAGGTGGGATAATCTGCAGAATATCACTGAGGACAGAGCAATGCTCTGCAGAGGCCAGAGGTGGGATAATCTGCAGAATATCAGTGAGGACAGAGCAATGCTCTGCAGAGGCCAGAGGTGGGATAACCTGCAGAATATCAGTGAGGACAGAGCAATGCTCTGCAGAGGCCAGAGGTGGGATAATCTGCAGAATATCACTGAGGACAGAGCAATGCTCTGCAGAGGCCAGAGGTGGAATAAACTGCAGAATATCACTGAGGACAGAGCAATGCTCTGCAGAGGCCAGAGGTGGGATAACCTGCAGAATATCAGTGAGGACAGAGCAATGCTCTGCAGAGGCCAGAGGTGGGATAATCTGCAGAGTATCACTGAGGACAGAGCAATGCTCTGCAGAGGCCAGAGGTGGGATAATCTGCAGAATATCAGTGAGGACAGAGCAATGCTCTGCAGAGGCCAGAGGTGGGATAATCTGCAGAATATCACTGAGGACAGAGCAATGCTCTGCAGAGGCCAGAGGTGGGATAATCTGCAGAATATCAGTGAGGACAGAGCAATGCTCTGCAGAGGCCAGAGGTGGAATAAACTGCAGAATATCACTGAGGACAGAGCAATGCTCTGCAGAGGCCAGAGATGGAATAAACTGCAGAATATCACTGAGGACAGAGCAATGCTCTGCAGAGGCCAGAGGTGGAATAACCTGCAGAATATCACTGAGGACAGAGCAATGCTCTGCAGAGGCCAGAGGTGGAATAAACTGCAGAATATCACTGAGGACAGAGCAATGCTCTGCAGAGGCCAGAGGTGGAATAATCTGCACAATATCAGTGAGGGGACAGTGCAATGCTCTGCAGAGGCCAGAGGCAGAATAACCTGCAGAATATCACTGAGGACAGAGCAATGCTCTGCAGAGGCCAGAGGTGGGATAACCTGCAGAATATCAGTGAGGACAGAGCAATGCTCTGCAGAGGCCAGAGGTGGGATAATCTGCAGAGTATCACTGAGGACAGAGCAATGCTCTGCAGAGGCCAGAGGTGGGATAATCTGCAGAATATCAGTGAGGACAGAGCAATGCTCTGCAGAGGCCAGAGGTGGGATAATCTGCAGAATATCACTGAGGACAGAGCAATGCTCTGCAGAGGCCAGAGGTGGGATAATCTGCAGAATATCAGTGAGGACAGAGCAATGCTCTGCAGAGGCCAGAGGTGGGATAACCTGCAGAATATCAGTGAGGACAGAGCAATGCTCTGCAGAGGCCAGAGGTGGGATAATCTGCAGAATATCACTGAGGACAGAGCAATGCTCTGCAGAGGCCAGAGGTGGGATAATCTGCAGAATATCACTGAGGACAGAGCAATGCTCTGCAGAGGCCAGAGGTGGGATAATCTGCAGAATATCAGTGAGGACAGAGCAATGCTCTGCAGAGGCCAGAGGTGGGATAACCTGCAGAATATCAGTGAGGACAGAGCAATGCTCTGCAGAGGCCAGAGGTGGGATAATCTGCAGAATATCACTGAGGACAGAGCAATGCTCTGCAGAGGCCAGAGGTGGGATAATCTGCAGAATATCAGTGAGGACAGAGCAATGCTCTGCAGAGGCCAGAGGTGGGATAATCTGCAGAATATCAGTGAGGACAGAGCAATGCTCTGCAGAGGCCAGAGGTGGGATAATCTGCAGAATATCACTGAGGACAGAGCAATGCTCTGCAGAGGCCAGAGGTGGGATAAACTGCAGAATATCACTGAGGACAGAGCAATGCTCTGCAGAGGCCAGAGGTGGGATAAACTGCAGAATATCACTGAGGACAGAGCAATGCTCTGCAGAGGCCAGAGGTGGGATAATCTGCAGAATATCAGTGAGGACAGAGCAATGCTCTGCAGAGGCCAGAGGTGGGATAATCTGCAGAATATCACTGAGGACAGAGCAATGCTCTGCAGAGGCCAGAGGTGGGATAATCTGCAGAATATCAGTGAGGACAGAGCAATGCTCTGCAGAGGCCAGAGGTGGGATAATCTGCAGAGTATCACTGAGGACAGAGCAATGCTCTGCAGAGGCCAGAGGTGGGATAATCTGCAGAATTTCAGACAGAGCAATGCTCTGCAACTCTTCCGCCTGTGTGACTGTCGGTACCTTGTGTCGCGCTGTGCTGTCGTTACAGTGTCGCAGTCACCGCTGCATGAAAAGAAGAAACCGGAGAAATCTCCGGCAAAACCGATCACCAGCGACCATCAGAGCAGTGTGCACACCTCCGGAGCGGAACTCACTTCCTGGATATAAGCCCCGCCTATCACAGCGCACCTGAGCCGCTCAGCCCCGCCCCTCACCGCACACGTGAGCCGCTCAGTCACGCCCCTCACCGCTCTGCCCCACCCCTGACTGTGCACACCTGAGCTGCTCTGCCCCACCTCTCACTGTGCACACCTGAGCCGCTCTGCCCCATCCCTCACTGTCCACACCTGAGCCGCTCTGCCCCATCCCTCACTATGCACACCTGAGCCGCTCTGCCCCATCCCTCACTATGCACACCTGAGCTGCTCTGCCCCATCCCTCACTGTCCACACCTGAGCCGCTCTGCCCCATCCCTCACTATGCACACCTGAGCTGCTCTGCCCCATCCCTCACTATGCACACCTGAGCTGCTCTGCCCCATCCCTCACTGTGCACACCTGAGCCGCTCTGCCCCACCCCTCACTGTCCACACCTGAGCCGCTCTGCCCCACCCCTCACTGTCAACACCTGAGCCGCTCTGCCCCATCCCTCACTGTGCACACCTGAGCTGCTTTTCCCCACCCCTCACTGCCCACACCTGAGCTTCTTTTCCCCACCCCTCACTGTCCACACCTGAGCCGCTCTGCCCCACCCCTCACTGTGCACATCTGAGCTTCTTTTCCCCATCCCTCACTGTCCACACCTGAGCCGCTCTGCCCCATCCCTCACTATGCACACCTGAGCTGCTCTGCCCCATCCCTCACTATGCACACCTGAGCCGCTCTGCCCCATCCCTCACTATGCACACCTGAGCTGCTCTGCCCCATCCCTCACTATGCACACCTGAGCTGCTCTGCCCCATCCCTCACTGTGCACACCTGAGCCGCTCTGCCCCACCCCTCACTGTCAACACCTGAGCCGCTCTGCCCCATCCCTCACTGTGCACACCTGAGCTTCTTTTCCCCATCCCTCACTGTCCACACCTGAGCCGCTCTGCCCCATCCCTCACTATGCACACCTGAGCTGCTCTGCCCCATCCCTCACTATGCACACCTGAGCTGCTCTGCCCCATCCCTCACTATGCACACCTGAGCCGCTCTGCCCCATCCCTCACTATGCACACCTGAGGTGCTCTGCCCCATCCCTCACTGATGCCCCATCTCACACTGTCCACACCTGAGCTGCTCTTCCCCATCCCTCACTGTGCACACCTGAGCTGCTCTGCCCCATCCCTCACTATGCACACCTGAGCTGCTCTGCCCCACCCCTCACTGTGCACACCTGAGCTGCTCTGCCCCATCCCTCACTGTGCACACCTGAGCTGCTCTGCCCCACCCCTCACTGTGCACACCTGAGCTGCTCTGTCCCACCCCTCACTGTGCACACCTGAGCTGCTCTGCCACATCCCTCACTGTCCACACCTGAGCTGCTCTGCCCCATCCCTCACTGTCCACACCTGAGCTGCTCTGCCCCATCCCTCACTGTGCACACCTGAGCCGCTCTGCCCCACCCGACTGTGCACACCTGAGCTGCTCTGCCCCACCCCTCATTGTGCACACCTGAGCTGCTCTGCCACATCCCTCACTGTCCACACCTGAGCTGCTCTGCCCCACCCCTCACTGTCCACACCTGAGCTGCTCTGCCCCACCCCTCACTGCCTACACCTGAGCTGCTCTGCTCCACCCCTCACTGCCCACACCTGAGCTGCTCTGCCCCACCCCTCACTGTGCACACCTGAGCTGCTCTGCCCCACCCCTCACTGTCCACACCTGAGCTGCTCTGCCCCACCCCTCACTGTGCACACCTGAGCTGCTCTGTCCCACCCCTCACTGTGCACACCTGAGCCGCTCTGCCCCACCCCTGACTGTGCACACCTGAGCTGCTCTGCCCCACCCCTCACTGTGCACACTTGAGCTGCTCTGCCCCACCCCTCACTGTCCACACCTGAGCTGCTCTGCCCCACCCCTCACTGTCCACACCTGAGCTGCTCTTCCCCACCCCTCACTGTCCACACCTGAGCTGCTCTGCGCCACCCCTCACTGTGCACACCTGAGATGTTCCTCCCCACCCCTCATTGTCCACACCTGAGCTGCTCTGCCCCACCCCTCACTGTGCACACCTGAGCTGCTCTGCCCCACCCCTCACTGTCCACACCTGAGCTGCTCTGCCCCACCCCTCACTGTGCACACCTGAGCTGCTCTGTCCCACCCCTCACTGCCCACACCTGAGCTGCTCTGCCCCACCCCTCACTGTGCACACCTGAGCTGCTCTTCCCCACCCCTCACTGTCCACACCTGAGCTGCTCTGCCCCACCTCTCACTGTCCACACCTGAGCTGCTCTGCCCCACCCCTCACTGTGCACACCTGAGCTGCTCTGCCCCACCCCTCACTGTGCACACCTGAGCTGCTCTGCCCCACCCCTCACTGTGCACACCTGGGCTGCTCTGCCCCACCCCTCACTGTGCACACCTGAGCTGCTCTGCCCCACCCCTCACTGTCCACACCTGAGCTGCTCTGTCCCACCTCTCACTGTCCACACCTGAGCTGCTCTGCCCCACCCCTCACTGCCCACATCTGAGTTGCTCTTCCCCACCCCTCACTGTGCACACCTGAGCTGCTCTGCCCCACCTCTCTGTCCACACCTGAGTTGCTCTGCCCCACCTCTCACTGTCCACACCTGAGTTGCTCTGCCCCACCTCTCACTGTCCACACCTGAGTTGCTCTGCCCCATCCCTCACTGTACACACCTGAGCTGCTCTGCGCCACCCCTCACTGTCCACACCTGAGCCGCTCTGCCCCACCCCTCACTGTGCACACCTGAGCTGCTCTGTCCCACCTCTCACTGTCCACACCTGAGCTTCTCTGCCCCACCCCTCACTGCCCACACCTGAGTTGCTCTGCCCCACCCCTCACTGTGCACACCTGGGCTGCTCTGCCCCACCCCTCACTGTGCACACCTGAGCTGCTCTGCCCCACCCCTCACTGTGCACATCTGAGTTGCTCTTCCCCACCCCTCACTGCCCACACCTGAGTTGCTCTGCCCCAGCCCTCACTGTCCACACCTGAGTTGCTCTGTCCCACCTCTCACTGTCCACACCTGAGCTGCTCTGCCCCACCCCTCAATGTGCACACCTGAGCTGCTCTGCCCCACCCCTCACTGCCCACATCTGAGTTGCTCTTCCCCACCCCTCACTGTGCACACCTGAGCTGCTCTGCCCCACCTCTCACTGTCCACACCTGAGTTGCTCTGCCCCACCTCTCACTGTCCACACCTGAGTTGCTCTGCCCCACCTCTCACTGTCCACACCTGAGTTGCTCTGCCCCATCCCTCACTGTACACACCTGAGCCACTCTGCGCCACCCCTCACTGTCCACACCTGAGCCGCTCTGCCCCACCCCTCACTGTGCACACCTGAGCTCCTCTGTCCCACCTCTCACTGTCCACACCTGAGCTTCTCTGCCCCACCCCTCACTGCCCACACCTGAGTTGCTCTGCCCCACCCCTCACTGTGCACACCTGGGCTGCTCTGCCCCACCCCTCACTGTGCACACCTGAGCTGCTCTGCCCCACCCCTCACTGTCCACATCTGAGTTGCTCTTCCCCACCCCTCACTGTGCACACCTGAGCTGCTCTGCCCCACCCCTCACTGCCCACACCTGAGTTGCTCTGCCCCAGCTCTCACTGTCCACACCTGAGTTGCTCTGCCCCACCTCTCACTGTCCACACCTGAGTTGCTCTGCCCCATCCCTCACTGTACACACCTGAGCCACTCTGCGCCACCCCTCACTGTCCACACCTGAGCCGCTCTACCCCATCCCTCACTGTGCACACCTGAGCTGCTCTGCCCCACCCCGCACTTTCCACACCTGAGCTGCTCTGCGCCATCCCTCACTGTGCATACCTGAGCTGCTCTGCCCCTTCCCTCACTGTGCACACCTGAGCTGCTCTGCCCCATCCCTCACAGTGCACACCTGAGCTGCTCTGCGCCATCCCTCACTGTGCATACCTGAGCTGCTCTGCCCCTTCCCTCACTGTGCACACCTGAGCTGCTCTGCCCCAGCCCTCACTGTGCACACCTGAGCTGCTCTGCCCCACCCCTTTCTGTCCACACCTGAGCCGCTCTGCCCCATCCCTCACTATGCACACCTGAGTTGCTCTGACTCATTCCTCACTGTGCACACCTGAGCCGCTCTGCCCCATCCCTCACTGTGCACACCTGAGCTGCTCTGCCCCACCCCTCACTGTGCACACCTGAGCCGCTCTGCCCCACCCCTCACTGTGCACACCTGAGCTGCTCTGCCCCATCCCTCACTGTGCACACCTGAGCTGCTCTTCCCCACCCCTCACTGTGCATACCTGAGACACTCAGCCCCAGCCCTCACTGTGCACACCTGAGCCGCTCTTCCCCACCCCTCACTTTGCACACCTGAGCCGCTCTTCCCCATCCCTCACTGTCACACCTGAGCCGCTCTGCTCCACCCCTCATTGTGCACACCTGAGCCGCTCTGCCCCACCCCTTTCTGTTCACACCTCTCCGCTTTACCCCATCCCTCACTATGCACACCTGAGCTGCTCTGCCGCATTCCTCACTGTGCACACCTGAGCTGCTCTGCCCCACCCCTCACTGCCCACACCTGAGCCGCTCTGCCCCATCCCTCACTGTGCACACCTGAGCTGCTCTGCCCCTTCCCTCACTGTGCACACCTGAGCTGCTCTGCCCCAGCCCTCACTGTGCACACCTGAGCTTATCTTCCCCATCCCTCACTATGCACACCTGAGCCGCTCTGCCCCACCCCTCACTGTCAACACCTGAGCTGCTCTGCCCCACCCCTCACTGCCCACACCTGAGTTGCTCTGCCCCAGCCCTCACTGTCCACACCTGAGTTGCTCTGCCCCACCTCTCACTGTCCACACCTGAGTTGCTCTGCCCCATCCCTCACTGTACACACCTGAGCCACTCTGCGCCACCCTTCACTGTCCACACCTGAGCCGCTCTACCCCATCCCTCACTGTGCACACCTGAGCTGCTCTGCCCCACCCCGCACTTTCCACACCTGAGCTGCTCTGCCCCACCCCGCACTTTCCACACCTGAGCTGCTCTGCGCCATCCCTCACTGTGCATACCTGAGCTGCTCTGCCCCTTCCCTCACTGTGCACACCTGAGCTGCTCTGCCCCTTCCCTCACAGTGCACACCTGAGCTGCTCTGCGCCATCCCTCACTGTGCATACCTGAGCTGCTCTGCCCCTTCCCTCACTGTGCACACCTGAGCTGCTCTGCCCCAGCCCTCACTGTGCACACCTGAGCTGCTCTGCCTCACCCCTTTCTGTCCACACCTGAGCCGCTCTGCCCCATCCCTCACTATAGAAAAAACAAAAAGCCAGCACCAAATGTGCACTTCAGCACTAAACATTCCAAACTGTACTTATTATAAAAATTTTGAGATTTTTGGCAAAAAATTGCAATTTCTTGAGCTGCCCCGCCACGTCACGGCAAATCTCATTTGAAGCAGTCCTACACTAAAATATTTTTATAAAAGTGCTGTAGTGCACATTTGGTGCTGGCTTTTTGTTTTTTCTTCATTGAATTGGTCGGTGGTTGACCTCCACCTTGCTTTGCACCCCAATTTGGGATGTATTCCATCTGTCTGGATTTTGGCGGTTGGTGACTGTTCACATTAAGTCATCAGGCTTTGTCCACAGGCTATTTACTTCATGCAGCATTTGCTTGGACCTGTCCCGCCCACAGCCATGACTCAGTCATGGGTACGGGATTGAAATAGACCAGGTGAGTGCTGCTGGGAGCAGTTCTGCTATTTATATGTGAGGCCGCATGGCACATTTTATAAAAATATTTTAGTGTAGGACTGCTTCAAATGAGATTTGCCGTGACGTGGCGGGGCAGCTCAAGAAATTGCAATTTTTTGCCAAAAATCTCAAAACATTTTTTATAATAAGTACAGTTTGGAATATTTAGTGCTGTAGTGCACATTTGGTGCTGGCTTTTTGTTTTTTCCCCATCCCTCACTATGCACACCTGAGTTGCTCTGACCCATTCCTCACTGTGCACACCTGAGCCGCTCTGCCCCATCCCTCACTGTGCATACCTGAGCCACTCTGCCCCATCCCTCACTGTGCACACCTGAGCTGCTCTGCCCCTTCCCTCACTGTGCACACCTGAGCTGCTCTGCCCCAGCCCTCACTGTGCACACCTGAGTTGCTCTGCCCCATCCCTCACTGTGCATACCTGAGCCGCTCTGCCCCATCCCTCACTGTGCACACCTGAGCTGCTCTGCCCCTTCCCTCACTGTGCACACCTGAGCTGCTCTGCCCCTTCCCTCACTGTGCACACCTGAGTTGCTCTGCCCCATCCCTCACTGTGCACACCTGAGCCGCTCTGCCCCATCCCTCACTGTGCACACCTGAGCTGCTCTGCCCCTTCCCTCACTGTGCACACCTGAGCTGCTCTGCCCCAGCCCTCACTGTGCACACCTGAGCTGCTCTGCCCCTTCCCTCACTGTGCACACCTGAGCTGCTCTGCCCCACCCCTTTCTGTCCACACCTGAGCCGCTCTGCCCCATCCCTCACTATGCACACCTGAGTTGCTCTGACCCATTCCTCACTGTGCACACCTGAGCCGCTCTGCCCCATCCCTCACTGTGCACACCTGAGCTGCTCTGCCCCTTCCCTCACTGTGCACACCTGAGCTGCTCTGCCCCAGCCCTCACTGTGCACACCTGAGCTGCTCTGCCCCTTCCCTCACTGTGCACACCTGAGCTGCTCTGCCCCACCCCTTTCTGTCCACACCTGAGCCGCTCTGCCCCATCCCTCACTATGCACACCTGAGTTGCTCTGACCCATTCCTCACTGTGCACACCTGAGCCGCTCTGCCCCATCCCTCACTGTGCACACCTGAGCTGCTCTGCCCCTTCCCTCACTGTGCACACCTGAGCTGCTCTGCCCCAGCCCTCACTGTGCACACCTGAGCTGCTCTGCCCCTTCCCTCACTGTGCACACCTGAGCTGCTCTGCCCCACCCCTTTCTGTCCACACCTGAGCCGCTCTGCCCCATCCCTCACTATGCACACCTGAGTTGCTCTGACCCATTCCTCACTGTGCACACCTGAGCCGCTCTGCCCCATCCCTCACTATGCACACCTGAGCTGCTCTGCCCCATCCCTCACTGTGCACACCTGAGCCATTCAGACCCACCCACACAGTATGATGTCCTCACAGTACATTCCTCCACACACACAGTATGATGTCCTCACAGTACATTCCCCCACACACAGTATGATGTCCTCACAGTACATTCCCCCACACACAGTATGATGTCCTCACAGTACATTCCCCCACACACAGTATGATGTCCTCACAGTACATTCCTCCACACACAGTATAATATCCTCACAGTACATTCCCCCATACACACAGTATAATGTCCTCACAGTACATTCCTCCACACACAGTACAATATCCTCACAGTACATTCCCCCCCACACAGTATAATGTCCTCACAGTACATTCCCCCACACACAGTACAATATCCTCACAGTACATTCCTCCACACACAGTATGATGTCCTCACAGCACATTCCCCCACACACAGTATGATGTCCTCACAGTACATTCCCCCACACACAGTATAATGTCCTCACAGTACATTCCCCCACACACAGTATAATGTCCCCACAGTACATTCCCCCACACACAGTATGATGTCCTCACAGTACATTCCCCCAAACACAGTACAATATCCTCACAGTACATTCCCACCACACACAGTATAATGTCCTCACAGTACATTCCCCCACACACAGTATGATGTTCCCACAGTACATTCCTCCACACACAGTACAATATCCTCACAGTACATTCCCCCACACACAGTATAATGTCCTCACAGTACATTCCCCCACACACAATACAATATCCTCACAGTACATTCCCCCACACACAGTATAATGTCCTCACAGTACATTCCCTCACACACAGTATGAAGTCCTCACAGTACATTCCCCCACACACACAGTATAATGTCCTCACAGTACATCCCCCCCCCCCACAGTATAATGTCCTCACAGTACATTCCCCCACACACAGTATGATGTCCTTACAGTACATTCCTCCACACACAGTATAATGTCCTCACAGTACATTCCCCCCACACACAGTATGATGTCCTCACAGTACATTCCCCCACACACAGTATGATGTCCTCACAGTATATTCCCCCACACACAGTATGATGTCATCACAGTACATTCCCCCCACACACAGTATGATGTCCTTACGTACATTCCTCCACACACAGTATAATGTCCTCACAGTACATTCCCCCCACACACAGTATGATGTCCTCACAGTACATTCCCCCACACACAGTATGATGTCCTCACAGTATATTCCCCCACACACAGTATGATGTCCTCACAGTACATTCCCCCACACACAGTATGATGTCCTCACAGTATATTCCCCCACACACAGTATGATGTCATCACAGTACATTTCCCCCACACACAGTATGATGTCCTTACAGTACATTCCTCCACACACAGTATGATGTCCTCACAGTATATTCCCCCACACACAGTATGATGTCATCACAGTACATTCCCCCACACACACAGTATGATGTCCCCACAGTACATTTTCTCCACACACAGTATGATGTCCTCACAGTACATTCCCCCCCCCACACACAGTATGATGTCCTCACAGTACATTCCTCCACACACAGTATGATGTCCTCACAGTACATTCCTCCACACACAGTATGATGCCCTCACAGTACATTCCCCCCACACACACAGTATGATGTCCTCACAGTACATTCCCCCCACACACAGTATGATGCCCTCACAGTACATTCCTCCACACACAGTATGATGTCCTCACAGTACATTCCACCACACACAGTATAATGTCCTCACAGTACATTCCCCCCACACACAGTATAATGTCCTCACAGTACATTCCCCCCACACACAGTATAATGTCCTCACAGTACATTCCCCCCACACACAGTATAATGTCCTCACAGTACATTCCCCCACACACAGTATGATGCCCTCACAGTACATTCCCCCCACACACAGTATAATGTCCTCACAGTACATTCCCCCACACACACAGTATAATGTCCTCACAGTACATTCCCCCACACACAGTATGATGTCCTCACAGTACATTCCCCCCACACACAGTATGATGCCCTCACAGTACATTCCTCCACACACAGTATGATGTCCTCACAGTACATTCCCCCCACACACAGTATGATGTCCTCACAGTACATTCCCCCACACACAGTATGATGTCCTCACAGTATATTCCCCCACACACAGTATGATGTCCTCACAGTACATTCCCCCACACACAGTATGATGTCCTCACAGTATATTCCCCCACACACAGTATGATGTCATCACAGTACATTTCCCACACACACAGTATGATGTCCTTACAGTACATTCCTCCACACACAGTATGATGTCCTCACAGTATATTCCCCCACACACAGTATGATGTCATCACAGTACATTCCCCCACACACAGTATGATGTCCTCACAGTACATTCCTCCACACACAGTATGATGCCCTCACAGTACATTCCCCCCACACACACAGTATGATGTCCTCACAGTACATTCCCCCCACACACAGTATGATGCCCTCACAGTACATTCCTCCCACACACAGTATAATGTCCTCACAGTACATTCCCCCACACACACAGTATGATGTCCTCACAGTACATTCCTCCACACACAGTATGATGTCCTCACAGTACATTCCTCCACACACAGTATGATGCCCTCACAGTACATTCCCCCCACACACACAGTATGATGTCCTCACAGTACATTCCCCCCACACACAGTATGATGCCCTCACAGTACATTCCTCCACACACAGTATGATGCCCTCACAGTACATTCCCCCCACACACAGTATAATGTCCTCACAGTACATTCCCCCACACACAGTATGATGCCCTCACAGTACATTCCTCCCACACACAGTATAATGTCCTCACAGTACATTCCCCCACACACACAGTATAATGTCCTCACAGTACATTCCCCCACACACAGTATAATGTCCTCACAGTACATTCCTCCACACACAGTATGATGTCCTCACAGTATATTCCCCCACACACAGTATAATGTCCTCACAGTACATTCCCCCACACACAGTATGATGCCCTCACAGTACATTCCCCCACACACACAGTATGATGTCCTCACAGTACATTCCCCCCACACACAGTATGATGTCCTCACAGTATATTCCCCCACACACACAGTATAATGTCCTCACAGTACATTCCCCCACACACAGTATGATGTCCTCACAGTACATTCCCCCACACACAGTATGATGTCCTCACAGTACATTCCCCCCACACACAGTACAATATCCTCACAGTACATTCCTCCACACACAGTACAATATCCTCACAGTACATTCCCCCACACACAGTATAATGTCCTCACAGTACATTCCCTCACACACAGTATGATGTCCTCACAGTACATTCCCCCACACACACAGTATAATGTCATCACAGTACATCCCCCCCCCCACAGTATAATGTCCTCACAGTACATTCCCCCACACACAGTATGATGTCCTTACAGTACATTCCTCCACACACAGTATGATGTCCTCACAGTATATTCCCCCACACACAGTATGATGTCATCACAGTACATTCCCCCCACACACAGTATAATGTCCTCACAGTACATTCCCCCCACACACAGTATAATGTCCTCACAGTACATTTTCTCCACACACAGTATGATGTCCTCACAGTACATTCCCCCCCCACACACAGTATGATGTCCTCACAGTACATTCCTCCACACACAGTATGATGTCCTCACAGTACATTCCTCCACACACAGTATGATGCCCTCACAGTATATTCCCCCCACACACACAGTATGATGTCCTCACAGTACATTCCCCCCACACACAGTATGATGCCCTCACAGTACATTCCTCCACACACAGTATGATGCCCTCACAGTACATTCCCCCCACACACAGTATAATGTCCTCACAGTACATTCCCCCACACACAGTATGATGCCCTCACAGTACATTCCTCCCACACACAGTATAATGTCCTCACAGTACATTCCCCCACACACAGTATAATGTCCTCACAGTACATTCCTCCACACACAGTATGATGCCCTCACAGTACATTCCCCCACACACACAGTATAATGTCCTCACAGTACATTCCCCCCACACACAGTATGATGTCCTCACAATACATTCCCCCCACACACAGTATGATGTCCTCACAGTATATTCCCCCACACACATAGTATAATGTCCTCACAGTACATTCCCCCACACACAGTAGGATGCCCTCACAGTACATTCCCCCACACACAGTATGATGTCCTCACAGTACATTCCCCCCACACACAGTATGATGTCCTCACAGTATATTCCCCCACACACACAGTATAATGTCCTCACAGTACTTTCCCCCACACACAGTATGATGCCCTCACAGTACATTCCTCCACACACACAGTATGATGTCCCCACAGTACATTCCCCCACACACAGTATGATGTCCTCACAGTACATTCCCCCCACACACAGTATAATGTCCTCACAGTACATTCCCCCCACACACAGGATGATGTCCTCACAGTACATTCCTCCACACACAGTATGATGTCCCCACAGTACATTCCCCCACACACAGTATAATGTCCTCACACTACATTCCCCCACACACAGTATGATGTCCCCACAGTACATTCCCCCACACACAGTATGGTGTGTCTTATATTCGGCGTCTTATAACACACCCCTATCAGTATTTTATTATTCATTCTCCCCCCCTTATCTCCACCCATAGGGACTCTACATTCCTCCACACACAGTATGATGTCCTCACAGTACATTCCCCCCACACACAGTATGATGTCCTCACAGTATATTCCCCCACACACACAGTATAATGTCCTCACAGTACATTCCCCCACACTCAGTATGATGTCCTCACAGTACATTCCCCCACACACAGTATGATGCCCTCACAGTACATTCCTCCACACACACAGTATGATGTCCTCACAGTACATTCCCCCCACACACAGTATGATGTCCTCACAGTACATTCCCCCACACACACAGTATGATGTCCTCACAGTACATTCCTCCACACACAGTATGATGTCCTCACAGTATATTCCCCCACACACAGTATGATGTCATCACAGTACATTCCCCCACACACACAGTATGATGTCCTCACAGTACATTCCCCCACACACACAGTATGATGTTCTCACAGTACATTCCTCCACACACAGTATGATGTCCTCACAGTATATTCCCCCACACACAGTATGATGTCATCACAGTACATTCCCCCCACACACAGTATAATGTCCTCACAGTACATTCCCCCACACACAGTATAATATCCTCACAGTACATTCCCCCACACACAGTATAATGTCCTCACAGTATATTCCCCCACACACAGTATGAGGTCCTCACAGTACATTCCCCCCACACACAGTATGATGTCCTCACAGTACATTCCCCCCACACACAGTATAATGTCCTCACAGTACATTTTCTCCACACACACAGTATAATGTCCTCACAGTACATTCCCCCACACACAGTATAATGTCCTCACAGTACATTCCCCCACACACAGTATGATGTCCTCACAGTACATTCCTCCACACACAGTATGATGCCCTCACAGTACATTCCCCCACACACAGTATGATGCCCTCACAGTACATTCCTCCACACACAGTATGATGCCCTCACAGTACATTCCCCCCACACACAGTATGATGTCCTCACAGTACATTCCCCCCACACACAGTATGATGTCCTCACAGTATATTCCCCCACACACACAGTATAATGTCCTCACAGTACATTCCCCCACACACAGTATGATGCCCTCACAGTACATTCCTCCACACACAGTATGATGTCCTCACAGTACATTCCCCCCACACACAGTATGATGTCCTCACAGTATATTCCCCCACACACACAGTATAATGTCCTCACAGTACATTCCCCCACACACAGTATGATGTCCTCACAGTACATTCCCCCACACACAGTATGATGCCCTCACAGTACATTCCTCCACACACACAGTATGATGTCCCCACAGTACATTCCCCCACACACAGTATGATGTCCTCACAGTACATTCCCCCCACACACAGTATAATGTCCTCACAGTACATTCCCCCCACACACAGTATGATGTCCTCACAGTACATTCCCCCACACACACAGTAGGATGTCCTCACAGTACATTCCCCCACACACAGTATGATGTCCTCACAGTACATTCCCACCACACACAGTATGATGTCCTCACAGTATATTCCCCCACACACACAGTATAATGTCCTCACAGTACATTCCCCCCACACACAGTATGATGTCCTCACAGTACATTCCCCCCACACACAGTATGATGTCCTCACAGTACATTCCCCCACACACACAGTATAATGTCCTCACAGTACATTCCCCCACACACACAGTATAATGTCCTCACAGTACATTCCCCCCACACACAGTATGATGTCCTCACAGTACATTCCCCCCACACACAGTATGATGTCCTCACAGTACATTCCTCCACACACAGTATGATGTCCTCACAGTACATTACCCCCACACACACAGTATAATGTCCTCACAGTACATTCCCCCCACACACAGTATGATGTCCTCACAGTACATTCCCCCACACACACAGTATAATGTCCTCACAGTACATTCCCCCCACACACAGTATGATGTCCTCACAGTACATTCCTCCACACACAGTATGATGTCCTCACAGTACATTCCACCCACACACAGTATGATGTCCTCACAGTACATTCCCCCCACACACAGTATGATGTCTTGTCCTCACAGTACATTCCCCCCACACACAGTATGATGTCCTCACAGTACATTCCCCCCACCCACAGTATAATGTCCTCACAGTACATTCCCCCACACACAGTTTGATGTCCTCACAGTACATTCCCCCACACACACAGTATGATGTCCTCACAGTACATTCCCCCCCACACACAGTATAATGTCCTCACAGTACATTCCCCCCACACACAGTATGATGTCCTCACAGTACATTCCCCCACACACAGTATGATGTCCTCACAGTACATTCCCCCACACACAGTATGATGTCCTCACAGTACATTCCCCCCACACACAGTATGATGTCCTCACAGTTCCTTCCCCACACACACAGTATGATGTCCCCACATTACATTCCCCCCACACACAGTATGATGTCCTCACAGTACATTCCCCCACACACAGTATGATGTCCTCACAGTTCCTTCCCCCCACACAGTATGATGTCCTCACAGTACATTCCCCCACACACACAGTATGATGTCCCCACAGTACATTCCCCCAAACACAGTATGATGTCCCCTCAGTACATTCCCCCACACACAGTATGATGTCCTCACAGTATATTCCCCCCCACACACACACACAGTATGATGTCCTCACAGTACATTCCCCCACACACAGTATGATGTTCTCACAGTACATTCCCCCCACACACAGTATGATGTCCTCACAGTACATTCCCCCACACACACAGTATGATGTCCCCACACACAGTATGATGTGTTATGATCCAGAACCATGGAAGACCACCATAAATCATTAGTAAAAGGTGACAAGAGGATTGGCAACTAATCTGGCCGCCATCCCCTTACTAACCATCAACACTAGAAGTAGCTGAGGGGTGAACTAACATCCTGTGCACCGCAAACCCAGCCGGAGAACTAACTATCCTAAAGGTAGGAAAGATGAATAACTCTCTGCCTTAGAAAATAGATAAAGAATATCAAGCCCCCCACATTCAAAGACTGCGGTGATATATGAAAACACAATACACAGATAGATGATAGGATTAGCAAAAGGTGAGGCCCTACTGACTAAATAGGACAGGATAGGAAAGGGGCTGATGGTGGCCAGAGAAAAACCCTGCAAAAGTCCAAATACCTGATAGTACAAAAAGCCCTCAGATCGCTAGATCTGAACTCCGTCCTATACCAGGCGCTCTTGTCATACCAATGAACAGAAAGCAGGAACCATTACAAATTCAAGAAGCAACAAACACGTGGACTTATAGGAGCAATACTCCAAACATAGCTGCAGGGAGCCTCCCAGCTAAGCAACAGAGAGGGAAGATTCCTGCATGCAAATAAACTGAAAACCACCACAGTCAATGACAAACTCAGATAAGAGCAAAAAGAACCAAACAACAAATAAAGAGCCAAGCACTTATCTGAGGTAGATGTGGTGTGGAGCAGGATGAAGCAGGCTGGAGATACAAAGAACAACTGACATCCGGCAACAGCCTGCCAGCAGACCAGGGTTTAAATAGGCAGAGAGTTAGCAATAGAAACGCCCATTGCTCAACACACCTGGTCTCTGTCCAAACCATTCCTGGCCACAAGAGGGAGCCTCACAGCAGCCAAAACATAACTGACATTCACAACAGTACCCCCCCTTGAGGAGGGGTCACCGAACCCTCACCAACACCACCGGGTCGCTCAGGATGAGCATGATGGAAGGCGCGAACCAACCTGTCCGCTTGAATGTCAGAAGCCACAACCCAAGAGTTATCCTCCTGCCCATAACCCTTCCATTTCACAAGGTACTGAAGCTGACACTTACTGCGACGGGAATCCAGAATTTTTTCAACCTCATACTCCAGATCCCCTTGTACCAAAACAGGGTCAGGAGGCGCCGCTGCAGGAACTGCCGGCTCCACATGTTTCTTCAACAAGGACTTTTAGAAGACATTGTGAATCTTAAATGACGCAGGCAGAGTCAAACGGAAAGATACAGGGTTAATAATCTCCGAAATCTTATAAGGTCCAATAAATCTGGGCTTAAATTTAGGAGACGGAACTCTCATAGGAATATTTTTAGAGGACAACCACACCATGTCCCCCACTTTAAACTGGGGACCAACAGTCCGACGCCGGTTGGCAAACTTTTGGGCAGTTTCTTGGGACTGAAACAATTTATCCACTACCTGCCCCCAAATCTGCTGCATTCTATTGACCACCGAATCCACCCCCGGACAGTCAGACGCCTCAAGCTGCCCCGAGAGGAACCTGGGGTGATACCCAAAATTGCAGAAAAATGGGGACACCAACGTGGTAGAGCTAGCTCTATTGTTAAGGGCAAATTCAGCCAAAGGCAAAAACGAAACCCAGTCATCCTGATCCGCAGAAACAAAACACCGTAAATAGGTCTCCAGGGTCTGGTTAGCCCTTTCAGTCTGACCGTTGGTCTGAGGATGAAACGCCGAGGAGAAAGACAGCTGAACACCCAATTTGGAGCAAAAAATCCTCCAAAATCTGGATACGAACTGCACCCCTCTGTCAGAAACAATGTTTTCGGGAATACCATGCAAACGGACAACATGTTCGAAAAACAAAGGCACCAACTCTGATGAAGACGGCAACTTAGATAGGGGAACCAAGTGGACCATCTAGGACAGTGATGGCGAACCTATGGCACGCGTGCCAGACAGGGCACGCAGAGCCGTTTGTGCTGGCACGCGCGCTGTCGCCACACTGCGCCACTTTGATCTGCTGGTGTGGTCGCGCCAGCAGCTCAAACTGGTGTTTAGGAGAGGAGACATTTCTCCTCGCTCTGACACGCTCCTCTCCTGGGCCGCAGGCTTGTTGCCTAGGAGACGGAGGAGCGTCAGTAGGCGGCGCCGGTGTCTTGTGGCCGCGCGGGAACTGAAGTGACTGAGGACACAGCAGTGGAGGAGTGGGGGCCAGAAGGTGAGGTTTTTTTGTTTTGTTTTTAGTCTCTGTGCGGCTGTGCCAAGATGTGGGGGGGACAGAGCCTGCACGGGGGACACATGGAGCGCACGGGGGAAACATGGAGCGCACGGGGGAAACATGGAGCGCACGGGGGAAACATGGAGCGCACGGGGGAAACATGGAGCGCACGGGGGAAACATGGAGCACGGGGGACAGAGCCAGCACGGGGGAAACATGGGGAGCACGGGGGACAGAGCCAGCACGGGGGAAACATAGAGCACGGGGGACAGAGCCAGCACGGGGGAAACATGGGGAGCACGGGGGACAGAGCCAGCACAGGGAAACATGGGGAGCACGGGGGACAGAGCCAGCACAGGGAAACATGGGGAGCACGGGGGACAGAGCCAGCACGGGGGAAACATAGAGCACGGGGGACAGAGCCAGCACAGGGAAACATGGAGGGCACGGGGGACAGAGCCAGCACGGGGGAAACATGGAGCACGGGGGACAGAGCCAGCACGGGGGAAACATGGGGAGCACGGGGGACAGAGCCAGCACAGGGAAACATGGGGAGCACGGGGGACAGAGCCAGCACGGGGCAAACATAGAGCACGGGGGACAGAGCCAGCACGGGGCAAACATGGAGCGCACAGGGGACACATGGGGAGCACGGGGCAAACATGGAGCACGGGGGAAACATTGGAGCACGGGGGACAGAGCCTACATGGGTGACACATGGGGAGCACAGGGGAAAGAGCCAGCACGGGGGAAACATAGAGCACGGGGGACAGAGCTAGCACGGGGGAAACATAGAGCACGGGGGACAGAGCTAGCACGGGGCAAACATGGAGCACACGGGGGACACATGGGGAGCACGGGGCAAACATGGAGCACGGGGGAAACATTGGAGCACGGGGGACAGAGCCTACATGGGGGAAACATGGGAGCACGGGGGAAAGAGCCAGCACGGGGGAAACATAGAGCACGGGGGACAGAGCTAGCACGGGGCAAACATGGAGCACACGGGGGACACATGGGGAGCACGGGGCAAACATGGAGCACGGGGGAAACATTGGAGCACGGGGGACAGAGCCTACATGGGGGAAACATGGGAGCACGGGGGACAGAGCTAGCACGGGGCAAACATGGAGCGCACAGGGGACAGAGCCAGCACGGGGGAAACATGGAGCGCACGGGGGAAACATGGAGCGCATGGGGGACAGAGCCAGCACGGGGCAAACATAGAGCACGGGGGACAGAGCCAGCACGGGGCAAACATGGAGCGCACAGGGGACAGAGCCAGCACGGGGGAAACATGGAGCGCACGGGGGAAACATGGAGCGCACGGGGGAAAAATGGAGCGCACGGGGGAAAAATGGAGCGCACGGGGGAAACATGGAGCGCACGGGGGAAACATGGAGCGCACGGGGGAAACATGGAGCGCACGGGGGAAACATGGAGCGCACGGGGGAAACATGGAGCGCACGGGGGAAACATGGAGCGCACGGGGGGAAAATGGAGCGCACGGGGGACAGAGCCAGCACGGGGCAAACAAAGAGCACGGGGGAAACATGGAGCGCACGGGGGAAACATGGAGCGCACGGGGGACAGAGCCAGCACGGGGCAAACATAGAGCATGGGGGAAACATGGGGAGCACAGGGGACAGAGCCAGCACGGGGGAAACATGGGGAGCACGGGGGACAGAGCCAGCACAGGGAAACATGGGGAGCACGGGGGACAGAGCCAGCACGGGGCAAACATAGAGCATGGGAGACAGAGCCAGCACGGGGCAAACATAGAGCACGGAGGATAGAGCCAGCACGGGGGAAACATGGGGAGCACGGGGGACAGAGCCAGCACAGGGAAACATGGGGAGCACGGGGGACAGAGCCAGCACGGGGGAAACATGGAGCGCACGGGGGACAGAGCCAGCACGGGGGAAACATAGAGCACGGGGGACAGAGCCAGCACGGGGCAAACATGGAGCGCACGGGGGACACATGGGGAGCACGGGGCAAACATGGAGCACGGGGGAAACATTGGAGCACGGGGGACAGAGCCTACATGGGGGACACATGGGGAGCACGGGGGAAAGAGCCAGCACGGGGGAAACATAGAGCACGGGGGACAGAGCCAGCACGGGGCAAACATGGAGCACACGGGGGACACATGGGGAGCACGGGGCAAACATGGAGCACGGGGGAAACATTGGAGCACGGGGGACAGAGCCTACATGGGGGAAACATGGGAGCACGGGGGACAGAGCTAGCACGGGGCAAACATGGGAGCACGGGGGACAGAGCTAGCACAGGGAAACATGGGAGCATGGGGCATATACAAACAGATCACGGGGAAAACATGGAGAGCACGGAGAAAACATGGCTGCAAAGATGGAGAGAAACGTGCAAAGATGGGGAAACATGGCTGCAAAGATGGGGGAAACATGGCTGCAAAGATGGGGGAAACATGGCTGCAAAGATGGGGGAAACATGGCTGCAAAGATGGGGGAAACATGCAAGGATGGGGGAAATCATGCCAGGATGGGGTACATTTAGCAGGAAGGGAAACATGCCAGGAAGGGGTACATTTACCAGTATGGGGGGTACATTTACCAGTATGGGGGATACATTTACCAGTAAGGGGGATACATTTACCAGAATGGGGGGGAAACATGAAAAGATGGGGGGGAAACATGCCAGGATGGGGGTACATGAACATGCCAGGATGAGGAAAAATGCCAGGATGGGGAACATTTAGCAGGAAGGGTGACATTTATCAGGATGGGGTACATTTACCAGGATAAGGGAACATGCCTGGATGAGGTACATTTACCAGTATGGGGTCATTTAACAGCATGGGGGAACATGCCAGGATGGGATACATTTACAATGATGGGGTACATTTACCAGGATGGGGTACATTTACCAGGAATGGGGTACATTTACCAGGATGGGGCCATGATGGGGACAAATATACCAGAATGTAGGAAATATATATCAGGATGGGGGACATGTTTACCAGGAAGTGGCCAGGAAGGGGGACATAACTACACAATGAAAGGGGAGGGGAGCAACTCGTACGTCTTTATGGGATTTCGAGATGTTCAGACTTTGAAATGTAGATGTGGATTACAGGGTGACATGTGATTGCATTCCAGGCTAACAGCTCTGTCTAATATGCTGCAATTATTTCCAGAAAGATCAATCCAACTGCTGTGTCTGGAAAGGGCAGGGGCTCAGTTTCCATGTGTGGTAAGCATGAGTGTGACGCCCCCTGCTGAAGAGAAGAGAAGACGGCAAAGGTAAGGTTAAAATCAATTATTTACATAATAGGATTGGTTGGCACTTTGGAAAAAAAAATGGGTTTAGAACTACAGTTTGGGCACTCGGCCTGTAAAAGGTTCGCCATGACTGATCTAGGAGAATCTATCACAGATCAACCAAATCACAGTCATTTTCTGAGAGACGGGAAGCTCTGAAATAAAATCCATAGAGATGTGCGTCCAAGGTCTCTTAGGTACCGGCAAAGGCAATAACCCACTAGAACGTGAACAACAGGGCTTGGACCTAGAACAAACTCCACACGACTGCACAAAACGACGGACATCCCGGGACAGGGAAGGCCACCAAAAAGAGCGGCTCACAAGATCCCGAGTACCAAAAATGCCAGGATGACCCGCCAAAACAGAGCAATGAACCTCAGAAACAACTCGGTCTCTCCTTTGGTCTGGGACAAACAGTTTCCCCGTAGGACATCTCTCAGGTTCATCCCCCTGCAATTCCGCCAGTGCCAACCGCAGATCAGGCGAAATGGCCGAGAGAACTACATCATCCTTCAGGATAGTAGACGGCTCGACAACCTCCAAAGAGTCAGCGCAGAAACTCCGGGAAAGGGCATCGGCCTTAACATTCTTGGTGCCCGGCAAAAAAGAGACCACAAAATTAAACCGGGTAAAAAACAAAGCCCACCTGGCCTGCTGAAGATTCAACCTGTTGGCAGATTCCAGATAGATGAGATTCTTGTGGTCCGTAAGCACCACAACTTGATGACTAGCCCCCTCCAACCAATGCCTCCACTCTTCAAATGCCCACTTCATAGCCAATAACTCCCAGTTCCCCACATCATAATTCCGTTCAGAAGGAGCAAATGTGATTCCCTGGACTATCCAGGTCGTCCCAGGTAGACACAACAACACTACACACCCCTTCCCAGTTAGGTAACAGCAGTCAAACTAAAAGCCTTGTCACCATCCTCCAGGTTTGATGTCCACACCGGGGGGGGGGGGTGTAGCCAGGCGGTTGGCTCCACTCACCGAGGAGTTCACAGGCCTGGAGGCGGGAACCAAGTAGTCAAGTTCAAGTTAGTGGAGAGAGTGGTTTTGACAGTGAAGGAGGGAGGTTGTGTCCAGAAGCAGACCTGTGCTCAGGCCTGCCAAAGACTACTCCGGTGGCTGGGTTGGAGCCCAGTCACCATTGGCAAGGAGGCAGACAGTAGTGGCCGCCTGCAGGAGACCGGGAATATGACTGGTGGAACCGTAAGGGACCGGGACAGGGTAGTGGCCCGCCGGAACCGAATCTGGGATCCAACTGGATACCGGAGCACCAGGCAGGGTACTGGGACCCCGAACTAGGCTAGAAGCCACCACCATAGTCAAATTAACTGATTGCGGTCTGGACCTCAGGGGTTTATTCCCATCTAAGTCACAAATGACTTGCTTACTGCCAAAGCGAACAAGCACTTCTCTATACTCCTACTCCTAGACCTGTCCTCAGCCTTCGATACCGTTGACCACTCCCTCCTACTACAGATCCTCTCTTCCCTTGGTGTCAGAGACCTCGCCCTCTCTTGGATCTCTTCATACCTCTCAAATCGCACTTTTAGTGTCTCCCACTCCCACACAACCTCTTCATCCCACCATCTCTCTGTTGGCGTCCCTCAAGGCTCTGTCCTAGGACCCCTACTTTTCTCTATCTACACATTTGGCCTGGGACAACTCATAAAGTCCCATGGCTTCCAATACCACCTATATGCCGACGACACCCAGATCTACCTCTCTGGCCCAGATGCCACATCTCTGCTGTCCAAAATCCCGAAATGTCTATCTGCTATATCCTCCTTCTTCTCCTCTCGCTTCCTAAAGCTCAATGTGGCCAAAACTGAACTAATCATCTTTCCTCCGTCTCACCTACACTCTCTACCTGATCTATCTATTACAATAAATAACACCACGCTCTCGCCAGTACCCAAAGTTCGCTGCCTCGGAGTGACCTTTGACTCTGCCTTATCCTTCATACCACACATCCAATCCCTCACCACCTCCTGCCGTCTTCAACTCAAAAATATTTCCAGAATCCGCCCTTTCCTCAATTTGCAATCTACTAAAATGCTAGTGCATGCCCTCATAATCTCCCGCCTCGACTACTGTAACATCCTCCTCTGTGGCCTCCCTGCCAACACGCTTGCCCCTCTCCAGTCCATCCTTAACTCTGCTGCCCGACTTATCCACCTCTCTCCTCAATACCACCCCGCTTCTCCTCTCTGCATGTCCCTCCACTGGCTTCCAATCTTCCACCGTATCCAATTCAAACTTCTAACACTGACCTACAAAGCTGTGCATAATCTTTCCCCTCCGTACATCTCCGAACTACTCTCCCACTACACTCCAACACGTCACCTCCGGTCCTCCCAAGATCTCCTCCTCTCCTCCTCTCTCATTCGCTCCTCACACAACCGACTCCAAGACTTCTCCCGAGCATCCCCAGTCTCCTGGAACTCGCTGCCTCAACACGTCAGACTATCCCCTACTCTTGCAAACTTGAAACGGAACCTGAAAACGCACCTGTTCAGAAATGCCTACAATCTACAATGAACTCGCTGCCGCCCGACCACCGTGCGCAGCTGCCGCCCGACCACCGTGCGGAGCTGCCGCCTGACCTACACCCCACCTATTGTCTCCTCCCCATAATCCTATAGAATGTAAGCCCGCAAGGGTAGGGCCCTCTTCCCTCTGTACTAGTCTGTCTACTGTAACTTGTATACGTATTTTGTATGTAACCCCCTTCTCATGTACAGCACCATGGAATTAATGGTGCTCTATAAATAAATAATAATAATAATAATAATAATAATAATAATAATCTAAGTCCCGATTGAAGGCAACAGCCCAACCATTCCGGATAAGTGCCACCGCCAAGGGCCACAGATCCAGGGGGCCAGCGTCTGCGGGCAAACGGGCTCCTACGACGGATACCCGCCGGGGAGCGGACTAGCGGTGCCTAGGCACAGGAGTCAAGATTCACATACAGAGATGCAGGAGAAAAGCGGACATTACCAACCCAGTCTGGGAAAAGCTGCAGCTGGCTGCGGGCCCCGTTCATCACTCCGTTTGGTTTACCAGCGACTCCAGTGTCTTGTGTCAGAGTGAGTACACCAGTGCCATCCGGCACCGCGCCGCGCTGCACCGCAACACTACACCCTGCACCCGAGCCCCGGCCCTCCGGACCCCGGGACCAACATCCCCTACCCACGGAGGGGTCAACACCTAGCTGCGCTACTACATCGCTCCCAAGAGCCCCCACACCTTCACCGCAGCGGTGGTGTCCACAATCACCACAACCCGTGGGTGGCGTCACGAACTATCACTTCAAATCCAAACACCCCAAATCCCTGCGTGTAGTGCCAACTCCCTTGCAGAGCGACGTGACCCCCGGGTCCGTGAGAGGCTCAAGCCACCACCCGCAGTACGAGCACGGATCCGAGTGGCTCAGCGGTCGCAGCCGAGCCCGCGGGGCGGTACACAAACTTCCGAGAGAAAAAGGCACAGGGCTTAAGTTTACCTGAAGTAGCGTCTCGTTGAGACAGAACAGCACCTGCTCCGATCTCTGAGGCATCGATCTCAACTTGAAATGGGCGAGACACATCAGGTTGCTGCAGAACTGGGGCAGAAGTGAACCGCCTTTTAAGCTCCTGGAAGGCCACAATAGCCTCAGGGGTCCAATGCTCAGCATCAGCTCCCTTCTTTGTCAAATCTGTCAGAGGTTTGACAATGGCAGAAAAATTGGCTATAAATTTACGGTAAAAATTAGCAAACCCCAAAAACTGCTGCAGGGATTTTAGAGAAGTCGGTTGCACCCAGTCGTAAATAGCCTGAACCTTAACCGGGTCCATTTCGATAGCGGAGGGAGACAAGATGAAGCCAAAAAAGGAAATCCTTTGCACCCCAAAGTGGCACTTTGACCCCTTAACGTACAGTGCATTATCCTTAAGTATCTGAAAAACCTCCCGTACTTGCCCCACATGAGAGTCCCAATCATCAGAAAAAATCAAGATGTCATCCAAATACACAATCAAAAATTTACCAATAAGGTCCCGAAAAATATCATTCATGAAGGCCTGGAAGACGGAGGGTGCATTAGTGAGCCCAAAAGGCATCACTAGGTACTCAAAATGCCCCTCAGGAGTATTAAAAGCCGTCTTCCATTCATCACCCTCCTTAGTACGGATGAGATTATACGCACCCTTTAGATCCAGTTTCATAAACCATTTGGCACTCTTCACTCTAGAGAACAGATCAGACATCAGAGGCAAAGGGTACTGTTATTTGACCGTAATTTTATTAAGAAGACGGTAATCAATACAAGGCCTCAACGAACCATCTTTCTTAGCAACAAAGAAAAAGCCAGCACCCAAAGGAGAAGATGAGGGCCGAATGTGCCCCTTCTCCAAGGATTCCCTGATGTATGACCGCATGGCATCATGTCCGGGCACAGACAAGTTGAAAATCCGCCCCTTGGGAAATTTACAACCCGGCACCAGCTCAATGGCACAGTCACAGTCCCGGTGTGGGGGCAGAGAATCAGATTCCTGGTCATTAAATACATCACGGAAATCAGACAAGAAAGCCGGAACATCAACTGCCTGAGCAGACGTGGACGACACAGAAAGGTCCTGATGCAAACCTTGACAACCCCAACTAGCTACCGACAAGGATCTCCAGTCAAGAACCGGATTATGGGTCTGCAACCACGGAAATCCCAGTACCAAGGTGTCCTGTAGATTATGCAATACTAAGTTTCCTGATGCGCTGGTGCAACTCTCATAGGCACCTGGGTCCAAAATTGGGGTTTATTTTCTGCCAAAGGGGTAGCATCAATAGGAATTTGCAAAGGAACCATGGGGAAACCACAATCCCTAGCAAACCCCAAATCCATCAAATTGAGCGCCGCCCCTGAGTCCACAAAGGCAAATGCAGAAAAGGAGGACAATGAGCAAATCAATGTGACAGACAAAAGAAACTTTGGTTGCAAAGAACCCACAGTAACAGAAGTAGCCAATCTCCTTTCACGTTTAGGGCAGACAGAGATGTTATGAGAAGCGTCTCCACAATAGAAGCACAGTGTATTCTTCCGTCTGAACCCCTGCCGACTAGCATTAGAAAGGACCCTATCACACTCCATAGGTTCCAAAGGCTGTTCCACAGGCACAAAACCAGCAGGTATCTTCCTGCGCTCACGTAAACGCCTATCAATCTGAATGGCCAAGGTCATAGAGGCATCAAGACCAGAAGGGACAGAAATCCTACCATTACATCCTTCACAGCATCCGCAATACCCTTGCGAAAAAGAGCCGCAAGCGCATCATCATTCCATTTGGTAAGGACCGCCCACTTACGAAATTTCTGACAAAACGTTTCTGCAGAATCCAAACCCTGAGTTAAGGACAACAAGACCTTCTCTGCTTGGTCCACAATATTGGGTTCGTCATATAATAAACCCAAGGCCTGAAAAAAGGAGTCCACATCATTGCGAATCGGATCATGAGACGCTAAAGAGAAGGCCCAGTCCTGAGGGTCACCACGCAGCAATGAGATGACAATCTTGACCTGCTGTACGGGATTCCCTGAGGACTTAGGGCGCAGGTCAAAAAATAATTTACAATTATTCCTGAAGCTCAAAAATCTCGACCTATCTCCCGAAAAAAATTCAGGAACAGGAATCTTAGGCTCTGCAAGGGGAGTCTGAGCAAGATAAGACTCTATATGAACCTTAGCATCAAGATGAGCAACACGCTCACCCAATTCATCCATGCTAGAAAAAGAAATCTTCCACGGAACCCAAAGAAAAAGAGGAAAAAACACCAAAAAAAAAAATCTTTCAGCAGACTTTTTTTTTTTTCCTTAAGAGTACCCTTTAAATTTGTTGGCCGGATGTACTGTTATGATCCGGAACCATGGAAGACCACCACAAATCATTGGTAAAAGGTGACAAGAGCATTGGCAACTAATCTGGCCGCCATCCCCTTACTAACCATCACAACTAGAAGTAGCCGAGGGGTGAACTAACATCCTGTGCACCGTGAACCCAGCCGGAGAACTAACTATCCTAAAGGTAGGAAAGATGAATAACTCTCTGCCTCAGAAAATAGACAAGAATAGCAAGCCCCCCACATTCAAAGACTGCGGTGATATAGGAAAACACAATACACAGGTAGATGACAGGATTAGCAAAAGGTGAGGCCCTACTGACTAAAATAGGAAAGGACAGGAAAGGGACTGATGGTGGCCAGAGAAAAACCTTGGAAAAATCCAACAACCTGATAGTACAAAAAGCCCTCAGATCGCTAAATCTGAACTCCGTCCTATACCAGGAGCTCTTGTCATACCAATGAACAGAAAGCAGGAATCATTACAAATTCAAGAAGCAACAAACATATGAACTTACAGGAGCAATACTCCAAACATAGCTGCAGGGAGCTTCCCAGCTAAGCAACTGAGAGGGAAGATCCCTGCATGCAAATAAACTGAAAACCACCACAGTCAATGACAAACTCAGATAAGAGCCAAAAGAACCAAACAACAAATAAAGAGCCAAGCACTTATCTGAGGTAGATGTGGTGTGGAGCAAGATGAAGCAGGCTGGTGAACAAAGAACAACTGACATCCGACATAGCCTGCCAGCAGACCAGGGTTTAAATAAGCAGAGCGCCCATTGCTCAACACACCTGGTCTCTGTCCAAACCATTCCTGGCCAAAAGAGGGAGCCTCACAGCAGCAAAAGCATAACTGACATTCACAACAATGATGTCCTCACAATACATTCCCCCCACACACAGTATGATGTCCTCACAATACATTCCCCCCACACACAGTATGATGCCCTCACAGTACATTCCCCCACACACAGTATGATGTCCTCACAGTACATTCCCCCCACACACAGTATGATGTCCTCACAGTACATTCCCCCCACACACAGTATGATGTCCTCACAGTACATTCCCCCCCCCACACAGTATGATGTCTTCACAGTACATTCCCCCACACACAGTATGATTTCCCCACAGTAAATTCCCCCACACACAGTATGATGTCCTCACAGTACATTCCCCCACACAGTATGATGTCCTCACAGTACATTCCCCCACACACAGTATGATGTCCCCACAGTACATTCCTCCACACACAGTATGATGTCCCCACAGTAATTTCCTCCACACACAGTATAATGTCCTCACAGTACATTCCCCCACACACAGTATGATGTCCTCACAGTACATTCCTCCACACACAGTATGATGTCCCCACAGTACATTCCCCCACACACAGTATGGTGTGCTCAGAGTACATTCCCCCACACACAGTATTATGTCCTCACAGTACATTCCCCCACATACAGTATGATGTCCTCACAGTACATTCCCCCATACACAGTATTATGTCCTCACAGTACATTCCTCCACACATAGTATGATTTCCCCACAGTACATTCCTCCACACACAGTATGATGTCCCCACAGTACATTCCCCCCACACACAGTATAATGTCCCCACAGTACATTCCCCCACTCACAGTATGATGTCCTCAAAGTACATTCCCCCACACACAGTATGATGTCCTCACAGTACATTCCTCCACACATAGTATGATGTCCTCACAGTACATTCCTCCCACACACAGTATGATGTCCCCACAGTACATTCCTCCACACACAGTATGATGTCCTCACAGTACATTCCTCCACACACAGTATGATGTCCCCACAGTACATTCCCCCACACACAGTATGATGTCCCCACAGTACATTCCTCCACACACAGTATGATGTCCCCACAGTACATTCCCCCCACTCACAGTATAATGTCCCCACAGTACATTCCCCCACACGCAGTATGATGTCCTCCCAGTACATTCCCCCCACACACAGTATGATGTCCTCACAGTACATTCCCCCCACACACAGTATGATGTCCTCACAGTACATTCCCCCCACACACAGTATGATGTCTTCACAGTACATTCCCCCACACACAGTATGATGTCCCCACAGTAAATTCCCCCACACACAGTATGATGTCCTCACAGTACATTCTCCCACACACAGTATGATGTCCTCACAGTACATTCCCCCACACACAGTATGATGTCCCCACAGTACATTCCTCCACACACAGTATGATGTCCCCACAGTACATTCCTCCACACACAGTATAATGTCCTCACAGTACATTCCCACACACACAGTATGATGTCCTCACAGTACATTCCTCCACACACAGTATGATGTCCTCACAGTACATTCCCACACACACAGTATGATGTCCTCACAGTACATTCCTCCACACACAGTATAATGTCCTCACAGTACATTCCCACACACACAGTATGATGTCCTCACAGTACATTCCCCCACACACAGTATGGTGTGCTCAGAGTACATTCCCCCACACACAGTATGATGTCCTCACAGTACATTCCCCCCACACACACAGTATGATGTCCTCACAGTACATTCCCCCGCACACAGTATGATGTCCTCACAGTACATTCCCCCACACACAGTATGATGTCCTCACAGTACATTCCCCCACACACAGTATGATGTCCTCACAGTACATTCCTCCACACACAGTATGATGTCCCCACAGTACATTCCCCCCACACACAGTATGATGTCCCCACAGTACATTCCTCCACACACAGTATTATGTCCTCACAGTACATTCCCCCACATACAGTATGATGTCCTCACAGTACATTCCCCCATACACAGTATGATGTCCTCACAGTACATTCCTCCACACACAGTATGATGTCCCCACAGTACATTCCTCCACACACAGTATGATGTCCCCACAGTACATTCCCCCCACACACAGTATAATGTCCCCACAGTACATTCCCCCACTCACAGTATGATGTCCTCAAAGTACATTCCCCCACACACAGTATGATGTCCTCGCAGTACATTCCTCCACACACAGTATGATGTCCTCACAGTACATTCCTCCACACATAGTATGATGTCCCCACAGTACATTCCCCCCCCACACAGTATGATGTCCTCACAGAACATTCCCTCCACACACAGTATAATGTCCTCACAGTACATTCCCCACACACACAGTATGATGTCCCCACAGTACATTCCCCCCACACACAGTATAATGTCCTCACAGTACATTCCCCCACACACAGTATGATGTCCTCACAGTACATTTCCCCTACGTATGACGTCCCCACAGTACATTCCCCCACACACAGTATGATGTCCTCACAGTACATTCCCTCCACACACAGTATGATGTCCTCACAGTACATTCCCCCACACACAGTATAATGTCCTCACAGTACATTCCCCACACACACAGTATGATGTCCCCACAGTACATTCCCCCCACACACAGTATAATGTCCTCACAGTACATTCCCCCACACACAGTATGATGTCCTCACAGTACATTTCCCCTACGTATGACGTCCCCACAGTACATTACCCCACACACAGTATGATGTCCTCACAGTATATTCCTCCCACACACAAAATAATATCCTCACAGTACATTCCCCCACACACAGTATGATGTCCCCACAGTACATTTCCTCCACACACAGTATGATGTCCCCACAGTACATTTCCTCCACACACAGTATAATGTCCTCACAGTACATTCCCCCACACACAGTATAATGTCCTCACAGTATATTCCCCCACACACACAGTATGATGTCCTCACAGTACATTCTCCACACAGTATGATGTCCCCACAGTACATTCCACCACACAAAGTATAATGTCCTCACAGTACATTTCCCCCACACACAGTATGATGTCCTCACAGCACATTCCCCCACACACAGTATGATGTCCTCACAGTAATTCCCCCCACACACAGTATGATGTCCTCACAGTACATTCCCCCACACACACACAGTATGATGTCCTCACAGTTCATTCCCCCACACACAATATGATGTCCTCACAGTACATTTCCTCTACACACAGTATGATGTCCCCACAGTACATTCCCCCACACACAGTATAATGTCCTCACAGTACATTCCCCCACACACAGTATAATGTCCTCACAGTACATTCCCCCACACACAGTATGATGTCCTCACAGTACATTTCCTCTACACACAGTATTATGTCCTCACAGTACATTTCCCCCACACACAGTATGATGTCCTCACAGTACATTTCCTCCACACACAGTATGATGTTCCCACAGTATATTCCTCCCACACACAGTATAATGTCCTCACAGTACATTCCCCCACACACAGTATGATGTCCTCACAGTACATTCCCCCCACACACAGTATGATGTCCTCACAGTATATTCCCCCACACACACAGTATAATGTCCTCACAGTACATTCCCCCACACACAGTATGATGTCCTCACAGTACATTCCCCCATACACAGTATGATGTCCTCACAGTACATTCCCCCCACACACAGTACAATATCCTCACAGTACATTCCTCCACACACAGTACAATATCCTCACAGTACATTCCCCCACACACAGTATAATGTCCTCACAGTACATTCCCTCACACACAGTATGATGTCCTCACAGTACATTCCCCCACACACACAGTATAATGTCATCACAGTACATTCCCCCACTCACAGTATGATGTCCTCAAAGTACATTCCTCCACACACAGTATGATGTCCTCACAGTACATTCCTCCACACATAGTATGATGTCCCCACAGTACATTCCCCCCCCACACAGTATGATGTCCTCACAGAACATTCCCTCCACACACAGTATAATGTCCTCACAGTACATTCCCCACACACACAGTATGATGTCCCCACAGTACATTCCCCCCACACACAGTATAATGTCCTCACAGTACATTCCCCCACACACAGTATGATGTCCTCACAGTACATTTCCCCTACGTATGACGTCCCCACAGTACATTCCCCCACACACAGTATGGTGTCCTCACAGTACATTCCCTCCACACACAGTATGATGTCCTCACAGTACATTCCCCCACACACAGTATAATGTCCTCACAGTACATTCCCCACACACACAGTATGATGTCCCCACAGTACATTCCCCCCACACACAGTATAATGTCCTCACAGTACATTCCCCCACACACAGTATGATGTCCTCACAGTACATTTCCCCTACGTATGACGTCCCCACAGTACATTATCCCACACACAGTATGATGTCCTCACAGTATATTCCTCCCACACACAAAATAATATCCTCACAGTACATTCCCCCACACACAGTATGATGTCCCCACAGTACATTTCCTCCACACACAGTATGATGTCCCCACAGTACATTTCCTCCACACACAGTATAATGTCCTCACAGTACATTCCCCCACACACAGTATAATGTCCTCACAGTATATTCCCCCACACACACAGTATGATGTCCTCACAGTACATTCTCCACACAGTATGATGTCCCCACAGTACATTCCACCACACAAAGTATAATGTCCTCACAGTACATTTCCCCCACACACAGTATGATGTCCTCACAGCACATTCCCCCACACACAGTATGATGTCCTCACAGTAATTCCCCCCACACACAGTATGATGTCCTCACAGTACATTCCCCCACACACACACAGTATGATGTCCTCACAGTTCATTCCCCCACACACAATATGATGTCCTCACAGTACATTTCCTCTACACACAGTATGATGTCCCCACAGTACATTCCCCCACACACAGTATAATGTCCTCACAGTACATTCCCCCACACACAGTATAATGTCCTCACAGTACATTCCCCCACACACAGTATGATGTCCTCACAGTACATTTCCTCTACACAGTATTATGTCCTCACAGTACATTTCCCCCACACACAGTATGATGTCCTCACAGTACATTTCCTCCACACACAGTATGATGTTCCCACAGTATATTCCTCCCACACACAGTATAATGTCCTCACAGTACATTCCCCCACACACACAGTATAATATCCTCACAGTACATTCCCCCCACACACAGTATGATGTCCTCACAGTACATTCCCTCTCCACACACAGTATGATGTCCCCACTACAGATCCCACACCCTGCACTACGAGTCCCTCACCCTTCCCCATGGGGCCTGCACTCTGCATGATGGGGCCCACACCCAGAATCACGGAGCCCATCCCCTGCATTATAGAGCCAGCACCTTGCACTACGTGGCCCACACCCTGCACTACGGGGCCCACACTCTGCACTACAGGGCCCACACCCTGAACTAGAGGGTCCGCAGCGTGCACTACGGGGCCCGCAGCCTGCACTATGGACCCCACACCTTGCACTATGGAGTTCACACTGTACAGTATGGGGCCCGTACCCTGCACTACGGGGCCTGCACCCTTATCTATTTTGTATAATGTGTTAATTCGAGTATCAGTATGGCCATCAAGTGGCCGATTTTAGGTAGCGCTCCTCGGTGTAATGATTAGAATCTGCCTAGCAACAGGAGGACTATGGGCAGGAAAAGTTAAGCTCTGTTGGTCGCCCAGAGAAGGAGGATCCAGCTACATGATACAAGCTGATTCCATCTTGGTTTAGTGGGTAGAAAGCTGTACTAGTGGGTAGTTTAGCGAGTAGGAGCATTGTGCAAGCCGGATACCTTAGGCTGTATAGTAAGTGGGTGTTTATGGCAATTGTCACCTGATAAGTAGCAAGTTTTTCTTTTGGTCCGAAAAAATTATTTTAAAATTTAACTTTTAATAGTGCAACTAAAAGTGATGAAGTATCACAAACACCAGACAAACAACATAAAAAGGTTCTGGCCCTCCTATCGTCTCAAGGATTCATATAAGCCCAGAAATTGTTTGGACCTTTAACCCAAATGTAATCGGACTTCAATACCCGTCAATATAGGTGCCAATTAACATCCGTGTCCAAAAAAATGGATAATTCTTACCTCACTCCATAACAAAGATATGAATTGGTCTCACCACATGTTATTTGGATGTCATCAAACGCACATATTGGGGTCACGAAATACCCCTACCTCCCGACGCGTTTCATTCAAGTATCGAACTCTTCAGGGGAGTCTCAAAAAATATATTACATCCTTTTAGGGTCCTTAAGAAACTGAACCCATATATCCGCATGACATGCAACTAGTGAGGATTCATCACATAACCACTCTGTGACGCATCCAACTTCGGTCCCAAAAGTTATGGACCCATAGCCTATACACCATGCATGTGGCTGGAGCGGCCAGATTGGATAGAGCGATAAGCACGGCCGCTCCAGCCACATGCATGGTGTATAGGCTATGGGTCCATAACTTTTGGGACCGAAGTTGGATGCGTCACAGAGTGGTTATGTGATGAATCCTCACTAGTTGCATGTCATGCGGATATATGGGTTCAGTTTCTGAAGGACCCTAAAAGGATGTAATATATTTTTTGAGACTCCCCTGAAGAGTTCGATACTTGAATGAAACGCGTCGGGAGGTAGGGGTATTTCGTGACCCCAATATGTGCGTTTGATGACATCCAAATAACATGTGGTGAGACCAATTCATATCTTTGTTATGGAGTGAGGTAAGAATTATCCATTTTTTTGGACACGGATGTTAATTGGCACCTATATTGACGGGTATTGAAGTCCGATTACATTTGGGTTAAAGGTCCAAACAATTTCTGGGCTTATATGAATCCTTGAGACGATAGGAGGGCCAGAACCTTTTTATGTTGTTTGTCTGGTGTTTGTGATACTTCATCACTTTTAGTTGCACTATTAAAAGTTAAATTTTAAAATAATTTTTTCGGACCAAAAGAAAAACTTGCTACTTATCATTGATAAATTGTATTTATACCCAGTGGCTACTTATTTTCAATTGTCAC
This sequence comes from Anomaloglossus baeobatrachus, assembly GCF_048569485.1. Classification (NCBI taxonomy): domain Eukaryota; kingdom Metazoa; phylum Chordata; class Amphibia; order Anura; family Aromobatidae; genus Anomaloglossus; species Anomaloglossus baeobatrachus. The sequence goes on from NW_027442361.1 coordinate 207,641, forward strand.
CTGACCATCGAGTGACAGCAGGAGCAGAGCGTCTGGGAAAGACTCCAGTCGAGAAGGGGTAGAGGGTTCACCTGTGTCACCTCTGTCCCGCAGTCACGAGTTCCAGACTCTACTGAGGTTCCCCGGTCAGTGGACTCTATCGGTGCGAGTCCTAATGAGGAGGCTCAGCATAGACCTGGGCGAACAGGTCAGCATAGAAGCCAATATTAGACGAGGCAAGTCCAACGGCGGTCTGCACCATTATAGAGAATGGGCCCGGTGGGAGGGACGAGACCCTGGGCAGGGTCGACTATGTGCAGGACTATGGTGACAAAGAGTGAGGAGGAGGATGGACAAACAGCAGCTCTATCACCAGGAATGATGGCGCAGCCTGGAGGAAAACTGTGCCACAAAGCTAAACCTGCTGAAAAGAACATGTCCCTGTGTTGTGGGCACAGGACCAACGTGTTCACAGTGCTGTGCAAAGTGTCACGTAAACGAATATTCAGAAGGAAATCCGTCTGTGACTCCCCAGCAGATGAACCCTGGACTGCACAATGGCCTAGTCACTGGTATGGCCTCTACACCAAGTCCACACACCCAGTCAGGATCACCACGACCAGTCCCTCCCCCTTGCTCTGGTCGGGAGGTGGACCACTGACGTTCTGAGCCCCTCGCCCGTGACTACTGCCCTAGACCACCCTCACATCTGCTGTAGTCAGCAGGATCCACCTTCGCTTCAGGAATAGTGGGAAGCAGTGTGGAAGACCCCTGCAAAATGCAACTCCGTGACCAGAGCTCGGATGAAGACAAAAAGTACAATGTACGTTAGCATGGCTGACTATGGCACAGCGCAAAAAAGACTGGCCCATTGTGGGCGCTGCGACAGCGCTAATGCGCCAAAGTTCAGCTGGCCTCTGCGGGAAGACATATCCTGGAGGGAATGCCTCATCCCAGATGGGCGAGGCGATAGGAGAGGTTCCACACCTTGCAGCGAGCTGATGCAGAACTGGTGGTGGAACTGAAGAAATGGGCGGAGGAGCTGGAAGAGGCTCCGCACTGGAAGTTGTGGACCAGCGAAAAGGGACTCCCAACACTAAGCAAGCTGGCGCCATTGTTGGAAAGAGACGACCGCGATGGAGCCGTGCAGAGTGTGGCCTGAGTGTGAAGGGTGGTGGCTTGGGGTTCTGGCTCATTGAAGCCCTGAGCATGTGTCATAGGCCCTAGAGTCTGACCACTTGTATGTTGGGGTCTCTATACCTGCATTTTGAGCCCTTCACCTACAGTATCTCTCCTGATGAATCCTGGCGGAGGAAACGCGTCGGGAGGTTCCATGGTGATGAATCTTTAGGGCTAATTTAATCAGGGTCAGTTTGGGACGGTCCTTGTAAGGGCTGGAGCTAATGGGGCTTGAGGGTTCAGCTAGTTCCTGCCAGGGAGAGAGCTCCTGCCCGGCCATGGACAGCCACCCGATTCATCTATCCTGATGACCCCCTTCTAACTACTGACCTGCACCTACAACTGGGTGAGACCATTCCATTTCTCTATTTATAATTGCATGATGTATAAATGAGCCGGTCATTATAAGCAAGAGGCAATAATTATACCTATATGTTTACTGCCGTGATTATACTCTGAATTAAATCCAAGAAACACCACTGTGATCTTGGATGGATTTTTGTTAGGTTATGGTTGGTAATTGTTGGTGTTTACATGTATGAAAAGCTTTTTTTGGGGGATTTAGTAACCCCATACTGTATTTTACACTGGTGAGTCCTATTGGGGGGGGGCTTGGTTCCCACTGGAATATATCCTCCCATGACCCTAACCTGACTAATAAGATTATAGGATGTTGCCCCATCTATCCGGCTCATAGTAGTCATTAATTTACAGTGTCTATGAATCTTGGACACTGATTTGGCGTCGAAGCCCCTCAATGTCCATCTGGTGATTATGGTCTATCATTGACGGACACCACCGGGGGGGCTCCAACGCTATCTTTGTTGGTCCTCTTGGACATGAGTATTACTTCATTTTTTTGCACAAAAAAATTATTTATAAATTGCAGCACTACGCAATTTTTTTAATAATTCTAATAAAAGTTATGTATTATTCCCTTTCTCACTGCTGATACTTATCAATTCCACTACCACCCTCGGTTACTCTCCCCTCTTTTGAGTTGCACTCCGTACGCATCTACACCCCATATAAAAATAGCAACAAAAAGAGGATAATATCCTCCAAAAATTAAGTATTACTCACAGCAAGTTGGGCAGCAGTGTGAACATCGCCCAGGCCAAAAACTAGTGCTCTACCAGGATACAGCTAAACCCCCACTAAAGTGGAAGCATCACAGGTGCAGGAGAAGCAAATCACACACACACCTCCATGGAATACATGGAATCATACGCCCCCTCTAACCTCCAACTGGCTGTCATTTATCGCCCCCCAGGGCCAGCCACTTCCTTTTTTGACCATTTCACCACAGGGCTACTACATTTCCTTTCCACCGACATCCCCACCATCATCATGGGTGATTTCAATATCCCCATTGACACTTCCCACTCATCTGTCTCCAAACTTCTAACACTCGCTTCCTCCTTCGGCCTCACTCAATAGTCCTCTGCAGCTACTCACAAAGATGGCCACATGCTGGACCTCATCTTCACTCGCCTCTGTTCCCTATCTAACCTCTCTAACTTGCCTCTCCCCCTGTCTGACCACAATCTACTCACATTCTCTTCCCTCTCTTCTCTAAGTACACAACCCCCCTCCACAAACTTTCACACCCGCTCAGAAATCTCAATCACCTTGACTTACACTCACTTTCTCAGTCTCTTTTCCCTTTTGCAGACATCGCTTCTTCACATGATGCAGATGCTGCTGCCACTTTATACAACACCACCATCTCTGCAGCTCTCGAATCAGCTGCCCCCTCTCACACACACCAAAACCCGCACAATCAACAAGCAACCCTGGCACACGAGCCAGACTAAAGAATTGAGATGATCTTCCAGAATTGCTGAGCACAGATGGAAGAGGTCTCACTCCACTGAGCACTTCGTTACATACAAACAAGCTCTCACCACTTTCAAGTCCACACTCACTGCTGCAAAACAAACCACTTCTCATCTCTCATATTGTTGAGGATAAGAATTAAGTAACCAAAAATACTTAATTCAGCCATTTAATAGACTCAGGTATATAGTTTAGTAGATGTAAAATAACACACATATTTATGAATGCTTTTGTTCCTTACTAACACCTATATATGTATATTGCATATTTAGTGATTTTCCTTAGCATAGTATATATCAGCATATGTAACTTGAAGATGGCTGCCACATCCTGGACAACTCCCAAAGAAGATGATGAACAAAGGAATTCCTAAAGCTTAGACTGACCAATCCAGAAGAGATTATGTTAATTTCTATATTTCCTGAGTCCAGCCTGTGATACTTGATTGGACTGTATTTTGTCTACACCCTTCACTTCTCAAGAGCTATAGAAAGTTTCAAACAATACCAGTTGGTCAGCGCCCGTCATGGAGAAGGTCCATAACCGATGTAGTGTCTGTTATCGTTCTTTCTCGCGTGCACACATGACATTATAATTTGGAACAACAGTCAGATCCCGAGGGACCGCTTGAGTCTCATCATCATAATCATCACTTTAACCTTAACAGTTGGCGCCCAACGTGGGGCCACCGAAAAGAGTGAGTCAGATCTTCCACCTTCCGGACATCTGAGGGCTACTCCACAAGTATCCAGGTGTCACTCGATAGGATTGATCGCCATCCGATCCGCGGTAAGCATCATATACATTGTGTGTGCTGTTCTACCTGTGGTTCGAGAGACACCTGGCGAAAGGGGGTGGTCACTACTCCGGAAAATGGTAGTGCACCGGAGACTTAACAGTGTGACTGTAACTCGCCGGTGATCTACAGAAGAACTCAGACTCCTTGAGAACTTGAGTTTAGGTCTTTTTCTTTTGTATGGGATCTGACTGGCTGTCTGTATTATTGAGTTGTTGAAAGTGAGGCAGAAATCGGGGGCTTTTTTTGAGTAGCAGTTGCCCACAGATTTGTATGTAGCGGACTGACATTTGTGATTAATTAGGAATACGATCAGAAGGCTTGTAATTTCTCTGCTTTAGCTCTGACTTAGTTCTCAAAGTGTTAATTGTCTGCAGTTGTTGGAATCACTAGCAGCAAGAAGGGGGGTCAGTCACCCACCGGCTCTTAAGACAGGGACAGAGCGGGGGTCAAGACAGCCCAGGGACGCAGCTGCAGTCTTTCTACTGAGAGTGAAGAGGAAGGGGGGTTAGCAATCCCCCCCCACTGCCGTAGTCTTTACATTGGAAGCAAGAAGGGGGGGTCAGTGGCCTAGCAATTACCCACGTAGCTGAAGCTTTTATGTAGCAAAAGCAAACGAAGGAGCTGTAGTGATCTGTAGGAAGGACAGAGTGCTATTTTGTTTGGATTGGAACAGAAACTAGCTGGCTTATGCGTTTTCAGTATTTTGTAATTGTTGGTTTGTTTTTGGAACAGAGACATAAGGGAACCAGCGTTTCCCCCGTGTTTGTATCACATCTATTGCTGTATTTATAGCCGGAGAAATAGGAACACGTGGAGAACGGTATATAGTATCCACGTGTTGGATGCCAAAATTGCGTCCTCTTTATACGGTAAAAGAGGGGGAGGGGTTCAGGTGGAAGATAAGTGTTTGAATTAGCGTATTCCCCTGAGTATTAACTCATGCACTGCTATGTAAGAAGCCGGAAATAGGGACGTATGAGGAACGGTATTGTATTCATATGTTGGGCGTCGTAAGTGTGTCCTTATTACACAGCAGGGGAGGAGGGAAAAGGATTCAGTTGGATGTGGCCAATCCAATTAGAGCACTATGCACTCTCTGTTCAAGAAGAAATCTGTTTTTCCGGAAAATGCTAAAGGCGCTATCGCCCTAGTTAAAAAAAAAAAAAAAAAGGAGCTGGAAAAAGGATACAAAAGATTGTGAGGAATTGTGTGAAGTAGTTGGACTACCACCAGATGGCAGGCTGCAACCCATGTACGGAAGTCCATATTAATCTCCAGTGAGGGTATAAGGAAGAACAAGGACCCCATTCACTGCCTGTTGCTGTTTCTAGAATCACTAAATGTCTTTCTCATTGTTCTCCTTTAGAAGTCATTATATCTGGTATTAATCAAACCCCTCCTTTGTATGCTGGAATGCAAACTGGTTTACAGGCACTAAAGGTAACACCCCTTGTTCACTCCGTAGTTCCAGCCCCTCCCATTACACCCAGGGAGTCCCAACATGGACGTACACAGATGTTTCAGGGCTCAGTCTTCTTTAAAACAAAGGATGAGGTTTTTTTTCTTTGCTTTGGCTTCTACTAAAAGATAAGAATGGAATGTGGCTTTCCCAGATGGTGAAATCAGTTCTGTTTAACCCTTAGAGTTCAGGATTTTACATTTTTAGTTTCCTGCTCATACCTAAATTATTAAATTAATTTTGTAGGGAAAATTAGATTTCATGAGATATGCGAATTAGTTTCTGTGTTGTTTTGTTTTTTAATGGCGATTTATTCGAACAATATATTTTTATTTTGTGACTCTATTCCCTTTCTATTCCCTCTATTCCCATTTCTGTTTGTACGATTCTTTCTAAACAATTTATATTTTTTGCAGGTTAGTCACCCAGTCACAGCTGTCAACTAACCATGTTTCAGTTATTTTTACTATCAAAGGTTTTCTTTTCTTTATGGATACAGTGTTGTTTATCGTAAGGTTTTAAAATTCCCCAGCCATGTATATTATTGTAAGATATACGTTATTTTCAATGTTTGTCTAACTTTAGTTTCTAGTATGTAGCTAATTTGTTACCTGCTGTCTTATTTTTCTTTTAGGGAATACCAGCATAAAAACTCTGAATTTTGCCACGTTGGTAAACAAAAAAAAAAAGGGGGGGAGAGGTTATTTTATTATATTTTCCAACAGTAGAGGGCGCAGCAGGCATATTAAATAGGCTTTGACGCTGGCTTTTCCTTTGCAACAGTTATGTTTACTAGATTGCTACGAGGCATAGCTGTTAACTGACAAAGGAAAGTCTTGTCATATATGTTTATTTGTTTATTTATTTAGTATTTTCAGTTATGTGAAATATAGATGACCACTAACTGTATTATGGTCAGAGTTAAAGTTATAAGAATGATCTAATGTATATTTTTTTTAGTTTTTGTTTTCATAAATGGAATTAGATGTTGGTCGATTCTACACTGGATATGCTGCGGTTTGCACAACATGAGGTAGTCTAAATTTGAACCACTCCCTCCCCTCCTATCAGTACAGGAGGAAGTGACGTATTAATGCCTCTCTAGATGGGTACGACAGGAGTGGGTAAGATGGTTAGAGGTGTTTGTAGGTTGTAGATTTTTCTCTGTTGTCAAATGGATTAGGTATGCTGAAGAGAAAGTCTAGATCTGAGCTGATTGAATCGGATGGAGATCCCCGCACAGGTGCAGCTGACCAAGAAGCAGTGAACGGGCCTAGAGTTGAGAGTCTTTCACCAATATGGACCATACCTCGGTGACACCTGTCACATCAGTGACTTCTGTCACTCCTTTTGTTCTTAAATCCCTACAGGAACAAGCAAATCAACAAGGAATGGAGTGTGACATGCAGGGAGCCAGCTGATTGAGGAAGGTCAGTAGGTAAAGGGTGGTAAGCTTTCTCTGCCATGAGATCTCTTCTTAATGATGGCCCAGGTAACCTATGGACTAAAATCTGTGTAAGACAATTGTCAGTGTGTGCTTTGGTGACACCAGGGTTCAGTACTCAGGTGGGCAGACTCACCCAGTCTTGTAAGACATGTGCCTAAAACGAAGTGAGGAAAAAACTGTAAAGAATCCGCAGAAACACACCCTGCACCTGCTCAACCAATTTTTAGAGACTGCAAACTGATTATAGATGTACAGTGCCTACAAGTAGTATTCAACCCCCTGCAGATTTAGCAGGTTTACACATTCGTAATTAACTTGGCATTGTGACATTTGGACTGTGGATCAGCCTGGAAGTGTGAAATGCAGCAAAAAAGAATGTTATTTCTTTTTTTATTTTTTTTTTAAATTGTGAAAAGTTTATTCAGAGGGTCATTTATTATTCAATCCCTCAAACCACAAGAATTCTGTTTGGTTCCCCTAAAGTATTAAGAAGTATTTCAGGCACAAAGAACAATGAGCTTCACATGTTTGGATTAATTATCTCTGTTTCCAGCCTTTTCTGACTAATTAAGACCCTCCCCAAACTTGTGAACAGCACTCATACTTGGTCAACATGGGAAAGACAAAGGAGCATTCCAAGGCCATTAGAGACAAGATCGTGGAGGGTCACAAGGCTGGCAAGGGGAACAAAACCCTTTCCAAGGAGTTGGGCCTACCTGTCTCCACTGTTGGGAGCATCATCCGGAAGTGGAAGGCTTATGGAACTACTGTTAGCCTTCCACGGCTTGGACAGCCTTTGAAAGTTTCCACCCGTGCCGAGGCCAGGCTTGTCCGAAGAGTCAAGGCTAACCCAAGGACAACAAGGAAGGAGCTCCGGGAAGATCTCTTGGCAGTGGGGACATTGGTTTCAGTCAATACCATAAGTAACGTACTCCACCGCAATGGTCTCCGTTCCAGACGAGCCCGTAAGGTACCTTTACTTTCAAAGCGTCATGTCAAGGCTCGTCTACAGTTTGCTCATGATCACTTGGAGGACTCTGAGACAGACTGGTTCAAGGTTCTCTGGTCTGATGAGACCAAGATCGAGATCTTTGGTGCCAATCACACACGTGACGTTTGGAGACTGGATGGCACTGCATACGACCTCAAGAATACCATCCCTACAGTCAAGCATGGTGGTGGCAGCATCATGCTGTGGGGCTGTTTCTCAGCCAAGGGGCCTGGCCATCTGGTCCACATCCATGGGAAGATGGATAGCACGGCCAACCTGGAGATTTTGGCCAAGAACCTCCGCTCCTCCATCAAGGATCTTAAGATGGGTCGTCATTTCATCTTCCAACAAGACAACGACCCAAAGCACACAGCCAAGAAAACCAAGGCCTGGTTCAAGAGGGAAAAAATCAAGGTGTTGCAGTGGCCTAGTCAGTCTCCTGACCTTAACCCAATTGAAAACTTGTGGAAAGAGCTCAAGATTAAAGTCCACATGAGACACCCAAAGAACCTAGATAACTTGGAGAAGATCTGCATGGAGGAGTGGGCCAAGATAACTCCAGAGACCTGTGCCGGCCTCATCAGGTCTTATAAAAGACAATTATTAGCTGTAATTGCAAACAAGGATTATTCCACAAAATATTAAACCTAGGGGTTGAATAATAATTGACCCACACTTTTATGTTTAAAATTTATTAAAATTTAACTGAGCAACATAACTTGTTGGTTTGTAAGATTTATGCATCTGTTAATAAATCCTGCTCTTGTTTGAAGTTTGCAGGCTCTAACTTATTTGCATCTTATCAAACCTGCTAAATCTGCAGGGGGTTGAATACTACTTGTAGGCACTGTATATCATGAGCACGTTGTATGCAAGTCTGTGCGTGTTGTGTAGATTTCTCTCCAGGTTTGGTCAGAGGCATTCCAGTGCAGAAAGAGACATTATTGCTGAGAAGCACATGATGGTGGTATGTAAAAAAATGGGTTGACAGAAGTAAAAAAGTGGATATTTTTTTATAGAAAAGTGGAAACTGGCAAATCGTGAATAAAATGTATGTTTTGTTTTCTTTTCGTAATAAACAGGTCTTTATGTAAGATGTTTTTGGTTTAGCACAGGCATGTACAATTTTTATATGATTGACTAAATAGTGTGATAAACAGGTGTATTTTCCAATTCCAGATCTTAAATCAGAGCTAGTAGCATATGGTCTCCAGTCAGGAGACTGATTCTAAAGGACAAGCAAAAAAAGAGCCATTAGTCAACACTAGATGAGCCGATCCAACCGCAGAAAAATCTATGGATCCACGCCTCGCATTGTAAAAGGGTTGACCAACCAGAGCTGCACTGAGCGTCCTGCTCATATTTATCCTTTTCAAAAAACCTGTACAGTCTCAGACCATCATTGCCAAAACAGTTAGCAGAGAGAACTTAGGGGTACTTTGCACACTACAACATCGCAAGCCGATGCTGCGATGCCGAATGCGATAGTCCCCGCCCCTGTCGCAGCAGCGATATGTGGTGATAGCTGGCGTAGCGAAAATTATCGCTACGCCAGCTTCACATGCACTCACCTTGCCCTGCGATGTCGCTCTGGCCGGCGACCCGCCTCCTTATTAAGGGGGCGGGCCGTGCGGCGTAATAGCGAAGTCACACGGCAGGCGGCCAATAGAAGCGGAGGGGTGGAGATGAGCGGGACGTAAACATCCCGCCCACCTCCTTCCTTCCGCATAACCGACAGGAGCCGCAGTGAAGCAGGTAGGAGATGTTCCTCGCTCCTGCGACTTCACACACAGCGATTTGTGCTGCCGCAGGAATGCGGAACAACATCAGACCGTCGCAGCAAGGTAATTATGGTTTTCGCCGACGCTACACCGATGATACGATTACGATGCTTTTGCGCTCGTTAATCGTATCATCTAGGCTTTGCACACTACGATGTCACTTTCGACATGACCCCACCGACATCGCACCTGCGATGTCGTAGTGTGCAAAGTTCCCCTTAGAGAACCTTGAGACATGGGAAAGTCCAACTACAAAGGGTGAGGACTCGCCTAGGAGTCCTTGCTCTCAAACCGGTGAAGAAAACCACTTTCCCTTTCTGCCCATGCCTCAACGTTTAATTAGGCAAGTTTTTCCAACAGATATTTCTACCTCTCTTCCTAAGGGAACACAGTACCCTTAGAGTTCAGAAATGGCAGAAATAAGTCTTTAGGGGGGACTGTTGAGGATAAGAATTAAGTAACCAAAAATACTTAAAGGGAACCTGTCATCAGAAATTTGGCTTTCAACCTAAATGTTTCCCCCTCTGCAGCTCGTGGGCTGCATTCTAGTAAGGTTTCTATACTTTTTGTGCCCCCTTTTAAACCAAAATAAATACTTTATAAAACTGTACCTTTTGGTTTGAAAATCTTATATATTCTCCATGGGGGCGGGCCGTCTGGCGTCCGTTGCTGTATCTTACGCCGTCCCCCCACGCTTCAAATCATCCCTCAGGACGCCGCCCACTGCGCCCGAGGTCCCGTGCATGCCAGGACACCTGGTGACGTGGTCGCAGGCATGAGAGTATGGGCAGCGCTTTGATTGCATTGCAAGTGCCCGCCCATACTCTCGTGCCCACTCTTTCCCCACTGCCTCCAGCGTTCTGCGCCGGCCCGACGTCACCTCCTTCCCATCGTACCCTGCAGCAGGAAATAGATGGGAGGAGCAGAGAGGATCTGAGCGACGTACAGAGGGGAGAGCGCGGCCACGAGATTTTCAAACCAAAAGGTACAGTTTTATAAAGTATTTATTTTGGTTTAAAAGGGGGCACAAAAAGCATAGAAACCTTACTAGAATGCAGCCCACGAGCTGCAGAGGGGGAAACATTTAGGTTGAAAGCCAAATTTCTGATGACAGGTTCCCTTTAATTCAGCCATTTCATAGACTCAGGTATATACAGTCATATGGAAATGTTTGGGCACCCCTATTAATGTTAACCTTTTTTCTTTAAAACAATTTGGGTTTTTGCTATTTCAGTTTCATATATCTAATAACTGATGGACCAACTGGTCTTTATTGTTTGAAACTTTCTATAGCTCTTGAGAAGTGAAGGGTGTAGACAAAATACAGTCCAATCAAGTATCACAGGCTGGACTCAGGACATATAGAAATTAGCATAATCTCTTCTGGATTGGTCAGTCTAAGCTTTAGGAATTCCTTTGTTCATCATCTTCTTTGGGAGTTGTCCAGGATGTGGCAGCCATCTTCAAGTTACATATACTGTGTTAAGGAAAATCACTAAATATGCAATATACATATATACCTGTTAGTAAGGAACAAAAGCATTCATAAATATGTGTTACTTTACATCTACTAAACTACAGTCATATGAAAAAGTTTGGGCACCCCTATTAATGTTAACCTTTTTTCTTTACAACAATTTGGGTTTTTGCAGCAGCTATTTCAGTGTCATATATCTAATAACTTATGGACTCAGTAAAATTTCTAGATTGAAATGAGGTTTATTGTACTAACAGAAAATGTGCAATCCGCATTTAAACAAAATTTGACCGGTGCAAAAGTATGGGCACCTCAACATAAAAGTTACATTAATATTTTGTAGATCCTCCTTTTGCAGAAATCACAGCCTCTAGTGGCTTCCTGTAGCTTTTAATGAGTTCCTGGATCCTGGATGAAGGTAGATTTGACCATTCCTGTTTACAAAACAATTCCAGTTCAGGTAAGTCTGATGGTCGCTGAGCATGGACAGCCGCTTCACATCATCCCACAGATGTTCAATGATATTCAGGTCTGGGGACTGGGATGGCCATTCCAGAACATTGTAATTGTTCCGCTGCATGAATGCCTGAGTAGATTTGGAGCGGTGTTTTGGATCATTGTCTTGCTAAAATATCCATCCCCTGCGCAACTTCAACTTCATCACTGATTTTTGCACATTATTGTCAAGAATCTGCTGATACTGAGTTGAATCCATGCGACCCTCAACTTTAACAGGATTCCCGGTGCCAGCATTGGCTACACAGCCCCAAAGCATGATGGAACCTCCACCAAATTTTACTGTGGGTAGCAAGTGCTTTTCTTGGAATGCCGTGTTTTTTTTGCCTCCATGCATAATGCCTTTTTGTATGACTAAACAACTCAATCTTTGTTTCATCAGTCCACAGGACCTTCTTCCAAAATGTAACTGGCTTGTCCAAATGTGCTTTTACATACCTCAGGCGACTCTGTTTGTGGCGTGCTTGCAGAAACGGCTTCTTTCCCATCATTCTCCCATACAGCTTCTCCTTGTGCAACGTGCGCTGTATTGTTGACCGATGCACATTGACACCATCTGCAGCAAGATGATGCTGCAGGTCTTTGGAGGTGGTCTGTGGATTGTCCTTGACTGTTCTCACCATTCTTCTTCTCTGCCTTTCTGATATTTTTCTTGGCCTGCCACTTCTGGGCTTAACAAGAACTGTACCTGTGTTCTTCCATTTCCTTACTATGTTCCTCACAGTGGAAACTGACAGTTTAAATCTCTGAGACAACTTTTTGTGTCCTTCCCCTGAACAACTATGTTGAATAATCTTTGTTTTCAGATCATTTGAGAGTTGTTTTGAGGAGCCCATGATGCCACTCTTCATAGGAGATTCAAATAGGAGAACAACTTGCAAGTGGCCACCTTAAATACCTTTTCTCATGATTGGATACACCTGCCTATGAAGTGCAAAGCTCAATGAGGTTACAAAACAAATGTAGTTCTTTAGTAAGTCAGTAACAAGTAGTTAGGAGTGTTCAAATCAAGAAATTGATAAGGGTGCCCATACTTTTGCACCAGTCAAATTTTGTTTAAATGCGGATTGTAATTTTCTGTTAGTACAATAAACCTTATTTCAATCCAGAAATATTACTGAGTCCATAAGTTATTAGATATATGAAACTGAAATAGCTGCTGCAAAAACCCAAATTGTTGTAAAGAAAAAAGGTTAACATTAATAGGGGTGCCCAAACTTTTTCATATGACTGTAGTTTAGTAGATGTAAAGTAACACACATATTTATGAATGCTTTTGTTCCTTACTAACAGGTATATATTGCATATTTAGTGATTTTCCTTAGCACAGTATATATCGGCATATGTAACTTGAAGATGGCTGCCACATCCTGGACAACTCCCAAAGAAGATGATGAAAAAAGGAATTCCTAAAGCTTAGACTGACCAATCCAGAAGAGATTATGCTAATTTCTATATGTCCTCAGTCCAGCCTGTGATACTTGATTGGACTGTATTTTGTCTACACCCTTCACTTCTCAAGAGCTATAGAAAGTTTCAAACAATAAAGACCAGTTGGTCAGCGCCCGTCATGGAGAAGGTCCATAACCGATATAGTGTTTGTTATCGTTCTTTCTCGCGTGCACACATGACAATATAATTTGGAACAGCAGTCAGATCCCGAGGGACCGCTTGAGTGTCATCATCATAATCATCAATTTAACCTTAACAATATCCTCTCTCTCTCACAACCCTAAACAGCCATTGAACACTTTCAACTCTCTCCTCCATCCCCCGGCACCACCTCCCTCTCCTCTCATCTCAGCTGAAGACTTTGCCTCTTTCTTCAAGCATAAGATTGACAACATCAGAGCAAGCTTTGGCCCACAATCACCGCAGCCCCTCATCATAGCTACTCAGCCCTCTTCCTCCAAATCCAGCTTCTCCACCATGACAGAAAACAATCTTTTCACTCTGCTCTCAAGATCACATCTAACCACCTGTGCACTGGACCCGCTTCCATCGCACCTCATCCCCAACATCACCGCAGTTCTCATCCCAGCCCTAACCCATCTCTTCAACCTATCACTAACAAGTGGTGTATTCCCTTCATGCTTTAAACATGCCTCCATCACACCCATCCTGAAAAAGCCCTCCCTTGACCCTTCCTGTTTCAAACTATTGCCCCATTTCACTTCTTCCTTATGCCTCAAAACTACTGGAACAGCATGTCCATCTTGAACTGTCCTCATACCTCTCATCCTGCTCCCTCTTTGACCGGCTACAATCTGGCTTCTGACCCCATCATTCCACTGAAACTGCCCTAACGAAAGTCACTAACGACCTACTAACCGCAAAATCCAAGCGACACTACTCTGTCCTCCTCCTCCTGGACCTGTCCTCTGCCTTCGACACAGTAGACCATTCCCTCCTACTACAGTATCTCTCATCTCTGGGCATCACAGACTTGGCGCTATCTTGGATCTCCTCATACTTAACCAACCGAACTTTCAGCGTCTCCCACTCTCACACCACTTCCTCATCTCGCCCTCTATCTGTCGGTGTCCCCCAATGTTCAGTTCTTGGACCCCTGCTGTTCTCCATTTACACCTTCAACCTGGGACAGCTCATAGAGTCCCACGGCTTCCAGTATCATCTCTATGCCGATGACACACAGATCTACCTCTCTGGACCTGACATCACCTCCCTACTAACCAGAATCCCACAATGTCTGTCTGCTATTTCATCCTTTTTCTCTGCTCGATTCTTAAAATTGAACATGTACAAAACAGAATTCATTGTCTTTCCTCCTCATCACTCATCTCCCCCTCCTGACATATCCATCAATGTCAATGGCTGTTCACTTTCCCCAGTGCAACTAGCTCGCTGCCTGGGAGTAACTTTAGACTCTGCTCTATCCTTCAAGCCACACATCCAAGCCCTCTTCACCTCCTGCTGTCTTCAACTAAAAAATATTTCCCAGATCCGTACATTCCTTTCCCAAGAAGCTGCAAAAAATCTAGTACATGCCCTTATTATCTCCTGCCTGGATTATTGCAAGCTCCTGCTCTGTGGCCTCCCTTCTAACAGTCTCGCACCCCTACAATCTATTCTAAACTATTCTGCCCGGCTAATACACCTGTCCCCCCGCTACTCCCTGACCTGTCCTCTCTGCCAATCCCTTCACTGGCTTCCCACTGCCCAATGACTCCAGTTCAAAACCCTAACTATGACCTACAAAGCCATCCACAACCTGTCTCCTCCCTACATCTCTGACCTCGTCTCCCGATACTTACCTGCACGTAACCTTCGATCCTTTCAAGATCTCCTTCTCTACTCCCCTATCATCTCCTCTTCCCACCATCGCATCCAAGATTTCTCCCGTGCCTCCCCCATACTCTGGAATGCTCTGCTTCAACACATCAGACTCTTTCCTACCTTGACAAACTTCAAAAGGAACCTGAAGACCCACCTCTTCCGACAAGACTACAACCTGCCTTAACCCTCAGTCTGATACAGCGCCGCACAATCAACTATACCCTAACCTACTGTATGCTCACCTATCCCTTGTAGACTGTGAGCCCTCGCGGGCAGGGACCTCTCTCCTCCTGTACCTGTCTGTGTCTTGTATTGATTATTGTACTTGTCCCTATTATGTATACCCTGTGACGACACAGACTTTTTTAATGTGTCTCGTGGGTTAAAGTTCTTACATTAGCCAGACGTATTGTTCTTCTGTGTGTTAAGTCATGTTTGCTAAACTATTGTTTCTCCAGACCCTTCTGAGCAATCATTGTAATGTAGTTGTGTATTGCTAATCTAATGTATATTACCTCAGTGGCCATTGTCTAGTCTGTGCACTTCAGACTACATGTAAACATCCTCAGTCTTTCTATCAACATCATTTAAATGAACATTATCCATACAGCTTGAAATTCATCAAAATAAGAGAAGCAACCTTGTACAACCAATCGTGAAGACCCCAATGGTCGGAGAGCTCAGGGGTATAAGAAGGAGGACTGTCCATTGCCTGGGTAGACTCTTGCTACATGCTACCAATCTAGGACCTGCGGATCCGATTGGCAAGCCATAATCAAACCTGGATTATAATACTATAAGGACTTCAGCATCGAATGCAAGGATTCGGCTTTGATATCATGGACTACTTAAGGAAGAAACCCAGGCTGGGACAATTTGGTCACCTGGCTATCAGACTTTGCAGACCTCAGCCAGCTTCCTAAGGCGGGCTTTGCACACTACGACATCGCAGGCCGATGCTGCGATGCCGAGTGCGATAGTGCCCGCCCCCGTCGCAGCAGCGATATGTGGTGATAGCTGGCGTAGCGAAAGTTATCGCTACGCCAGCTTCACACACACACTCACCTGCCGTGCGACGTCCCTGTGGCCGGCGACCCGCCTCCTTGTTAAGGGGGCGGGTCGTGCGGCGTCACTGCGACGTCACACGGCAGGCGGCCAATCAGAGCGGAGGGGCGGAGATGAGCAGGATGTAAACATCCTGCCCACCTCCTTCCTTCCGCATATCCTACGGAAGCCGCAGTGAGGCCGGTAGGAGACGTTCCTCGCTCCTGCGACTTCACACACAGCGATGTGTGCTGCCGCAGGAGCGAGGAACAACATCGGACCATTGCGTCAGCGTAATTATGAATTACGCCGACGCTATACCGATGATACGATTACGACGCTTTTGCGCTCGTTAATCGTATCATCCAGCCTTTACACACTGCGATGTCGCATGCGATGCCGGAAGTGCGTCATTTTCAATTTGACCCCACCGACATCGCACCTGCGATGTCGCAGTGTGCAAAGTGCCCCTAAATCTGGCATTATTCCATTCTTGGTGGGTGCCAGCCAAAAGCGGGGTACTGCTGAATTGGAGTAAGTAGCCCTGGAAGCTCTGAGGCACGGACCTTCTAATCCCTGGTGAGCAGCGGAAGGGTGAGACTTTGTTGCCTGTTACATTTGTGTGTTTTGCTGGTTGTGTGTTATGTGCCGTTAATTGTTTGGGGCTACAATAAAGTCTTAATATTGTGATTCCCTCATCCTGTGTTGTCTGAGTAGTGTTCTGCCCACGTTTAAGGAGGTCGGCGTTCAGTTGGGATGAGCCCTGAGCCACGCTGTCTTTCTAAAGGCAGCCGGGCCAGCGGACGAGAGCACCCACTGAGCCCCGTGTCTCCACAATTGGTGGCAGCAGTGGGATACTACTCAGCCTGGTTTATCCAGGGGAGCTGCAGTGGACTGGTGTTCGTGGACACCGTCCAGGGCTCAACAACCAGGGAGGCACATAAGCATAACGAGCAGGCCATAGTGGAGGCATTCAGGTTTCAGACGCTGTCATGTCCACCCCCACCAGCTCAATCATCTGACAAGGACCAGAGAGGAGTTACGACCGCAGCAGTAAATGGATGCTACAGGATCTGTGCCAGATGTGAAAGATTGACTACAGGAATGCTGACACTCGGTCGGACTTGATCCAGAAATTAGTCTGTTGGGATGCCCAGAATGATGCAGAGGACGATGAGGATCCCGCCGATATTGATACCAGAGGATTTAAACTATGTGCCACATCATGGATCTACTGACAATCAGTAATCAACTTGGTCCAAAATGGCCCAAGGCACACCGTTGTTGGCTGCATTGGGGCCTAAATCCTCAAGAGAAGAGAGGGCTTGTGTTATGGAATATGTTTATGGGGTTCCAGCTGCCGTACTGCTAACACCAGCCGCTCGAGAAGGATGGTCCCGCTACCCAGCAGAAGCTGCACCGAAGCAAAGGTCTACAAACCGGGCCTGTGACTTGCCCAATCTATGGCGCTGTTATACATGTGGGCGCCATGGACATATCGATAAAGATTGTCTCCAAAACCGAGGCCCCATGCTTGGAGCCAATCTGCCAGCTCAGCCGGTCAAGGTCTGTGACATACAGAGCCAGCGACTACGAGACACTGGTTCCTCCATTACCCTGGTAAGCCTAGTTATTGTTTCCCCAGAAGACCATTTACCAAATTCCCAATTATCCATCTTCCTGGCTGAGGACCAGCGCTCGGACATCCCTCTGGCATGTGTGCAGTTGGACCTAAGGACCGACCAGGGAGAGGTCGAGGTGGAGCTTATGGACACCGTCCCCACACCAGTTATTTTTGGACATGACCAGGGAGAGGTTGATGTGAGACTTGTGGACAGCCTCCCCACACCTGGTATTTTGGGGACTAACCAGGAAGCGATCGATGTGGGACTTGTGAACAGCCTCCCCACACCTGGTATTTTGGGGACCAACCAGGAAGCGATCGATGTGGGACTTGTGAATAGCCTGTCATTGTGGAGACTGACCAGAGCAAGGCTGATGTGGAGCTTATGGACAGCCTCCCCACACCTGTTATTTCGGGGACTAACCAGAAGGAAATTGAAGTGGGGTTCATGGATGGGCCCACCAAGCCTGTTTCGGATATCACCCAGAGGGAAGTGGAAGTAGGGCTTGTGGATTACCTGCACACACCAGTCATTTTGGAGAATGACCTAGGACAAGGACTATCCAGCCAGTTTGTTACCGCCATCACCCGCAGCCAAGCCAAACACCATCCTTGTGCAGGTGTTTCTACCAACCCATCCGAGGGGAACCCTCCTCCTCAATCTTCAGCCTCCTCCTCAGATCCAATGAATAGGAGTACCTCAGACCCAACTGTGGTCATTGACTGGGGGGGAGATAGATCGTGAGGAATTCAGGGAAGCCCAACTCACGGACCCCACCTTGGTGCTTGTCTGTAATATGGCTGCTCAACCTGGGAGAGGTAATCAGGGGGAGGTGTATAGATGCGAGCCTCTGTTGCTGACTTCACCATTAAAAAGGACAATGCCGTCAAGAGGAGAAGGGTGATCAGAGACCTACCACGTCTGGCCGTCCCATCAACAACAAACCTTGTCAAGATTCAGCCATTTTCCCATCTGGCTAATTAAGAAGGGGGAGGAATGTGACGACACAGACTTTTTCAATGTGTGTCGTGGGTTAAATTTCTTACATTAGCCAGACGTATTGTTCTTATGTGTGTTAACTCATGTTTGCTAAACTATTGTTTATCCAGACCCTTCTCAGCAATCATTGTAATGTAGTTGTGTATTGCTAATATAATGTAAATTACCTCAGTGGCCATTGTCTAGTCTGTGCACTTCAGACTACATGTAAATATCCTCAGTCTTTTTATCCACATCATTTAATTGACCATTATCCATACAGCTTGAAATTCATCCAATAAGAGAAGCAACCTTGTACAACCAATCATGAAGACCCCAATGGTCGGAATGGGGAGCTCAGGGGTATAAGGAGGACTTTCCATTGCCCGGAGAGACTCTTGCTACATGCTACCAATCTAGGACCTGCGGATCCGATTGGCAAGCCATAACCAAACCTGGATTATAATACTATATGTACTTCAGCATCAAATGCAAGGATTCGGCTTTGATATCAAGGACTACTTAAGGAAGAAACCCAGGTTGGGACAATTTGGTCACCTGGCTATCAGACTTTGCAGACCTCAGCCAGTTTCCTAAATCTGGCGTTATTCCATTTTCGGTGGGTGCCCGCCAAAAGGGGGGTGCTGCTGGATTGGAGAAAGTAGCCCTGGAACCTCTGAGGCATGGACATTCTAATCCCTGGTGAGCAGTGGAAGGGTGAGACTCTGTTGCCTTTTACATTTGTGTGTTTTGCTGGTTATGTGTTATGTGCCGTTAATTGTTTGGGGATCCAATAAAGTCTTAATATTGTAATTCCCTCACACACAAGCAGCAAAACACACAAATGTAACAGGCAACAGAGTCTCACCCTTCCGCTGGCTCACCAGGAATTAGAAGGTCTGTGCCTCAGATGTTCCAGGGCTACTTACTTCAAGCCCACACCCTGAATTGTCGGGGTAATCCAGGGAAAGAGATGGAAGGAGGAATGGGTGTGACCCAGCTAGATCTTCATCGGGGTGGAGCTGTCGGTGATCGGATCATGTTTGGCACCATGTGGTATCTTGATCATCATTGGGGGTATGGATTTGTGCAGGAGGAGATGAGGGACCAGGTGCCAGATCTGTGTGGTAGGGATCTGCCTGAGGGAAGGAAACGGAGTCCAATTTGTGAAAGAGGATAGCCAACGGGATGGATTGCGATGGTGGTATTTAAAGCCTGAATAGCAGTAGAGAAGCCGCAGGAGCACAATAGCGGACTTTGTGTGGATGACGTTGGATGTGTCATCCACACGGAGCTGGAAAGGAGGACGCTGATTGAGGAAGCGCCGGACCAAGAGCAGCGACACCCATCATACCGGACTGCTCCCTAGGTGAGTATTATAAAGGTGTGTCTTACATTCTACACAGCGGCCTGGGCTCTTATATACAGTATTCTGGAATGGGGTGTATACAGGAGCTCACTGGTGGTGGCCACAGCTTATAGGAGACAAGTCTGGTGACAGGCTCCCTTTAATGGTTTATTATGGTTTCTGGCATGGCAAAAACTGTATACAAGGACACATGGTAGATAGAGGTGTATTCTTTTTTGGTGTTCGGTATGTATTCTGTTATTTTGGGGTCTGGTTTGGAGTCTCTATTTAGGGGTGTAGTCTGGGCTGTTATTTGGGGCCTGGCTGGAGTGCTGATATTT
Organism: Anomaloglossus baeobatrachus; assembly: GCF_048569485.1. NCBI lineage: Eukaryota > Metazoa > Chordata > Amphibia > Anura > Aromobatidae > Anomaloglossus > Anomaloglossus baeobatrachus. Next base: position 227,741 of record NW_027442361.1, read on the forward strand.
AGGGTGCTGTATTTTTAGGGTCTGATCTCATTTGGGGTGCACTTCAGGGTCTGGTCCTATTTGGGGCGCTCTCCAGGGTCTGGTCCCATTTGGGGCGCCCTCCAGGGTCTAGTCCCATTTGGGGCACTCTCCAGGGTCTGGTCTTGTTTGGGACGCCCTCCAGGGTCTTGTCTTGTTTGGGGCACCCTCCAGGGTCTGATTTCATTTGGGGCACCCTCCAGGGTCTGGTCTTGTTTGGGGCACCCTCCAGGGTCTGATTTCATTTGGGGTACCCTCCAGGGTCTGGTCTTGTTTGGGGCACCCTCCAGGGTCTGGTTTCATTTGGGGCACCCTCCAGGGTCTGGTCTTGTTTGGGGCACCCTCCAGGGTCTGATTTCATTTGGGGTACCCTCCAGGGTCTGGTCTTGTTTGGGGCACCCTCCAGGGTCTGATTTCATTTGGGGCACCCTCCAGGGTCTGGTCTTGTTTGGGGCACCCTCCAGGGTCTGATTTCATTTGGGGTACCCTCCAGGGTCTGGTCTTGTTTGGGGCATCCTCCAGGGTCTGGTTTCATTTGGGGCACCCTCCAGGGTCTGGTCTTGTTTGGGGCACCCTCCAGGGTCTGATTTCATTTGGGGTACCCTCCAGGGTCTGGTCTTGTTTGGGGCACCCTCCAGGGTCTGATTTCATTTGGGGCACCCTCCAGGGTCTGGTCTTGTTTGGGGCACCCTCCAGGGTCTGATTTCATTTGGGGCACCCTCCAGGGTCTGGTCTTGTTTGGGGCACCCTCCAGGGTCTGATTTCATTTGGGGTACCCTCCAGGGTCTGGTCTTGTTTGGGGCACCCTCCAGGGTCTGATTTCATTTGGGGTACCCTCCAGGGTCTGTATCTGCTGAATGTTCTGGTCCTGGTATCGCCCCGGGGCTTCTATAAAGGTGAAGTTTCCACCACTGAAGGCTGAAATAACATTTCCGTGAGAACTGGCAGCATTCAGCTTTTTGAATGCCACATTCTATGGTGACAGCTGAACCGGTCGGGGCAGATTCAGAAGGTATAAAACAGATAAAAGTCACCAAACAGACAGTGGTCAGAGACAGAGACGAGCGGCTCCGAGAAGGTGCAGTACTTCATTTACTTCTTTCTTAATATTTATATAACTGATATCTGCAGAGTGGTGATGTCACTGCTGTATAATATAACTGATATCTGCAGAGCGGTGATGTCACTGCTGTATAATATAACTGATATCTGCAGAGCGGTGATGTCACTGCTGTATAATATAACTGATATCTGCAGAGCGGTGATGTCACTGCAGTATAATATAACTGATATCTGCAGAGCGGTGATGTCACTGCTGTGTGATATAACTGATATCTGCAGAGCGGTGATGTCACTGCTGTATAATATAACTGATATCTGCAGAGTGGTGATGTCACTGCTGTATAATATAACTGATATCTGCAGAGCGGTGATGTCACTGCTGTATAATATAACTGATATCTGGAGAGCGGTGATGTCACTGCTGTATAATATAACTGATATCTGCAGAGCGGTGATGTCACTGCTGTATAATATAACTGATATCTGGAGAGCGGTGATGTCACTGCTGTATAATATAACTGATATCTGCAGAGCGGTGATGTCACTGCTGTATAATATAACTGATATCTGCAGAGCGGTGATGTCACTGCTGTATAATATAACTGATATCTGCAGAGCGGTGATGTCACTGCTGTATAATATAACTGATATCTGCAGAGTGGTGATGTCACTGCTGTATAATATAACTGATATCTGCAGAGCGGTGATGTCACTGCTGTATAATATAACTGATATCTGCAGAGTGGTGATGTCACTGCTGTATAATATAACTGATATCTGCAGAGCGGTGATGTCACCTCCTGTATAATATAACTGATATCTGCAGAGTGGTGATGTCACTGCTGTATAATATAACTGATATCTGCAGAGCGGTGATGTCACTGCTGCATAATATAACTGATATCTGCAGAGCGGTGATGTCACTGCTGCATAATATAACTGATATCTGCAGAGCGGTGATGTCACTGCTGCATAATATAACTGATATCTGCAGAGCGGTGATGTCACTGCTGTATAATATAACTGATATCTGCAGAGCGGTGATGTCACTGCTGCATAATATAACTGATATCTGCAGAGCGGTGATGTCACTGCTGTATAATATAACTGATATCTGCAGAGCGGTGATGTCACTGCTGTATAATATAACTGATATCTGGAGAGCGGTGATGTCACTGCTGTATAATATAACCGATATCTGCAGAGCGGTGATGTCACTGCTGTATAATATAACTGATATCTGCAGAGCGGTGATGTCACTGCTGTATAATATAACTGATATCTGCAGAGCGGTGATGTCACTGCTGTATAATATAACTGATATCTGCAGAGCGGTGATGTCACTGCTGTATAATATAACTGATATCTGCAGAGCGGTGATGTCACTGCTGTATAATATAACTGATATCTGCAGAGCGGTGATGTCACTGCTGTGTAATATAACTGATATCTGCAGAGCGGTGATGTCACTGCTGTGTAATATAACTGATATCTGCAGAGCGGTGATGTCACTGCTGTATAACTGATATCTGCAGAGCGGTGATGTCACTGCTGTATAATATAACTGATATCTGCAGAGCGGTGATGTCACTGCTGTATAATATAACTGATATCTGCAGAGCGGTGATGTCACTGCTGTATAATATAACTGATATCTGCAGAGCGGTGATGTCACTTCCTGTATAATATAACTGATATCTGGAGAGCGGTGATGTCACTGCTGTATAATATAACTGATATCTGCAGAGCGGTGATGTCACTGCTGTGTAATATAACTGATATCTGCAGAGCGGTGATGTCACTGCTGTATAATATAACTGATATCTGCAGAGCGGTGATGTCAATGCTGTATAATATAACGGATATCTGCAGAGCGGTGATGTCACTCCTGTATAATATAACTGATATCTGCAGAGCGGTGATGTCACCTCCTGTATAATATAACTGATATCTGCAGAGCGGTGATGTCACTGCTGTATAATATAACTGATATCTGCAGAGCGGTGATGTCACTGCTGTATAATATAACTGATATCTGCAGAGCGGTGATGTCACCTCCTGTATAATATAACTGATATCTGCAGAGCGGTGATGTCACTGCCTGTATAATATAACTGATATCTGCAGAGCGGTGATGTCACTGCTGTATAATATAACTGATATCTGCAGAGCGGTGATGTCACTGCTGTATAATATAACTGATATCTGCAGAGCGGTGATTTCACCTCCTGTATAATATAACTGATATCTGCAGAGCGGTGATGTCACTGCTGTATAATATAACTGATATCTGCAGAGCGGTGATGTCACTGCTGTATAATATAACTGATATCTGCAGAGCGGTGATGTCACTGCTGTATAATATAACTGATATCTGCAGAGCGGTGATGTCACTGCTGTATAATATAACTGATATCTGCAGAGCGGTGATGTCACTGCTGTATAATATAACTGATATCTGCAGAGCGGTGATGTCACTGCCTGTATAATATAACTGATATCTGCAGAGCGGTGATGTCACTGCCTGTATAATATAACTGATATCTGCAGAGCGGTGATGTCACTGCCTGTATAATATAACTGATATCTGCAGAGCGGTGATGTCACTGCTGTATAATATAACTGATATCTGCAGAGCGGTGATGTCACTGCTGTATAATATAACTGATATCTGGAGAACAGTGATGTCACTTCCTGTATAACATAACTGATATCTGCAGAGCGGTGATGTCACTGCTGTATAATATAACTGATATCTGCAGAGCGGTGATGTCACTGCTGTATAATATAACTGATATCTGCAGAGCGGTGATGTCACTGCTGTATAATATAACTGATATCTGCAGAGCGGTGATGTCACTGCTGTATAATATAACTGATATCTGCAGAGCGGTGATGTCACTGCCTGTATAATATAACTGATATCTGCAGAGCGGTGATGTCACTGCCTGTATAATATAACTGATATCTGCAGAGCGGTGATGTCACTGCCTGTATAATATAACTGATATCTGCAGAGCGGTGATGTCACTGCTGTATAATATAACTGATATCTGCAGAGCGGTGATGTCACTGCTGTATAATATAACTGATATCTGGAGAACAGTGATGTCACTTCCTGTATAATATAACTGATATCTGCAGAGCGGTGATGTCACTGCTGTATAATATAACTGATATCTGCAGAGCGGTGATGTCACTGCTGTATAATATAACTGATATCTGCAGAGCGGTGATGTCACTTCCTGTATAATATAACTGATATCTGCAGAGCGGTGAGGTCACTGCCTGTATAATATAACTGATATCTGCAGAGCGGTGATGTCACTGCTGTATAATATAACTGATATCTGCAGAGCAGTGATGTCACTGCTGTATAATATAACTGATATCTGCAGAGCGGTGATGTCACTGCTGTATAATATAACTGATATCTGCAGAGCGGTGATGTCACTGCTGTATAATATAACTGATATCTGCAGAGCGGTGATGTCACTGCTGTATAATATAACTGATATCTGCAGAGCGGTGATGTCACTTCCTGTATAATATAACTGATATCTGCAGAGCGGTGATGTCACTTCCTGTATAATATAACTGATATCTGCAGAGCGGTGATGTTACTGCTGTATAATATAACTGATATCTGCAGAGCGGTGATGTCACTGCTGTATAATATAACTGATATCTGCAGAGCGGTGATGTCACTGCTGTATAATATAACTGATATCTGCAGAGCGGTGATGTCACTGCTGTATAATATAACTGATATCTGCAGAGTGGTGATGTCACTGCTGTATAATATAACTGATATCTGCAGAGCGGTGATGTCACTGCTGTATAATATAACTGATATCTGCAGAGTGGTGATGTCACTGCTGTATAATATAACTGATATCTGCAGAGCGGTGATGTCACCTCCTGTATAATATAACTGATATCTGCAGAGTGGTGATGTCACTGCTGTATAATATAACTGATATCTGCAGAGCGGTGATGTCACTGCTGCATAATATAACTGATATCTGCAGAGCGGTGATGTCACTGCTGCATAATATAACTGATATCTGCAGAGCGGTGATGTCACTGCTGCATAATATAACTGATATCTGCAGAGCGGTGATGTCACTGCTGCATAATATAACTGATATCTGCAGAGCGGTGATGTCACTGCTGCATAATATAACTGATATCTGCAGAGCGGTGATGTCACTGCTGCATAATATAACTGATATCTGCAGAGCGGTGATGTCACTGCTGTATACTATAACTGATATCTGCAGAGCGGTGATGTCACTGCTGCATAATATAACTGATATCTGCAGAGCGGTGATGTCACTGCTGTATAATATAACTGATATCTGCAGAGCGGTGATGTCACTGCTGTATAATATAACTGATATCTGGAGAGCGGTGATGTCACTGCTGTATAATATAACCGATATCTGCAGAGCGGTGATGTCACTGCTGTATAATATAACTGATATCTGCAGAGCGGTGATGTCACTGCAGTATAATATAACTGATATCTGCAGAGCAGTGATGTCACTGCTGTATAATATAACTGATATCTGCAGAGCGGTGATGTCACTGCTGTATAATATAACTGATATCTGCAGAGCGGTGATGTCACTGCTGTATAATATAACTGATATCTGCAGAGCGGTGATGTCACTGCTGTATAATATAACTGATATCTGCAGAGCGGTGATGTCACTGCTGTATAATATAACTGATATCTGCAGAGCGGTGATGTCACTGCTGTATAATATAACTGATATCTGCAGAGCGGTGATGTCACTGCTGTGTAATATAACTGATATCTGCAGAGCGGTGATGTCACTGCTGTGTAATATAACTGATATCTGCAGAGCGGTGATGTCACTGCTGTATAACTGATATCTGCAGAGCGGTGATGTCACTGCTGTATAATATAACTGATATCTGCAGAGCGGTGATGTCACTGCTGTATAATATAACTGATATCTGCAGAGCGGTGATGTCACTTCCTGTATAATATAACTGATATCTGGAGAGCGGTGATGTCACTGCTGTATAATATAACTGATATCTGCAGAGCGGTGATGTCACTGCTGTGTAATATAACTGATATCTGCAGAGCGGTGATGTCACTGCTGTATAATATAACTGATATCTGCAGAGCGGTGATGTCACTGCTGTATAATATAACGGATATCTGCAGAGCGGTGATGTCACTCCTGTATAATATAACTGATATCTGCAGAGCGGTGATGTCACCTCCTGTATAATATAACTGATATCTGCAGAGCGGTGATGTCACTGCTGTATAATATAACTGATATCTGCAGAGCGGTGATGTCACTACTGTATAATATATCTGATATCTGCAGAGCGGTGATGTCACTTCCTGTATAATATAACTGATATCTGCAGAGCGGTGATGTCACTGCTGTATAATATAACTGATATCTGGAGAGCAGTGATGTCACTGCTGTATAATATAACTGATATCTGCAGAGCTGTGATGTCACTGCTGTATAATATAACTGATATCTGCAGAGCGGTGATGTCACTGCTGTATAATATAACTGATATCTGCAGAGCGGTGATGTCACTGCTGTATAATATAACTGATATCTGCAGAGCGGTGATGTCACTGCTGTATAATATAACTGATATCTGCAGAGCGGTGATGTCACTGCTGTATAATATAACTGATATCTGCAGAGCGGTGATGTCACTGCCTGTATAATATAACTGATATCTGCAGAGCGGTGATGTCACTGCCTGTATAATATAACTGATATCTGCAGAGCGGTGATGTCACTGCCTGTATAATATAACTGATATCTGCAGAGCGGTGATGTCACTGCTGTATAATATAACTGATATCTGCAGAGCGGTGATGTCACTGCTGTATAATATAACTGATATCTGGAGAACAGTGATGTCACTTCCTGTATAATATAACTGATATCTGCAGAGCGGTGATGTCACTGCTGTATAATATAACTGATATCTGCAGAGCGGTGATGTCACTGCTGTATAATATAACTGATATCTGCAGAGCGGTGATGTCACTGCTGTATAATATAACTGATATCTGCAGAGCGGTGATGTCACTTCCTGTATAATATAACTGATATCTGCAGAGCGGTGATGTCACTGCTGTATAATATAACTGATATCTGCAGAGCGGTGATGTCACTGCTGTATAATATAACTGATATCTGCAGAGCGGTGATGTCACTGCTGTATAATATAACTGATATCTGCAGAGCGGTGATGTCACTGCTGTATAATATAACTGATATCTGCAGAGCGGTGATGTCACTTCCTGTATAATATAACTGATATCTGCAGAGCGGTGATGTCACTGCCTGTATAATATAACTGATATCTGCAGAGCGGTGATGTCACTGCTGTATAATATAACTGATATCTGCAGAGCAGTGATGTCACTGCTGTATAATATAACTGATATCTGCAGAGCGGTGATGTCACTGCTGTATAACTGATATCTGCAGAGCGGTGATGTCACTGCTGTATAATATAACTGATATCTGCAGAGCGGTGATGTCACTGCTGTATAATATAACTGATATCTGCAGAGCGGTGATGTCACTGCTGTATAATATAACTGATATCTGCAGAGCGGTGATGTCACTTCCTGTATAATATAACTGATATCTGCAGAGCGGTGATGTCACTTCCTGTATAATATAACTGATATCTGCAGAGCGGTGATGTCACTTCCTGTATAATATAACTGATATCTGCAGAGCGGTGATGTCACTTCCTGTATAATATAACTGATATCTGGAGAGCGGTGATGTCACCTTCTGTATAATATAACCGATATCTGCACAGCGGTGATGTCACTGCCTGTATAATATAACTGATATCTGCAGAGCGGTGATGTCACTGCTGTATAATATAACTGATATCTGCAGAGTGGTGATGTCACCTTCTGTATAATATAACTGATATCTGCAGAGCGGTGATGTCACTTCCTGTATAATATAACTGATATCTGCAGAGCGGTGATGTCACTGCTGTATAATATAACTGATATCTGCAGAGCGGTGATGTCACCTTCTGTATAATATAACTGATATCTTCAGAGCGGTGATGTCACTTCCTGTATAATATAACTGATATCTGCAGAGCGGTGATGTCACTTCCTGTATAATATAACTGATATCTGGAGAGCGGTGATGTCACCTTCTGTATAATATAACCGATATCTGCACAGCGGTGATGTCACTGCCTGTATAATATAACTGATATCTGCAGAGCGGTGATGTCACTGCTGTATAATATAACTGATATCTGCAGAGCGGTGATGTCACTGCTGTATAATATAACTGATATCTGCAGAGCGGTGATGTCACTGCTGTATAATATAACTGATATCTGCAGAGCGGTGATGTCACTTCCTGTATAATATAACTGATATCTGCAGAGCGGTGATGTCACTGCTGTATAATATAACTGATATCTGCAGAGCGGTGATGTCACCTTCTGTATAATATAACTGATATCTTCAGAGCGGTGATGTCACTTCCTGTATAATATAACTGATATCTGCAGAGCGGTGATGTCACTGCTGTATAATATAACTGATATCTGGAGAACAGTGATGTCACTTCCTGTATAATATAACTGATATCTACATTATAGTCCTGGGTAGTCAGAGGTGTCTTTCGGCATCTTGTGTACTGGGACTTCTGTCACCTCCATGCTGATGTCTTGGTCGCCCACCGCCCTGTGTCCTCAGCTGGAGACTTTCCTGGGTACTTATTGTCTGGTTCTTTAGAGACATCTCCCAGCATGGTGTCCTCTGGCTGACATTCCTGGACAGTAGAGGGCACTGGTGTAGGTTTCCTCTCGGCCTCATAGGACTGTGACCTCGGAGGAGGTGAGGGTGTCCTGGTGGTCTCCAGATCAAGGCCTGGTTTCTTCCATTACCCGTTCCTCGCGGGTGGGACTTTGGGGTCTTCGTTCCCTGTAGAGCATTGATGACTATTTGAAGCTTTCTTTTCATTCTTCTTCAGACTCATCGTCATCAGATCTGAGATTAAAGATCCCAAGAAAACCGCAAGGAAGACACTTCCATTAGGATCCCCCCAGAGCAAGGTCTCTTCACTATCCCTCGTCCCAACATCTAAAGTTAGTGATCACCTGAGGGGGGCACTTATTTTTTCACAGAAGGAAAAAACATTTTAGAGAGTTACATCTTGAAGAGATGAATCCCTGTGGAGGGGCGGGGGACTCTGTTCTTCACATATCGTCTTCTGATCTCTGCCATTCCATATGATTCAGGGCGTGAGCATGCAGACCGTGTCCGTCCAGCCGGTGGCTCTAGGCCAGACCATGACCACCATCACTCAGCTGGTCCCGAATGACTGGAGCTCCGGCCTGTGCGACTGCTGCGAGGACATGGGAATATGTAAGTGCTGACCTGAGCAGAGAACCCCGGCCTGCGCGACCATCGTGACAGAGGCCACATCCGGCTCCACAGTGACTCACCCTATACTGCCCGCTCATTATTACTGCTGACAACCTGCCTGTACATTATGTGAAGGGTTGTCAGCCCCGCCCTCTTGTCCTTCTAGTTTAGGCCTTGCAGTATACCTCCTCTCCTCCTCTGTTCACAGGCTGCTTCGCTTGCTGGTGTTTCTCCTGTTTCCAGTGCTCCACGGTCAGTGACTTTGGCGAGTGCTTGTGTCTCCCGCTCCTCGAGTGCGTTAGTTTTGGCTACAATCCGTACTGTCCGACCGTGTCTCTGGCCATGAGGGTTGGCGTCCGAGAGCGGTACAAGATCCCGGTATGTACCTGTATGTCCGGCGTGCCGGCTTCTCCCCGGCACAGGTCTGATTTGACCAGGGTTGGGGCTTTGACCACAATTACGGCAACAATTATATCGCATGATTCCTCCTCACATGGTGGCAGCTGCTCTGCCCTTCAACTCTCAGGACAGTACCGCCATAGACCCATGTGCTGAGACCGATCCTACTCACATGGTCTACGAAATGTTGATGGCACCGCACTGACCCCTCTCCTCTCTTACAGGGCTCCATCTGCAATGACTGCTGCACCGTCTACTGGTGCTTACCCTGCTCCTGGTGCCAGATGGCTCGAGAGATCAAGAAACGCAAGCTGCCCGTCAGCTTCGTCACTGCCCATACCAGCACTATTGGCTCGCCCGTAATGCAAGCCCAAAATATCACTGTACATTCAGCTCTAAAATAGTATCGCCTACAGCAAGCATTACCCAACATGAGGACGACCCTACACAGAGAGCAATACAACTAGTGCATGAAGTCCGATGCAACGCCTCCGGCACCAGGTCTGATCCGACGCCCCCAGCACCTGGTGCACAAGGTATGATCAAACACCCCCCAGCATCCGGTGCACGAGGTCTGATCTAATGCCACTGGCATCTGGTGCACGAGGTCTGATCCAAAGCCCCTGGCACCTGGTGCACGAGGTCCGATCCGACGCCCCTGGCACCTGGTGCACGAGGTCCGATCCGACGCCCCTGGCACCTGGTGCACGAGGTCCAATCCGACGCCCCTGGCACCTGGTGCACGAGGTCCAATCCGACGCCCTTGGCATCTGGTGCATTAGGTCTGATCCGACGCCACCAGCATCTGGTGCACGAGGTCTGATCCAACGCCCTCAGCACCTGGTGCCTAAGGTCCAATCCAACTTCCGTGGCACCTCCTGGACAAGGTCCGATTCAACTCCACTGCCATTTGGTGCATGAGGTCCAAACCAACACGGAAATCAACTCCACAAGGTCCAATCCAAGAACTTCCAGCTACAATGATGGAAAGGCAGATCCAGTAGTGAGAGATGGATGGAGATCGTCAAATCTTTCCCATGAGGCACTAAACCGGACCGAGGAAGGTCTCACTTCTGGAGTGCACTCCCTTTTCAGAAGAGCTGGAACACAACATTTCCCCACAGCCAACATTCAGGACTGTTCCTGTGAGGTCAGAGTAACTTCCAATATGAAGGTCTGTAGGACGTCACCAGTTGTCTCCCCACATTTTCTAGAACACACCTTAATTCACACCTCTCATTGTGTGGATCTCACCATCGGCTCCACCATTATACGAAGGTCTGTAAGACATCACCATATGTTACCTCTCCCATGTGAAGCTTTCCAGAATGTTACCACGGTCGCGCCCCTCACCATGTAGGACGTCATCACGGGTCACACCCCGGTGTAAAGCTCACAGGTTACGTTACTTGTGTTATACGGTGTCACTGAGGGTTACACCTTAATCAAATGGAAACTAGTCCCAATAAAGGTCAGTAATCTGCAGCACGGCTGGTTCTTGTGTAGTGTCTTCGTCCTGATCTACCAGTCACATCCCGGTCGGTGATGTCAACTTGACAAGCCCTGGATCTCATCACCACTGTTCCCCATGAACCTAATGGAGAACCCACAACTCATGCTCTCCAGGTCTTCCTTCTAGGGTCTTAAGGATCTCCCTGGCACATGGCTTCATCTGGTCACCAGTCGGCTCTTTCCACAGTGGTGTATACAGTCCGCCTCGGTGGAAGGTTGTCAATCTGAAGGAAGAAGAAGCAGTGATCCTAAATGCCCTGTCACACACAGAGATAAATCTGCGGCAGATCTGTGGTTGCAGTGAAATTGTGGACAATCAGTGCCAGGTTTGTGGCTGTGTACAAATGGAACAATATGTCCATGATTTCACTGCAACCACAGATCTGCCAAAGATTTATCTCTGCGTGTGACGGGGCCTTTAGTATTGTTATAGTCCAACTATCACTGAGGAAGGTCCTGAGAACTGGAAATTCATTAGAGACCTCCCTGATGTCACCACCTCTGTGTCCAGACCCCAAGGACCACCAGTTGTGGAGACTCAGGAGCACAGGTTCCTCCATGTCTGAGCATCACCGTCCCTGACACTTCTGCTCTATATATAGAACTTTCCTTGCACAAGTTGTCACCCGCAGGGATGATGACTGGTGGCACCAGCCTGACCTGATGTGCCGTGTTCTGCAGTCACACCTCGATGCAAAGAAATTCCTGACATTTTAGTTTTGTTTTCTTAAGATCTGAGAGTGGTGACTTCTCAGAGAAGAGTCCACACCCAGACATTTCTGATCAAAGAGTCCACCACAAGGACAGGGCCACTGATCGATGCTTCCCACAGAGGAACTCAGGGGACAGGAAAGTCCTTCTGGTCATTCACACTGGCCCCTCAGGAGCCAGTTCTGCAACCCATAAACTGCACCAGTCACGCTGAAGTGACCTGCACCAAAGGTTCCCATATACAACCAGCTAGGAGAAGGGTCCCACCACCCGGAGACCCCACAAGATGCCATGCTATTACTGAAGCAGCATTAATTCCCGGGTGCTGAACCTGTGAGCAGGGCAACCCACATAATACATGTATAATTCACAGTAACCAATACAACAGTGACCAACCGGTGCAGACGGAGACACCAATGAGCCCTCCGCCCCATGTGCTGTGAGCAATACCACCCCGTCATCACATGGAGGACAGAGCTGCAGGACCACAGCAAAGAACCAAAGTGCTCCACAGTGCTGAACATAAAGAGGCCGGAGCCTTATACTATAGACTGGGAATAGAAAGTATGACAGCACAATATAGAGAGAAAGCAGAAGGGTAATGAGGGGCACTGTATGGAGAGGGGCAGTCTATAGCGAGGGCACAATATAGAGAGGAGGTAGAAGTGTAAAGAGGGGCACTGTATGGAGAGGGACAGTGTACAGAGAGGGCACTGTATGGAGAGGGGCAGTGTACAGAGGGGGCACAGTATGGAGAGGGGCAGTGTACGGAGAGGGCACAATATGGAGAGGGGCAGTGTACAGACGGGGCACAGTATGGAGAGGGGCAGTGTAAAGAGGGGGTACAGTGGGCAGTGTACAGAGGGGGCACAGTATGGAGAGGGGCAGTGTACAGAGGGGGCACAGTATGGAGAGGGGCAGTGTACAGAGGGGGCACAGTATGGAGAGGGGCAGTGTACAGAGGGGGCACAGTATGGAGAGGGGCAGTGTACAGAGGGGGCACAGTATGGAGAGGGGCAGTGTACAGAGTGGGTACAGTATGGAGAGGGGCAGTGCACAGATTGGGCACAGTATGGAGAGGAGCAGTGTACAGAGGGGGTACAGTATGGAGAGGGGCAGTGTACAGAGGGGGTACAGTATGGAGAGGGGCAGTGTACAGAGGGGGCACAGTATGGAGAGGGGCAGTGTACAGAGTGGGTACAGTATGGAGAGGGGCAGTGCACAGATTGGGCACAGTATGGAGAGGAGCAGTGTACAGAGGGGGTACAGTATGGAGAGGGGCAGTGTACAGAGGGGGTACAGTATGGAGAGGGGCAGTGTACAGAGGGGGCACAGTATGGAGAAAGGCAGTGTACAGAGTGGGCACAGTATGGAGAGGGGCAGTGTACAGAGGGGGCACAGTATGGAGAGGGGCAGTGTACAGAGGGGGCACAGTATGGAGAGGGGCAGTGTACAGAGGGGGCACAGTATGGAGAGGGGCAGTGTACAGAGGAGGCACAGTATGGAGAGGGGCAGTGTACAGAGGGGGCACAGTATGGAGAGGGGCAGTGTACAGAGGGGGCACAGTGTACAGAGGAGGCACAGTATGGAGAGAGGCAGTGTACAGAGGGGGCACAGTATGGAGAGGGGCAGTGTACACAGGGTGCACAGTATGGAGAGGAGCAGTGTACAGAGGGGGCACAGTATGGAGAGGGGCAGTGTACAGAGGGTGCACAGTATGGAGAGGAGCAGTGTACAGAGGGGGCACAGTATGGAGAGGGGCAGTGTACAGAGGGGACACAGTATGGAGAGGGGCAGTGTACAGAGGGGACACAGTATGGAGAGGGGCAGTGTACAGAGGGGACACAGTATGGAGAGGGGCAGTGTACAGAGGGGGCACAGTATGGAGAGGGGCAGTGTACAGAGGGGGCACAGTATGGAGAGGGGCAGTGTACAGAGGGGGCACAGTATGGAGAGGGGCAGTGTACAGAGGAGGCACAGTATGGAGAGGGGCAGTGTACAGAGGGGGCACAGTATGGAGAGGGGCAGTGTACAGAGGGGGCACAGTATGGAGAGGAGCAGTGTACAGAGGAGGCACAGTATGGAGAGGAGCAGTGTACAGAGGGGGGACAGTATGGAGAGGGGCAGTGTACAGAGGGGGGACAGTATGGAGAGGGGCAGTGTACAGAGGGGGGACAGTATGGAGAGGGGCAGTGTACAGAGGGGGGACAGTATGGAGAGGGGCAGTGTACAGAGGGGGCACAGTATGGAGAGGGGCAGTGTACAGAGGGGGCACAGTATGGAGAAAGGCAGTGTACAGAGGGGGCATAGTATGGAGAGGGGCAGTGTACAGAGAGGGCACAGTATGGAGAGGGGCAGTGTACAGAGGGGGCACAGTATGGAGAGGGGCAGTGTACAGAGGGGGCATAGTATGGAGAGGGGCAGTGTACAGAGGGGGCATAGTACGGAGAGGGGCAGTGTACAGAGGGGGCACAGTATGGAGGGGCAGTGTACAGAGGGGGCACAGTATGGAGAAAAGGAGATGGAACCTAGAGTAGAAGAAAGAGGCCTGAGCTCCACCGTGCAGAAATCCTGAAATCAGCAGGTTGGTGAGGATTTACGGGGTATATGGGGGTCCGCTCACTTTGGAGGGATATACAAGCACCAGGCACAATCGTATCAAAGCCTGAGAGGAAACGAATCAGCTGTCAAAGGTGGCGGTGCAGGGACCACCATGGAGCAGATAGTTTACAATTAAAAAAGCGGTTGATATAAGCATTGCTGAATGTGAGAGGCAAGTGGTGTACCCCCACATCTGAAGAGAGGGGCTCAGGTGCAAAGGGCACACAAGGCATATGGCTGCAGTGCTCCCGACTGATGGGGGGCTTTTGTATCTCTCGGTGATATAGTCTGGTGTTCTGTGTAACAAACTGACAATCAAGAAAATATCTATAAAAACTCAACGAGAACGTAACCAGCGCTCTATGCTGGAAAATGCTCATCCCTTAGAGTCGTGGACTGCGCTCTACGTCCATTGGTCCAATAGTCTTTAGGCTGCAGACAGCTTCTCACCGGACTAAAACATTGAATGTAGACCAAATGTTACTCTACATTTCATACTGCTACTGGTGATTTATTACTGGTTCTGGTCATGTATTCATGTACTCATGGTAGTTCTGCAGCTGTTTTCATGTACTGATAGTGGTTCTGGTGATGTATTAATGTACTGATGATGGTTTTGTATTCTTGAACTAAGGGCGTCTTTGCACACTACGACATCGCAGGTGCGATGTCGGTGGGGTCAAATCGAAAGTGACGCACATCCAGCGTCACTTGCGATGACGTAGTGTGTAAATCCTAGATTATACAATGAACGAGCGCAAAAGCGTTGTTATCGTATCATCGGTGCAGGCTCCGACATTTCGATAATGCCGGTACCGCGACAGGTATGATGTAGTTCCTCGTTCCTGCGGCAACACACATCGCTGTGTGTGAAGCCGCAGGAACGAGGAACATCTCCTTACCTGCCGCCTGCGGCTATATGGAAGGAAGGAGGTGGGCGGGATGTTTACATCCTGCTCATCTCCGCCCCTCCGCCGCCATTGGCCGCCTACCGTGTGACATCACTGTGACGCCGCACGACCCGCCCCCTTAGGAAGGAGGCGGGTCGCCGACCAGAGCGATGGTCGCAGGGCAGCTGAGTGCACGTGAAGCTGGTGTAGCGATAATTATCGCTACGCCAGCTATCACAAGATATCGTACCTGCGACAGGGGCGGGGACTATTGCGTGCGACATCGCAGCATCGGCTTGCGATGTCGCAACGTTCAAAGCCCGCCTAATGGTGGCAGTGATGGTGGTGTGATGTAGTCAAGCACTAAATATGGGTCTAGTGCCACAGTCATCTACTGTTGGAGGTTCTGGTAAGGTATTACTATACTGATGATAGTTCTGATACTGTATCCATGTACTGATGGTGGTTCTGGTGATGTATTCATGTACTGATGCTTGTTCTGTTGATGTAATCAAGTACTGAATGTGGGTCCAGTGCTTTAGTCATGTACTTTTGATGATTGTGATGCTGCATTTCTGTAATAGTGATAGTTCTGGTACTGTAATAATGAACTACTGGTGGTTCAGATGCTGTATTCATCTACTAATGGTGGTTCTGGTGATGGTGGTACTGATACTGTAATAACGTACTGCTAGTGGTTCTGGTGATGTATTCCTGTACTGATGTTGGTTCTGATACTGTATTCATGTAATGATGGCGTTGATTTATTGCTCTTCTTATGGTGGTTCTGTATTCATGTATTGATGATGGGTTTGGTGATGTGTTCTTGTGCCAATAGCAAGTGTGATGTTACATTTCTGTGCTGATGGTAGTTCTGGTGATTTAGTCATGAACTAACGGTGGTTCTGATGCTATTCCTGTACCGATGGTGGTTGTGGTGATGGATTCCTGTACCGATGGTGGTTCTGATACAGTATTTCTCTACTGATGGTCGTTCTTGTGATGTAGTCAAGTACAGAACGTGAATACAGTGCCATAGTCCTGCACTGTTGATGGGTCTGGTGATGGATTACCATACAAATGGTGGTTCTGATGCTTTAATCACATACTGATGTTGATTCTGATTCTGTATTCATGTATTGACAGTGATTCTGTAAATCTGTACTGATAGTTTTGGTGATAGATTCATGAACTGAAGGTGATTTGATTGCTATTTATTTACTGAAGGTGATTCTGGTGATCTATTCTTGTACTGCTGGTGGTTCTCAGACTCTTCATGTACTGATGATGGTTCTGGTCATGTATTTTTGTACTGATGGTGGTTCTGAGACTGTATTCATGTATTGATGGTGGTTCTGGTGATGTATTCATGTACTGATGGTGGTTCTGGTGATGTATTCCTGTACTTATCGTGGTTCTGTACTATTAATGGTTTTGGTGGTGTTCTTCTACCGATGGTGATTGTGATGATGCATTTCTGGGGGTGAGTGGACCAAATGGGAGGGGTAAGCAGACCGCACCAAGGTGATAGTGACAGGCACATATGGACTGGGTGCAGCTGGTGGTGTTGCTGACATCAGCTTCTTCCAGTCAGAACATAGTAGAAGGGGGCAACACCACCAGCCTCCATGTTCAGCTGCTGAGAGCAGACATTAAAGCATCAGCCCTTGTGATGCAGGAACAGCCTCCCCCATATAAGATATTGGTTATCTCTCAGCAGAAAACCTTTAATAAAATGTCAATGTACAAGAAATACAAATGTACTGTATTATCAGCTCCTCACAACGCCATGGCGGCCCACCCCAGGATGAGCAGTGTGCCCCCGTATGGCGCGGCCTTGGTCAGGGTAGGGTCTCCGCTCAGTGCATGATAATAGAAGGAACCACAAAATAGGACGACACCAGACGTCAGGAGCGATCCGGCCTGCAGGAGGAGCCAGAGAGCAGCAGTGAGCGTCTGGTAACCGAAAAACAGGCTCCACCTACACAATGGTCCCAGTACCCAGGAGGCATCAGGGGGACAGGAGCTGGGGCCCCTCTGTCTCATACATACCAGCAGGGGGCGTCTGCAGTGCGGCACCGCCAGTAACGCCAGGCTGTGCAGGAAGTGATAGCGATTACCAGTCTCATAGAGCTGAAAAAGAAAACAGATCAGTGGGGGAGGGAGAGTGCGCAGCAAGAGTCCTGCCCCTGCAGAGCAGAAATCTGACTGCAGATCTCAACTATTCCCAAAAAAAAACGACTACCACAGCAAACACCAGAACACAAGAGGGAAACAAGGGGAGAAGATCGGAAATAATGGAAAACTGCAAATGTCCCCACAGCAGGGAGAGAAAGAGGGGGGAAAGAGAGAGGGTGCCGGAAGTGGAGCGAAAAGAAGAGAAGGAAGGGGCCAAGAGAAGGAGGGGGGGGGAGAAGAGAAGGAGAGGGCCGGAAGAGAAGAGAAAGAGGGGTCCGGAAGAGAAGAGAAAAGAAGAGAAGGAGGGGGCCAAGAGAAGGAGGGGGGGGAGAGAAGGAGAGGGCTGGAAGAGAGAAGAAAGAGGGGGGCCGGAAGAGAAGAGAAAGAAGGGGCCAGAAGAGAAGAGAAAAGAAGAGAAGGAGGGAGCCAAGAGAAGGAGGGGGCCAGAAGAGAAGGGAAAGAGGGGCCAGAAAAAAAAAAAAAGAGAAAGAGGGGGCCGGAAGAGAAGAGAAAGAGGGGTCAGGATGAGAAGAGAAAAGAGAAGGAAGGGGCCAAGAAAAGGAGGGGGCCAAGAGAAGGAGGGGGCTGGAAGAGAGAAGAAAGAGGGGGCCGGAAGAGAAAAGAAAAGAGAAGGAAGGGGCCAAGAAAAGGAGGAGGGGGGAGGGGGCTGGAAGAGAAGAGAAAGAAGGGGCCAGAAGAGAAGAGAAAAGAAGAGAAGGAATGGGCCAAGAAAAGGAGGGGGCCAAGAGAAGGAGAGGGCCGGAAGAGAGAAGAAAGAGGGGGCCGGAAGAGAAGAGAAAAGAAGAGAAGGAAGGGGCCAAGAGATGGAGGAGGGGGGGAGGGGGCCGGAAGAGAAGAGAAAGAAGGGGCCAGAAGAGAAGAGAAAGGAAAAAAGGGGGCCTAGAGAAGGAGGGGGGGGGGAGAGAAGAGAAGGAGGGTCCGAAGAGAAGAGAGGGAGGGGGACCGAAGAGAAAAGAAGAGAAGGAGGGGGCCAAGAGAAGGAGAGGGACGGGGAAGAGAAGGGAAAGTGGGGACAAAGTGAAAGAGGGGGGCCAAGAAAAGAGAAGGAGGGGGGCCAGAGAATGAGGGGGGTGGGGGAGTCAAGAGAAGGAGGATGCGAAGGGGATCCAAATAAAGGGAGGGGCGGTAGAGAAAGGGGATGGGGCAGAGATCCCAGGTAATGAATAGAGAAGTCACCTCCTTCAGGTAATCGTCCCGATCGCTGCGCCGGAAACCTGGAAAATAGAGAATGCAGTCATTTACCATCTCACTGCAGGGGGTGCCAAAACGCAATATCTCCACCTCACCACATGGGGTGCCTCATCCAACATACTTCTGCACCAGCAGACTCTCCCTCTGGTGGTCTCCGTGTGTCACTGTCTCCCTCTGGTGGTCGCTCTGTGTCACTGTCTCCCTCTGGTGGTCACCCTGTGTCACTGTCTCCCTCTGGTGGTCACCCTGTGTCACTGTCTCCCTCTGGTGGTCACCCTGTGTCACTGTCTCCCTCTGGCGGTCGCAGTGTGTCACTGTCTCCCTCTGGCGGTCGCTCTGTGTCACTGTCTCCCTCTGGCGGTCGCCCTGTGTCACTGTCTCCCTCTGGTGGTCGCCCTGTGTCACTGTCTCCCTCTGGTGGTCGCCCTGTGTCACTGTCTCCCTCTGGTGGTCGCCGTGTGTCACTGTCTCCCTCTGGTGGTCGCCGTGTGTCACTGTCTCCCTCTGGTGGTCGCCGTGTGTCACTGTCTCCCTCTGGCGGTCGCTCTGTGTCACTGTCTCCCTCTGGCGGTCGCTCTGTGTCACTGTCTCCCTCTGGCGGTCGCTCTGTGTCACTGTCTCCCTCTGGTGGTCGCTCTGTGTCACTGTCTCCCTCTGGCGGTCGCCCTGTGTCACTGTCTCCCTCTGGTGGTCGCTCTGTGTCACTGTCTCCCTCTGGTGGTCGCTCTGTGTCACTGTCTCCCTCTGGTGGTCGCTCTGTGTCACTGTCTCCCTCTGGTGGTCGCCGTGTGTCACTGTCTCCCTCTGGTGGTCGCTCTGTGTCACTGTCTCCCTCTAGTGGTCGCTCTGTGTCACTGTCTCCCTCTGGTGGTCGCCCTGTGTCACTGTCTCCCTCTAGTGGTCGCTCTGTGTCACTGTCTCCCTCTAGTGGTCGCTCTGTGTCATTGTCTCCCTCTGGTGGTCGCTCTGTGTCACTGCCTCCCTCTGGTGGTCGCCGTGTGTCACTGTGTCCCTCTAGTGGTCGCCGTGTGTCACTGTGTCCCTCTAGTGGTCGCTCTGTGTCACTGTCTCCCTCTAGTGGTCGCCCTGTGTCACTGTCTCCCTCTAGTGGTCGCCCTGTGTCACTGTCTCCCTCTAGTGGTCGCCCTGTGTCACTGTCTCCCTCTAGTGGTCGCTCTGTGTCACTATCTCCCTCTAGTGGTCGCTCTGTGTCACTGTCTCCCTCTGGTGGTTGCTCTGTGTCACTGTCTCCCTCTGGTGGTCGCCGTGTGTCACTGTCTCCCTCTGGTGGTCGCCGTGTGTCACTGTCTCCCTCTGGAGGTCGCCGTGTGTCACTGTCTCCCTCTGGAGGTCGCTCTGTGTCACTGTCTCCCTCTGGTGGTCGCCGTGTGTCACTGTGTCCCTCTAGTGGTCGCCCTGTGTCACTGTCTCCCTCTAGTGGTCGCCCTGTGTCACTGTCTCCCTCTGGTGGTCGCTCTGTGTCACTGTCTCCCTCTGGTGGTCGCCCTGTGTCACTGTCTCCCTCTAGTGGTCGCCCTGTGTCACTGTCTCCCTCTGGTGGTCGCCGTGTGTCACTGTCTCCCTCTGGTGGTCGCCCTGTGTCACTGTCTCCCTCTGGTGGTCGCCCTGTGTCACTGTCTCCCTCTGGTGGTCGCCGTGTGTCACTGTCTCCCTCTGGTGGTCGCCGTGTGTCACTGTCTCCCTCTAGTGGTCGCTCTGTGTCACTGTCTCCCTCTGGTGGTCGCTCTGTGTCACTGTCTTCCTCTGGTGGTCGCTCTGTGTCACTGTCCTCCCTCTAGTGGTCGCCCTGTGTCACTGTCTCCCTCTGGTGGTCGCTCTGTGTCACTGTCTCCCTCTGGTGGTCGCTCTGTGTCACTGTCTCCCTCTGGTGGTCGCCGTGTGTCACTGTCTCCCTCTGGTGGTCGCTCTGTGTCACTGTCTCCCTCTAGTGGTCGCTCTGTGTCACTGTCTCCCTCTAGTGGTCGCTCTGTGTCACTGTCTCCCTCTGGTGGTCTCCCTGTGTCACTGTCTCCCTCTGGTGGTCGCCCTGTGTCACTGTCTTCCTCTGGTGGTCGCCGTGTGTCACTGCCTCCCTCTGGTGGTCGCTCTGTGTCACTGTCTCCCTCTGGTGGTCGCCGTGTGTCACTGCCTCCCTCTGGTGGTCGCCGTGTGTCACTGCCTCCCTCTGGTGGTCGCCCTGTGTCACTGTCTCCCTCTAGTGGTCGCTCTGTGTCACTGTCTCCCTCTGGTGGTCGCTCTGTGTCACTGTCTCCCTCTGGTGGTCGCCGTGTGTCACTGTCTCCCTCTAGTGGTCGCTCTGTGTCACTGTCTCCCTCTGGTGGTCGCTCTGTGTCACTGTCTCCCTCTGGTGGTCGCCCTGTGTCACTGTCTCCCTCTGGTGGTCGCCCTGTGTCACTGTCTTCCTCTGGTGGTCGCCGTGTGTCACTGCCTCCCTCTGGTGGTCGCCGAGTGTCACTGTCCTCCCTCTGGTGGTCGCCGAGTGTCACTGTCTCCCTCTGGTGGTCGCCGTGTGTCACTGTCTCCCTCTGGTGGTCGCTCTGTGTCACTGTCTCCCTCTAGTGGTCGCTCTGTGTCACTGCCTCCCTCTGGTGGTCGCCCTGTGTCACTGTCTCCCTCTAGTGGTCGCTCTGTGTCACTGTCTCCCTCTAGTGGTCGCTCTGTGTCACTGTCTCCCTCTAGTGGTCGCCCTGTGTCACTGTCTCCCTCTGGTGGTCGCCCTGTGTCACTGTCTTCCTTTGGTGGTCGCCCTGTGTCACTGCCTCCCTCTGGTGGTCGCTCTGTGTCACTGTCTCCCTCTGGTGGTCGCCGTGTGTCACTGTCTCCCTCTGGTGGTCGCCGTGTGTCACTGTCTCCCTCTGGTGGTCGCTCTGTGTCACTGTCTCCCTCTAGTGGTCGCTCTGTGTCACTGCCTCCCTCTGGTTGTCGCCCTGTGTCACTGTCTCCCTCTAGTGGTCGCTCTGTGTCACTGTCTCCCTCTGGTGGTCGCCCTGTGTCACTGTCTCCCTCTAGTGGTCGCTCTGTGTCACTGTCTCCCTCTAGTGGTCGCCGTGTGTCACTGTCTCCCTCTGGTGGTCGCCGTGTGTCACTGTCTCCCTCTGGTGGTCGCCGTGTGTCACTGTCTCCCTCTGGTGGTCGCCGTGTGTCACTGTCTCCCTCTGGTGGTCGCCCTGTGTCACTGTCTCCCTCTGGTGGTCGCCCTGTGTCACTGTCTTCCTTTGGTGGTCGCCGTGTGTCACTGCCTCCCTCTGGTGGTCGCTCTGTGTCACTGTCTCCCTCTGGTGGTCGCCGTGTGTCACTGTCTCCCTCTGGTGGTCGTCGTGTGTCACTGTCTCCCTCTGGTGGTCGCTCTGTGTCACTGTCTCCCTCTGGTGGTCGCTCTGTGTCACTGTCTCCCTCTGGTGGTCGCTCTGTGTCACTGTCTCCCTCTGGTGGTCGCCGTGTGTCACTGTCTCCCTCTGGTGGTCGCCCTGTGTCACTGTCTCCCTCTGGTGGTCGCCCTGTGTCACTGTCTCCCTCTGGTGGTCGCCGTGTGTCACTGCCTCCCTCTGGTGGTCGCTCTGTGTCACTGTCTCCCTCTGGTGGTCGCTCTGTGTCACTGTCTCCCTCTGGTGGTCGCTCTGTGTCACTGTCTCCCTCTGGTGGTCGCTCTGTGTCACTGTCTCCCTCTGGTGGTCGCTCTGTGTCACTGTCTCCCTCTGGTGGTCGCCCTGTGTCACTGTCTTCCTCTGGTGGTCGCCGTGTGTCACTGCCTCCCTCTGGTGGTCGCTCTGTGTCACTGTCTCCCTCTGGTGGTCGCTCTGTGTCACTGTCTCCCTCTGGTGGTCGCCCTGTGTCACTGTCTCCCTCTGGTGGTCGCCCTGTGTCACTGTCTTCCTCTGGTGGTCGCCCTGTGTCACTGTCTCCCTCTGGTGGTCGCTCTGTGTCACTGTCTCCCTCTAGTGGTCGCTCTGTGTCACTGTCTCCCTCTGGTGGTCGCTCTGTGTCACTGTCTCCCTCTGGTGGTCGCTCTGTGTCACTGTCTCCCTCTGGTGGTCGCCCTGTGTCACTGTCTTCCTTTGGTGGTCGCCGTGTGTCACTGCCTCCCTCTGGTGGTCGCACTGTGTCACTGTCTCCCTCTGGTGGTCGCTCTGTGTCACTGTCTCCCTCTGGTGGTCGCCCTGTGTCACTGTCTCCCTCTGGTGGTCGCCCTGTGTCACTGTCTCCCTCTGGTGGTCGACGTGTGTCACTGTCTCCCTCTGGTGGTCGCCGTGTGTCACTGTCTCCCTCTGGTGGTCGCTCTGTGTCACTGTCTCCCTCTGGTGGTCGACGTGTGTCACTGTCTCCCTCTGGTGGTCGACGTGTGTCACTGTCTCCCTCTGGTGGTCGACGTGTGTCACTGTCTCCCTCTGGTGGTCGCCGTGTGTCACTGTCTCCCTCTGGTGGTCGCTCTGTGTCACTGTCTCCCTCTGGTGGTCGCTCTGTGTCACTGTCTCCCTCTGGTGGTCGCTCTGTGTCACTGCCTCCCTCTGGTGGTCGCCGTGTGTCACTGTCTCCCTCTGGTGGTCGCCCTGTGTCACTGTCTTCCTCTGGTGGTCGCTCTGTGTCACTGTCTCCCTCTGGTGGTTGCTCTGTGTCACTGTCTCCCTCTAGTGGTCGCTCTGTGTCACTGTCTCCCTCTGGTGGTCGCTCTGTGTCACTGTCTCCCTCTGGTGGTCGCCGTGTGTCACTGTCTCCCTCTGGTGGTCGCTCTGTGTCACTGTCTCCCTCTGGTGGTCGCTCTGTGTCACTGTCTCCCTCTGGTGGTCGCCGTGTGTCACTGCCTCCCTCTGGTGGTCGCCGTGTGTCACTGCCTCCCTCTGGTGGTCGCTCTGTGTCACTGTCTCCCTCTGGTGGTCGCTCTGTGTCACTGTCTCCCTCTGGTGGTCGCCCTGTGTCACTGCCTCCCTCTGGTGGTCGCCGTGTGTCACTGTCTCCCTCTGGTGGTCGCTCTGTGTCACTGCCTCCCTCTGGTGGTCGCTCTGTGTCACTGTCTCCCTCTGGTGGTCGCCCTGTGTCACTGCCTCCCTCTGGTGGTCGCTCTGTGTCACTGTCTCCCTCTGGTGGTCGACGTGTGTCACTGTCTCCCTCTGGTGGTCGCCGTGTGTCACTGTCTCCCTCTGGTGGTCGCTCTGTGTCACTGTCTCCCTCTGGTGGTCGCCCTGTGTCACTGCCTCCCTCTGGTGGTCGCCCTGTGTCACTGTCTCCCTCTGGTGGTCGCCCTGTGTCACTGTCTCCCTCTGGTGGTCGCCCTGTGTCACTGTCTCCCTCTGGTGGTCGCCGTGTGTCACTGCCTCCCTCTGGTGGTCGCCGTGTGTCACTGTCTCCCTCTGGTGGTCGCTCTGTGTCACTGCCTCCCTCTGGTGGTCGCTCTGTGTCACTGTCTCCCTCTGGTGGTCGCCCTGTGTCACTGCCTCCCTCTGGTGGTCGCTCTGTGTCACTGTCTCCCTCTGGTGGTCGACGTGTGTCACTGTCTCCCTCTGGTGGTCGCCGTGTGTCACTGTCTCCCTCTGGTGGTCGCTCTGTGTCACTGTCTCCCTCTGGTGGTCGCCCTGTGTCACTGTCTCCCTCTGGTGGTCGCCCTGTGTCACTGTCTCCCTCTGGTGGTCGACGTGTGTCACTGTCTCCCTCTGGTGGTCGCCGTGTGTCACTGTCTCCCTCTGGTGGTCGCTCTGTGTCACTGTCTCCCTCTGGTGGTCGCCCTGTGTCACTGCCTCCCTCTGGTGGTCGCTCTGTGTCACTGTCTCCCTCTGGTGGTCGCCCTGTGTCACTGTCTCCCTCTGGTGGTCGCCCTGTGTCACTGTCTCCCTCTGGTGGTCGCTCTGTGTCACTGCCTCCCTCTGGTGGTCGCCGTGTGTCACTGTCTCCCTCTGGTGGTCGCCCTGTGTCACTGTCTTCCTCTGGTGGTCGCCCTGTGTCACTGTCTTCCTCTGGTGGTCGCTCTGTGTCACTGTCTCCCTCTGGTGGTCGCCCTGTGTCACTGTCTCCCTCTGGTGGTCGCCCTGTGTCACTGTCTTCCTCTGGTGGTCGCTCTGTGTCACTGTCTCCCTCTGGTGGTCGCCCTGTGTCACTGTCTCCCTCTGGTGGTCGCTCTGTGTCACTGTCTCCCTCTGGTGGTCGCCCTGTGTCACTGCCTCCCTCTGGTGGTCGCTCTGTGTCACTGTCTCCCTCTGGTGGTCGCCCTGTGTCACTGTCTCCCTCTGGTGGTCGCCGTGTGTCACTGTCTCCCTCTGGTGGTCGCTCTGTGTCACTGTCTCCCTCTGGTGGTCGCTCTGTGTCACTGTCTCCCTCTGGTGGTCGCTCTGTGTCACTGTCTCCCTCTGGTGGTCGCCCTGTGTCACTGTCTCCCTCTGGTGGTCGCCGTGTGTCACTGTCTCCCTCTGGTGGTCGCTCTGTGTCACTGTCTCCCTCTGGTGGTCGCTCTGTGTCACTGTCTCCCTCTGGTGGTCGCCCTGTGTCACTGTCTCCCTCTGGTGGTCGCCGTGTGTCACTGTCTCCCTCTGGTGGTCGCTCTGTGTCACTGTCTCCCTCTGGTGGTCGCCGTGTGTCACTGCCTCCCTCTGGTGGTCGCCGTGTGTCACTGCCTCCCTCTGGTGGTCGCTCTGTGTCACTGTCTCCCTCTGGTGGTCGCTCTGTGTCACTGTCTCCCTCTGGTGGTCGCCCTGTGTCACTGTCTCCCTCTGGTGGTCGCCCTGTGTCACTGCCTCCCTCTGGTGGTCGCCCTGTGTCACTGTCTCCCTCTGGTGGTCGCCCTGTGTCACTGTCTCCCTCTGGTGGTCGCCCTGTGTCACTGTCTCCCTCTGGTGGTCGCCGTGTGTCACTGCCTCCCTCTGGTGGTCGCCGTGTGTCACTGTCTCCCTCTGGTGGTCGCTCTGTGTCACTGCCTCCCTCTGGTGGTCGCTCTGTGTCACTGTCTCCCTCTGGTGGTCGCCCTGTGTCACTGCCTCCCTCTGGTGGTCGCTCTGTGTCACTGTCTCCCTCTGGTGGTCGACGTGTGTCACTGTCTCCCTCTGGTGGTCGCCGTGTGTCACTGTCTCCCTCTGGTGGTCGCTCTGTGTCACTGTCTCCCTCTGGTGGTCGCCCTGTGTCACTGTCTCCCTCTGGTGGTCGCCCTGTGTCACTGTCTCCCTCTGGTGGTCGACGTGTGTCACTGTCTCCCTCTGGTGGTCGACGTGTGTCACTGTCTCCCTCTGGTGGTCGCTCTGTGTCACTGTCTCCCTCTGGTGGTCGCCCTGTGTCACTGTCTCCCTCTGGTGGTCGCCCTGTGTCACTGTCTCCCTCTGGTGGTCGCTCTGTGTCACTGCCTCCCTCTGGTGGTCGCCGTGTGTCACTGTCTCCCTCTGGTGGTCGCCGTGTGTCACTGTCTCCCTCTGGTGGTCGCCCTGTGTCACTGCCTCCCTCTGGTGGTCGCTCTGTGTCACTGTCTCCCTCTGGTGGTCGCCCTGTGTCACTGTCTCCCTCTGGTGGTCGCCCTGTGTCACTGTCTCCCTCTGGTGGTCGCTCTGTGTCACTGCCTCCCTCTGGTGGTCGCCGTGTGTCACTGTCTCCCTCTGGTGGTCGCCCTGTGTCACTGTCTTCCTCTGGTGGTCGCCCTGTGTCACTGTCTTCCTCTGGTGGTCGCTCTGTGTCACTGTCTCCCTCTGGTGGTCGCCCTGTGTCACTGTCTCCCTCTGGTGGTCGCCCTGTGTCACTGTCTTCCTCTGGTGGTCGCTCTGTGTCACTGTCTCCCTCTGGTGGTCGCCCTGTGTCACTGTCTCCCTCTGGTGGTCGCTCTGTGTCACTGTCTCCCTCTGGTGGTCGCCCTGTGTCACTGCCTCCCTCTGGTGGTCGCTCTGTGTCACTGTCTCCCTCTGGTGGTCGCCCTGTGTCACTGTCTCCCTCTGGTGGTCGCCCTGTGTCACTGTCTCCCTCTGGTGGTCGCTCTGTGTCACTGTCTCCCTCTGGTGGTCGCTCTGTGTCACTGCCTCCCTCTGGTGGTCGCCCTGTGTCACTGTCTCCCTCTGGTGGTCGCTCTGTGTCACTGTCTCCCTCTGGTGGTCGCCCTGTGTCACTGTCTTCCTCTGGTGGTCGCTCTGTGTCACTGTCTCCCTCTGGTGGTCGCCCTGTGTCACTGTCTCCCTCTGGTGGTCGCCCTGTGTCACTGTCTCCCTCTGGTGGTCGCCCTGTGTCACTGTCTCCCTCTGGTGGTCGCTCTGTGTCACTGTCTTCCTCTGGTGGTCGCTCTGTGTCACTGCCTCCCTCTGGTGGTCGCCCTGTGTCACTGTCTCCCTCTGGTGGTCGCTCTGTGTCACTGTCTCCCTCTGGTGGTCGCCCTGTGTCACTGTCTTCCTCTGGTGGTCGCTCTGTGTCACTGTCTCCCTCTGGTGGTCGCCCTGTGTCACTGTCTTCCTCTGGTGGTCGCTCTGTGTCACTGTCTTCCTCTGGTGGTCGCTCTGTGTCACTGTCTTCCTCTGGTGGTCGCCCTGTGTCACTGTCTCCCTCTGGTGGTCGCCCTGTGTCACTGTCTTCCTCTGGTGGTCGCTCTGTGTCACTGTCTCCCTCTGGTGGTCGCTCTGTGTCACTGTCTCCCTCTGGTGGTCGCCGTGTGTCACTGTCTTCCTCTGGTGGTTGCTGTGTCACTGTCTCCCTCTGGTGGTCGCCGTGTGTCACTGTCTTCCTCTGGTGGTTGCTGTGTCACTGTCTCCCTCTGGTGGTCGCTCTGTGTCACTGTCTCCCTCTGGTGGTCGCTCTGTGTCACTGTCTTCCTCTGGTGGTCGCTCTGTGTCACTGCCTCCCTCTGGTGGTCGCTCTGTGTCACTGTCTCCCTCTGGTGGTCGCTCTGTGTCACTGCCTCCCTCTGGTGGTCGCCCTGTGTCACTGTCTCCCTCTGGTGGTCGCCCTGTGTCACTGTCTCCCTCTGGTGGTCGCCCTGTGTCACTGCCTCCCTCTGGTGGTCGCCGTGTGTCACTGTCTCCCTCTGGTGGTCGCCCTGTGTCACTGTCTCCCTCTGGTGGTCGCCCTGTGTCACTGTCTTCCTCTGGTGGTCGCCCTGTGTCACTGTCTCCCTCTGGTGGTCGCCCTGTGTCACTGTCTCCCTCTGGTGGTCGCCCTGTGTCACTGTCTCCCTCTGGTGGTCGCCCTGTGTCACTGTCTCCCTCTGGTGGTCGCCCTGTGTCACTGTCTCCCTCTGGTGGTCGCCCTGTGTCACTGTCTTCCTCTGGTGGTCGCCCTGTGTCACTGTCTCCCTCTGGTGGTCGCCGTGTGTCACTGTCTTCCTCTGGTGGTCGCTCTGTGTCACTGTCTTCCTCTGGTGGTCGCCGTGTGTCACTGTCTCCCTCTAGTGGTCGCCGTGTGTCACTGTCTCCCTCTGGTGGTCGCTCTGTGTCACTGCCTCCCTCTGGTGGTCGCTCTGTGTCACTGTCTCCCTCTGGTGGTCGCCGTGTGTCACTGTCTCCCTCTGGTGGTCGCCCTGTGTCACTGTCTCCCTCTGGTGGTCGCCGTGTGTCACTGTCTTCCTCTGGTGGTCGCCGTGTGTCACTGTCTCCCTCTGGTGGTCGCCGTGTGTCACTGTCTCCCTCTGGTGGTCGCCGTGTGTCACTGTCTCCCTCTGGTGGTCGCTCTGTGTCACTGTCTCCCTCTGGTGGTCGCCGTGTGTCACTGTCTCCCTCTGGTGGTCGCTCTGTGTCACTGTCTCCCTCTGGTGGTCGCTCTGTGTCACTGTCTCCCTCTGGTGGTCGCTCTGTGTCACTGTCTTCCTCTGGTGGTCGCCGTGTGTCACTGTCTCCCTCTGGTGGTCGCCGTGTGTCACTGTCTCCCTCTAGTGGTCGCTCTGTGTCACTGTCTTCCTCTGGTGGTCGCCCTGTGTCACTGTCTCCCTCTGGTGGTCGCCGTGTGTCACTGTCTCCCTCTAGTGGTCGCTCTGTGTCACTGTCTTCCTCTGGTGGTCGCCCTGTGTCACTGCCTCCCTCTGGTGGTCGCCGTGTGTCACTGTCTCCCTCTGGTGGTCGCCCTGTGTCACTGTCTCCCTCTGGTGGTCGCCGTGTGTCACTGTCTCCCTCTGGTGGTCACCGTGTGTCACTGTCTCCCTCTAGTGGTCGCTCTGTGTCACTGTCTTCCTCTGGTGGTCGCCCTGTGTCACTGTCTCCCTCTGGTGGTCGCCGTGTGTCACTGTCTCCCTCTGGTGGTCGCCCTGTGTCACTGTCTCCCTCTGGTGGTCACCGTGTGTCACTGTCTCCCTCTGGTGGTCGCCGTGTGTCACTGTCTCCCTCTGGTGGTCGCCCTGTGTCACTGTCTCCCTCTGGTGGTCGCCCTGTGTCACTGTCTCCCTCTGGTGGTCGCCCTGTGTCACTGTCTTCCTCTGGTGGTCGCCCTGTGTCACTGCCTCCCTCTGGTGGTCGCCGTGTGTCACTGTCTCCCTCTGGTGGTCGCAGTGTGTCACTGTCTCCCTCTGGTGGTCGCTCTGTGTCACTGTCTCCCTCTGGTGGTCGCCGTGTGTCACTGTCTCCCTCTGGTGGTCGCCCTGTGTCACTGTCTCCCTCTGGTGGTCGCCCTGTGTCACTGTCTCCCTCTGGTGGTCGCTCTGTGTCACTGTCTCCCTCTGGTGGTCGCCCTGTGTCACTGTCTTCCTCTGGTGGTCGCCCTGTGTCACTGCCTCCCTCTGGTGGTCGCCGTGTGTCACTGTCTCCCTCTGGTGGTCGCCCTGTGTCACTGTCTCCCTCTGGTGGTCGGTTTCGGTTATGACGCAGGTCACGTGTTCTCCGTTTCTACCACCAGGGGGCGCAGTGTACACGCTATAGGGCGATACAATGTGCTGCTTCCACGTGACCGGAAGTTGCAGTTGCGCAGCTCCCCTCCGTGCTCCTGTCGGGCTGGCGTCTCCTGGTCCGTATTTGGCGGCCCCTCTTACCGTGCGCCCCGTAGGCTCCCGCCGTCACCGCTAGAGCCCCCGACACTGCCCCGACCCGCCCCCACACCGCGGCTGCCAACATTCTCCTGCCGCGCCGCCGCTGCTTATTACAAGCTCTAGCCCCGCCCTGTACTCGCTTTAATCTTTGTTACCACGCCCCTCTCACAGCTTTAGTGGCTGATTGGTTAGTCTCAATCATAGCGTGATGACGTTAAAGGAGCAAGTGGCCAGTAGTTGTCCTCCGGGCGCCATGTTTTCAGTTAGGAAACGCCCCCATGAGAGCTGGAGGCCGCCATCTTTGATGTGGGCAGTGGTTCAGTTACATGAATTTCTGAGGACTCCAGACACGTGACCTCTTTCTAGAGTGCTGGCGGGATGAGGTGGGCGGAGTCTGGTGTATTGAGCTGGTCACGTGGGGATGAGAGTGGTCAGGGCCGCCATCAGAGCATTACAACCATGACTGGTGTACGGGGCCGGTGAAGGTGGGGGCCCGGGGTAATTACTCCGCTTTATTAAGCCCTGCCCGCTTCACCGGGCCCCCCCTCTTCACCGGGCCCCGGTCACAGCCGCAGCAGAGGGGCCCGGCGGTGTCGCTTCAGGGCCGCCATCAGGGCATTACAACCATGACTGGTGTACGGGCCCGGTGAAGAGGGGGGGCCCGGGGTAATTACTCCGCTTTATTAAGCCCTGCCCGCTTCACCGGGCCCCCCCTCTTCACCGGGCCCCGGTCACAGCCCAGCAGAGGGGCCCGGCGGTGTCGCTTCAGGGCCGCCATCAGGACATTACAACCATGACTGGTGTACGGGGCCGGTGAAGAGGGGGGGCCCGGGGTAATTACTCCGCTTTATTAAGCCCTGCCCGCTTCACCGGGCCCCCCCTCTTCACTGGGCCCCGGTCACAGCCGCAGCAGAGGGGCCCGGCGGTGTCGCTTCAGGGCCGCCATCAGGGCATTACAACCATGTCTGGTGTACGGGCCCGGGGTAATTACTCAGCTTTATTAAGCCCCGGGCTGGCTGGCCCCTCCTCTTCACCAGGCCCCAGTCACAGCCGCAGCAGAGGGGCCCGGCCATGTCGCTTCAGCCACTGCACACACGGCTGAATTGCTTGAGAAGCCTTCCTAGGACGTCGCATGTAATTTAGCCATGTGGCCAGAAGCAAGGCGAGCAGAGCAGGGAGGAGCGGATTGGGGGGACAGCGCGTCATCCCGCAGCCCAGCATGATGAGGTCATTACTTTGCACCTCATCACACTGCTGCGAGCAACACGGAGGTGGCGAGGATGCGGCATCCAGCGGGGAATGGTAGGCGCTGCAAGAGCTGAAGATCCCTGGGGGAGGTGGGGGCCCATCCAGCTGAATTGCATCGCTGCTCAGAGAGGACGTGGGAGCCAGCAAGGGTGAGTAAAATGTTTTTTTTCTTTTTGCGGCAGACAAACATACAAGGAGAGGCCCTGGAAGGGGATATATACAAGAAGGAGGACATATATACCAGGAAGGGGACAAAAACCATGATGGGGACATATATACCAAAATGTGCACAGGAGCGGGATATATATACACCAGTAGGGACCCTGGAAGGGGATATATACAAGAAGGAGGACATATATACCAGGAAGGGAGCAAAAGCCAGGATGGGGACATTATACCAGAATGTGCACAGGAGGGGGATATATATACACACCAGTAGGGACCCTGGAAGGGGATATATACAAGGAGGAGGACATATATACCAGGAAGGGAGCAAAAACCAGGATGGGGACATTATACCAGAATGTGCACAGGAGGGGGATATATATACACCAGTAGGGACCCTGGAAGGGAACATATATACAAGAAGGACATATGTACCGCCCCCGTGTCAGCAGCCGAACTGCTCGGATCCGGATCTGCAGTGGCTTGAGGGGCGTTGTCATGATGTATTTTACCTTCTCACTGTATTTGCTGTAATACTATGTCAGGATGTGATGTCACTTTCCTTTGGTTGTACTTACTGAACACTTTGAAATGTCTTGGGATGTAAGTAACCATACCTTCCCCCCATCTCCTGTGTCTCTGGGCCCATAATGCAATTATCTCTTGTCCACACAGCCAGGGGAACTTCTCATTGTTTCGTAAGCAGTGGATAACGCCAACTACACAAACCTGTAGACATCTCGGAGCCAACCTTCTAGAATCTTCTAGTGGGCCCAACCATTGCATAGACCCCTACCCTTGAGGGGCGGGCCCACGAGCTCAAACAATTCACTCCTGTTTCTAAATGCAGTTGGGAGTTGAGTTTTTGAAGAGGAAGGGAGCGAGATCTGAATCTGCGGACAGACCTCGCCGTCCAGTGGATTGTGTGGGATTTCTGGGACTCTGAAAAGGACTATTACGTTGTGATCTGGCACTTTGGATTATCGGGAGGTGCCCCCGAATCTGTTTTATTTGGACTTGTCGTGTGCTGTTCCTGTATTCCTGTTAGTAAACCTGTTGGATCATCCTCGGCCTGTTGTCTCTCTTTGCTCTGATGTACACCCCGTCACAAACTGGTGGCAGCGGCGGGATCAGAGCAGAAGAAATGGAGGACAACAGCCAATCGACGTCTGAAACCAGAACCTCAGGATACAGGAACTGGACTGTGGCGAGTCTACAAACAAAGGCCCGTGAATTAGGTGTCGGCTACAAAGGACTCTCTAAGGAGCAACTAATTGAGGCATTGGAACACGCTTGCCTGCAAGATGGCACCGAGGAACAATTTCCACAGCAAGGGGAGCAAAGACGGGAGCCGGAGGTGAATACCCAAAAAAGTCAATGGGTTGTGTGGTACAAGGAAAAGATGGCACTGCTTGGAGATGAGGCCACCATAGAAGATAAGAGGGAGGCCATGCGTGGAGCTGAAGAGAAGGAGCGCAGGATGGAGGAGATGGCATTGCTGGATAAGCAGCTCGCTGTGGAAGCCGCGAGAGGTTCCAGACAGACTGTAACCCCAGCACCCATCATGAGGGAACTTCCCAGAGTGTCCCGCAAAGACTTCAAGCAGTTTAATGAGGCTGCTGGTGACATTGAGGGCTTCTTCCAGGACTTTGAGCATCAGTGTCGATTAATGGAAGTCCCAGAAAGGGAGCGCGTCCGGCATCTGGTTGGGCTCTTAGAGGGTGGAGCTGCTGCAGCCTATAGAGCTATGGACCCTCGGTGGAACTGTGAGTATGCGGATATTAAACAGACTATTCTAGAACATTATGCTGTAACGCCAGACACTTACAGGACTCAGTTCCGTACTCTAGCATGTGATGAGGAAGTGTCCTTCAAGATGTATGCCCACAAACTCAAACATCTGTGGCATCGTTGGTTGGAGGCAGAGGAGGCCTTAACCTTGGAGACCGTCCTCCAGGTCCTCCTAAAAGAGCAGTTTTACTTCAAGTGCCCCGCTGAGATCCGGGAATGGGTGCGTGAAAGGAGACCAGCCACTGTGGAGGAAGCTGCAGCTCTAGCTGATGAGGCTCTCACCATCAAGCCTCAGTGGAAAAAACTACTACCCAGTGAGAAAAAAAACACCAACCCCCCAACGCTGGTGGCCCCTGGTCCTTCTGGCCCAAATGTTCACCATCACCCTAGACCGTCAACTCATGGGGACCTTCGTGTGACTGTGCCTCGCATTACTCATGCTCCACCTTTGGGAATACGACGCGGAGGAAGAATCCCAGAGCGCAGATGTTATGGATGTGGGCAGCCTGGGCACATGCAATTCCAATGTCCAGGTGTTCGTAGACAGAACAGCTACAGACCGCCTTTGCCTGTTCATTACCTACAGACACCTTCACCAGGAGAAGAGCTGGATTCTGTGCCTGATGACTTGCCAAGTGACTCAGATATCCTGGTTCCCCTACCCGGAGTCTATGGGGTGCGAGCTCCAGCCACCTGTTCTTCTGATCTTCAGGACAAACATCTACAGGAGGTCGTGCTGGATGGCCAAAAAGTTGTTGGCTTCCGTGACACTGGGGCTTTCCTCACCATAGCCGATCCCCGAGTAATTCAACCACAAGCAATTCAAAAGGGACCAGGAATTGCCATTGAACTGGCAGGAGGTACCCAGAGATATATTCCAAGAGCGAGTGTGACCCTGGATTATGGCTTTGGGGCAAAACAATGTGTGGTCGGTGTGATGAGCGGCCTCCCTGCAGACGTTCTTCTAGGAAATGATGTGGGGAATCTTCATTGCCACTTTGTCGGTGCGGTAACCAGAAGTCAAGCCAAGAGAGCAGCCCATGTGGACGTGTACAACCCATCCATGGAACTGAGGCCACCAGAACTGCCATTACAGCCGGTGAGTGATTCTTCTTGTGGGGATAATATGAATGTTACTTGGGATAAAGTTCAGTTTAGACAAGAAGTAGAGACGGACCCCACCCTTGCTAGTTTTAGAACTCGGGCTGAAATAGGGCAGCTAGGGGAAAACGGAGAAAGAATTATCAGAGAAAATGGACTTCTGTATCGGGTTGCCAATGCCGACTCCCTAGATAAGCCCTGGACTTATAGCAAACAGCTGATTGTTCCTCAGAAGTACAGAATTCCCCTATTACACCTGGCTCATGACATTCCTACGGCTGGCCATCAAGGCAAAACCCGCACCGAGAGACGATTGACTCAAACTTTTTATTGGCCGGGGATTTCCCAAGCAGTGGCGCATTTCTGCCGAACTTGTGACATATGTCAGCGTAGAGGGCGACCCGGAGATCACCCAAAGGCACCCCTGCAACCGCTCCCTATAATAGAAGAACCCTTTCAAAGAGTAGCTGTTGATATCATTGGACCTCTGGCTAAACCAAGTAAATCTGGAAAGCAGTACATTCTCACTGTTGTGGACTACGCCACCCGATATCCAGAAGCCGTGGCCTTGTCAAGTATCTCTGCAGCCAAGGTGGCCGAGGCCTTGGTTATTATTTTTACCAGAGTAGGATTCCCCAGTGAGATCTTGTCGGACCAAGGCTCCCAGTTTATGTCAGAGTTGGTCCAGTGTCTGTGGCGCACCTGTGGAGTACGAGCGATCCGAACGACCCCGTATCATCCCCAAACAAATGGACTTTGTGAACGATTCAACGGCACTCTGAAGAATATGCTGAGGGCCTTCACGGACCGAGATTCAGACTGGGAGAAGTACCTACCCCATCTCTTGTTTGCCTATCGGGAAGTTCCCCAGGAGTCCACTGGGTTCTCCCCCTTTGAACTACTCTATGGAAGAAAGGTCCGAGGACCCTTAACCCTGCTCAAGGAATACTGGGAGGGGCAAGTTGAAGATACAGGAACCCCTGTTGTCCCTTATGTCCTAAAGCTGCGAGAAACCTTGGCCCAACTTGCTAGTTTTGCACAGAGTCATTTGCGTATGGCTCAAACCAGACAGAAGACATGGTATGACCGTAACGCACGCTATCGGGAGTTTGTAGAAGGACAACAAGTCTTAATGATTGTTCCCCATCGGCAGAATAAACTGCAGACCACATGGGAGGGTCCCTTCCGGGTTCTCAGAAAACTGAATGATACCAATTACCTTCTTGCTTTAGATGATCAGGGGCTAAGGCAAAAGACTGTCCATGTGAATATGATTAAGGAGTACCATGACCGGAACATTCCAATGATAGCAAGCTGTCGGTTGGCTTCAGAAGATGGTCAAGAGGATGAGGACTCTCTACCTGATCTCGTGGAAGCAGCGAGAGCCCCATCCACTGTGGAACAGGTTCCCCTGGGAGATTACCTGGACTCCTTACAGAAAATCCAGATGCTGGAAGTGCTTCAACAGAGACGGGCTGCTTTCTCATCCCAACCAGGTCGAACCACCGTCACCCAACATCATGTGGACACTCAGGGCATCCGTCCCATACAACTGGCTCCTTACCGGGTACCTGAATCAGTTCGAAACACCATGCAGCACGAACTGGAGGAGATGTTACAGCTTGGGGTAATCCAGGCCTCCCATAGCCCTTGGGCCTCCCCTGTGGTGTTAGTACCCAAGAAGGATGGGAGTACTCGATTTTGTGTGGACTATCGGCGACTAAACGACCATACCGTCAGCGATCCTTACCCAATGCCTCGTATTGACGAACTTCTAGACCGACTGGCTGGGTCCCGATATGTCACTACCTTGGATCTCAGTAAGGGATACTGGCAGATCCCTCTAACGGATGAAGGGAGAGAACGGTCCGCTTTTATAACCCCCTTTGGTCTGTATGAATTTCTAAGCATGCCTTTTGGAATGAAAAATGCCCCGGCCACCTTCCAGAGAATGGTGGATCAGATCCTCCGGGGATGTGATGACTTTGCTTGTGCCTACTTGGATGATATCGCCGTCTTCAGCCACACATGGGAGGAACATCTGAATCAAGTAGCCATTATTTTGGACCTGATTCTTGCAGCCGGCCTAACTATTCGACCCGATAAATGCCAATTGGGGATGGGGGAAGTCCAGTACCTAGGACATAGAGTGGGAGGAGGGAAGCTCCGACCTGAGCCTGCCAAAATCCAGGCTATTAGAGACTGGCCTGTACCCCAAACTAAGAAACAAGTTATGGCTTTTCTGGGCACTGCCAGTTATTACCGAAAATTTGTTTCTCATTTCAGTACTGTGGCCAAGCCTCTTACCGACCTGACCAAGAAAACAATGCCCCGGCTGGTGATCTGGACTCCAGCCTGTGATGAGGCTTTTAACCGGCTGAAGGATGCTTTGATCTGCGATCCTGTCCTGGCTGCTCCAGACTACAAGAGGAGATTCATTGTGCAAACGGATGCCTCTGCTTATGGACTGGGAGCTGTCCTCAGCCAGGTGAATGCAGCTGGGGACGAGCACCCCATCGCCTATCTCAGCCGGAAACTGCTGGACCGAGAAGTGGCCTATGCAACTGTTGAGAAGGAATGTCTGGCTGTAGTGTGGGCCCTTAAGAAACTACGGCCGTATCTGTATGGACGGGAATTCACTGTGGTTACTGATCACAATCCCCTCACCTGGCTGAACAGAGTCTCTGGGGACAATGGACGCTTACTGCGATGGAGCCTGGCTCTGCAGCCCTATAACTTTACCATACAATATAGAAGGGGCAGCCAACACCAAAATGCAGATGGACTGTCCAGGCAAGAGGAGCCTTGAGTCCTGTCAGCCATGCCTACGTGTACTTAACCAGCGACCTGTAGAGGTCCCTAGTACGTACACAAGTTGGGAGGGGAAGGAATTGTCATGATGTATTTTACCTTCTCACTGTATTTGCTGTAATACTATGTCAGGATGTGATGTCACTTTCCTTTGGTTGTACTTACTGAACACTTTGAAATGTCTTGGGATGTAAGTAACCATACCTTCCCCCCATCTCCTGTGTCTCTGGGCCCATAATGCAATTATCTCTTGTCCACACAGCCAGGGGAACTTCTCATTGTTTCGTAAGCAGTGGATAACGCCAACTACACAAACCTGTAGACATCTCGGAGCCAACCTTCTAGAATCTTCTAGTGGGCCCAACCATTGCATAGACCCCTACCCTTGAGGGGCGGGCCCACGAGCTCAAACAATTCACTCCTGTTTCTAAATGCAGTTGGGAGTTGAGTTTTTGAAGAGGAAGGGAGCGAGATCTGAATCTGCGGACAGACCTCGCCGTCCAGTGGATTGTGTGGGATTTCTGGGACTCTGAAAAGGACTATTACGTTGTGATCTGGCACTTTGGATTATCGGGAGGTGCCCCCGAATCTGTTTTATTTAGACTTGTCGTGTGCTGTTCCTGTATTCCTGTTAGTAAACCTGTTGGATCATCCTCGGCCTGTTGTCTCTCTTTGCTCTGATGTACACCCCGTCACAGGCGTCCGGACCTGGGGGTCTCGCGGCCACTTGAATGAAGGGGGTATTTACAGGGGGTATGGTGTATAGTGATGGGCAGTCCGGCTCTTTTTGGTGACCTGGTTCCTATGGCTCCGCTCACAAAAAGAGTCGGATCTTTCAGATCGTTCTCGGCTCCTTATTAAATATGTGTACACCCCAGGTTTAAGATTATAGTAACGCCGCCAAAACCCAGCCCACCCTCAGCTAAACCCCGCCCACTTACAAGTGACCAATTAGATTGTTGAATAGGCGGAGCCCAGCCGTGGACGGGCGGGGCTCCATCAGCAATAAGAGCCGTTTAGTGATTTCAGTGGCTCACAGTGGTAATCCGGCTGCTGTCGGTCACTGCAGGGAGCTGGATCTTTGTGTCGGATCATTCGTGACCGACACATCACTAATGGTGTATTGAAAGTTTGTGACGCCACCCGTGGTGTGTGGTAAGGTGGAGTACCACCGCTGCGGCTGGGAGTACCTGGTGGCGATGGAGTGGGCAGCCAGGTGTTTAACCCCTCCACGGGTAGCGGGGATACCCCTAGACTCAGTGATGAGGACAGGGAGGTGCTGTTGGGGAGGGTCACTTGCGTACTCACTCAGTCCAATAACGCTGACACCGACAACTGTAATAAACCAAAGTTCTGGACACCGCTGCCGCTGAGAGGGAGCACGCCTGGGTTCCGTTTCTGCTGTTGTTGCCTGTTGATCTGTGACCTTTCCCTTGGCACCTTGTTTCTTTCTGGTTGGTCCCTGTAGCTTGAAACTAGTCGGGTCCTGCTCCCCAGTATGGCTCACTGAGGGAGCTTGCTCTCAGGGTTCACGCTTTGGATTTCTTGGACCGTATTTGTGGAAAGTCCTATCCCCCTCGTTGCGCTAGTACCCCAATTTTGGAGCGGGTGGAGAGCGGATCTTGAAGGCTCCGTTCTCGTCGGGTGAATTGTCAGGTTGCCTGAAGCTACGGTCCACGTACCCCGTTGTGCCCTGGTCGCAGCCCGGTGATGGTACAAGGCCGCCGGCTGTCCTCCACGACAATGCCATGCCCCTAGTCACGATCCCCTGCGACCGGGGGTCCAGCTCCTACCAGGCCCAGACCAACGTCTGCTACCTAGTAGTTCCAAGGAGCCCAGCTCGTGACCTCCTCTCACTTTCACTGACTCTCACTAACTCTTTCTAACTGACTGACACTTCCAACACTCCTGACCTCCCTTTACCAACCCCCCCACGTGGGCGACCCTATTCCACTCAGGCCGTCCACTGGTGTGTCTGGTGGGTGTGGTGCAGAGTGTTCCTAGGTATTTGATTAGCTGGTCTTGGCAACACCAATTGTTAGGGACCCGTAACCAAGGAGGAGGTGAATATTGCACAGAAGGGCAGATTGCACAATACCCTGTGACAACCTGATAGGCCAGGGCGTCACATTCCCCCTTGGTTAAACGTATCTTGTCCCCGAGCTACAGGACATCAGAAGTTTTTTTGTTTTTTTTTTCAAACTAGATAAAAGTAGAAAAAGGAACATTTTTATTTACACAGTTTCATCCCACAATAGGGAGGCTTGTCACTTAAACCTCAAAGTTCATCTCTCCAACGATGGAACGCTACCGGTTTCAGTAATAGCGGAGGCTCAACCGGCTCCGTTGCAGCCTCTTTCTGCTACAGTCCAGTCCCAATGTCCCGGATCTCATTAACCCGCCACCCAAACAACCTGACCCCCTGCAAAACTATGGTGGGTCCTTGAAGGTTAAAGGGGTTATCCGGCTTAATTTGCTTGTTTTTATTATTACCCTATTGGGCTACATTGGGGCAGGTAAGTAGATAGAGAGCACTTACCAGCCCTGCTGTCAGCCCCTCTCCCCCGGCTCAGAGTGGTCATGTGATCGCTCCTGCCGCGATTTTGCTGCTTCCGGTCATTTCATGTCAACATGGGCAGGGCCATGTTGACATGCAAATCTGTGAACAGCATGTTGCCGCCCTGCTGGGCTGTACAGTACTTGAGTCCTCGCCCCCTTCCCTGCACCCTCCCACACATTCCCCTGCACCCCGTACTCTGCCCACAACCTCCCCCTGCACTGCTGTGGGGTCCGTGACCTGGGGAAAGGGCCTGGCGGCGGCTGCCGTGGTGTCAGCGCCAGCATCGGGCCCCCTGCTCAGGATCGCACATTCAAATGTACCGGCATCACAGATGCAGATATATTTGAAAGCGCTGATGAGAGGGAGCGCTGCTTCTCATCACTGCCCGGCTGTCTGTGTCTGACAGTTCAGGACAGCGTTGACGTCACTACTGTGCTGATATTGTCAGAGCACAGACAGCGTGCGAACGTGCAGGAGCGGTGGGGACGGGTGAGTATGTATTCCCTACATGTGTTCCCTATGGGGGTAGGGGGGGTCGGTACAGAGAGCGCCATGTGTGTGTCTGGTGCAGAGCCCTATGTGTGTGTGTGCGGTGCAGAGCCCTATGTGTGTGTGTGCGGTGCAGAGCCCTATGTGTGTGTGTGCAGTGCAGAGCCCTATGTGTGTGTGGTGTGCAGAGCCCTATGTGTGTGTGCGGTGCAGAGCCCTATGTGTGTGTGTGGTGCAGAGCCCTATGTGTGTGTGTGGTGCAGAGCCCTATGTGTGTGTGGTGCAGAGCCCTATGTGTGTGTGGTGTGCAGAGCCATATGTGTGTGTGTGTGTGGTGTAGAGCCCTATGTGTGTGTGGTACAGAGCCCTATGTGTGTGCGGTGCAGAGTCCGATGTGTGTGCGGTGCAGAGTCCGATGTGTGTGCGGTGCAGAGTCCGATGTGTGTGCGGTGCAGAGTCCGATGTGTGTGCGGTGCAGAGTCCGATTTGTGTGCGGTGCAGAGTCCGATGTGTGTGCGGTGCAGAGCCCTATGTGTGTGTGCGGTGCAGAGCCCTATGTGTGTGTGCGGTGCAGAGCCCTATGTGTGTGTGGTGTGCAGAGTCCTATGTGTGTGTGTGTGCGGTGCAGAGCCCTATGTGTGTGTGCGGTGCAGAGCCCTATGTGTGTGTGGTGTGCAGAGTCCTATGTGTGTGTGTGTGCGGTGCAAAGCCCTATGTGTGTGTGCGGTGCAGAGCCATATGTGTGTGCGGTGCAGAGCCAAATGTGTTTGTGGGGGGTGCAGAGCCCTATGTGTGTGTGTGTGGTGCAGAGCCCTATGTGTGTGTGGTGCAGAGCCCTATGTGTGTGTGGTGCAGAGCCATATGTGTGTGTGGTGTGCAGAGCCATATGTGTGTGTGTGTGCGGTGCAGAGCCATATGTGTGTGTGGTACAGAGCCCTATGTGTGTGTGTGGTGCAGAGCCCTATGTGTGTGTAGTGTGCAGAGTCCGATGTGTGTGCGGTGCAGAGTCCGATGTGTGTGCGGTGCAGAGTCCGATGTGTGTGCGGTGCAGAGCCCTATGTGTGTGTGGTGCAGAGCCCTATGTGTGTGTGCGGTGCAGAGCCCTATGTGTGTGTGGGGAGCAGAGCCCTATGTGTGTGTGGTGTGCAGAGTCCTATGTGTGTGTGTGTGCGGTGCAGAGCCCTATGTGTGTGTGCGGTGCAGAGCCCTATGTGTGTGTGCGGTGCAGAGCCCTATGTGTGTGTGCGGTGCAGAGCCCTATGTGTGTGTGTGCAGTGCAAAGCCCTATGTGTGTGTGGTGTGCAGAGCCATATGTGTGTGTGGTGCAGAGCCATATGTGTGTGGTGCAGAGCTATATGTGTGTGTGGTGTGCAGAGCCATATGTGTGTGTGGTGTGCAGAGCCATATGTGTGTGTGGTGTGCAGAGTCCGATGTGTGTGGGGGGTGCAGAGTCCTATGTGTGTGTGCGGTGCAGAGCCCTATGTGTGTGTGCGGTGCAGAGCCCTATGTGTGTGTGCGGTGCAGAGCCCTATGTGTGTGCGGTGCAGAGTCCGATGTGTGTGCGGTGTAGAGCCCTATGTGTGTGTGCGGTGCAGAGCCCTATGTGTGTGTGCGGTGCAGAGCCCTATGTGTGTGTGGGGAGCAGAGCCATATGTGTGTGTGGTGTGCAGAGCCATATGTGTGTGTGGTGTGCAGAGTCCGATGTGTGTGGGGGGTGCAGAGTCCTATGTGTGTGTGCGGTGCAGAGCCCTATGTGTGTGTGCGGTGCAGAGTCCGATGTGTGTGCGGTGCAGAGTCCGATGTGTGTGCGGTGCAGAGCCCTATGTGTGTGTGCGGTGCAGAGCCCTATGTGTGTGTGCGGTGCAGAGCCCTATGTGTGTGTGGGGAGCAGAGCCCTATGTGTGTGTGGTGTGCAGAGTCCTATGTGTGTGTGTGTGCGGTGCAGAGCCCTATGTGTGTGTGCGGTGCAGAGCCCTATGTGTGTGTGCAGTGCAAAGCCCTATGTGTGTGTGCGGTGCAGAGCCATATGTGTGTGTGCGGTGCAGAGCCAAATGTGTTTGTGGGGGGTGCAGAGCCCTATGTGTGTGTGCGGTGCAGAGCCCTATGTGTGTGTGTGTGGTGCAGAGCCCTATGTGTGTGGTGCAGAGCCCTATGTGTGTGTGGTGCAGAGCCATATGTGTGTGTGGTGTGCAGAGCCATATGTGTGTGTGTGTGCGGTGCAGAGCCCTATGTGTGTGTGGTACAGAGCCCTATGTGTGTGTGGTGCAGAGCCATATGTGTGTGTGCGGTGCAGAGCCCTATGTGTGTGTGGGGAGCAGAGCCCTATGTGTGTGTGGTGTGCAGAGTCCTATGTGTGTGTGTGTGCGGTGCAGAGCCCTATGTGTGTGTGCGGTGCAGAGCCCTATGTGTGTGTGCAGTGCAAAGCCCTATGTGTGTGTGGTGTGCAGAGCCATATGTGTGTGTGGTGCAGAGCCATATGTGTGTGTGCGGTGCAGAGCGATATGTGTGTGTGGTGTGCAGAGCTATATGTGTGTGTGGTGTGCAGAGCCATATGTGTGTGTGGTGTGCAGAGCCATATGTGTGTGTGGTGTGCAGAGTCCGATGTGTGTGGGGGGTGCAGAGTCCTATGTGTGTGTGCGGTGCAGAGCCCTATGTGTGTGTGCGGTGCAGAGCCCTATGTGTGTGTGCGGTGCAGAGCCCTATGTGTGTGTGTGGTGCAGAGCCCTATGTGTGTGTGGTGCAGAGCCCTATGTGTGTGTGGTGCAGAGCCCTATGTGTGTGTGTGGTGTGCAGAGCCATATGTGTGTGTGTGTGCGGTGCAGAGCCCTATGTGTGTGTGGTACAGAGCCCTATGTGTGTGTGGTGCAGAGCCATATGTGTGTGTAGTGTGCAGAGTCCGATGTGTGTGCGGTGCAGAGTCCGATGTGTGTGCGGTGCAAAGTCCGATGTGTGTGCGGTGCAGAGCCCTATGTGTGTGCGGTGCAGAGCCCTATGTGTGTGTGCGGTGCAGAGCCCTATGTGTGTGTGGGGAGCAGAGCCCTATGTGTGTGTGGTGTGCAGAGTCCTATGTATGTGTGTGTGCGGTGCAGAGCCCTATGTGTGTGTGCGGTGCAGAGCCCTATGTGTGTGTGCAGTGCAAAGCCCTATGTGTGTGTGTGGTGCAGAGCCATATGTGTATGTGCGGTGCAGAGCGATATGTGTGTGTGGTGTGCAGAGCTATATGTGTGTGTGGTGTGCAGAGCCATATGTGTGTGTGGTGTGCAGAGTCCGATGTGTGTGGGGGGTGCAGAGTCCTATGTGTGTGTGCGGTGCAGAGCCCTATGTGTGTGTGCGGTGCAGAGCCCTATGTGTGTGTGCGGTGCAGAGCCCTATGTGTGTGTGGTGCAGAGCCATATGTGTGTGTGGTGCAGAGCCATATGTGTGTGTGATGTGCAGAGTCCGATGTGTGTGCGGTGCAGAGTCCGATGTGTGTGCTGTGCAGAGTCCGATGTGTGTGCGGTGCAGAGCCCTATGTGTGTGTGGGGAGCAGAGCCATATGTGTGTGTGGTGTGCAGAGCCATATATGTGTGTGGTGTGCAGAGTCCGATGTGTGTGGGGGGTGCAGAGTCCTATGTGTGTGTGCGGTGCAGAGCCCTATGTGTGTGGGGGTGCGGTGCAGAGCCCTATGTGTGTGGGGGTTCGGTGCAGAGCCCTATGTGTGTGTGCGGTGCAGAGCCCTATGTGTGTGTGCGGTGCAGAGCCCTATGTGTGTGTGCGGTGCAGAGCCCTATGTGTGTGTGCAGTGCAGAGCCCAATGTGGTGTGTGTGTGCAGAGCCCTATGTGTGTGTGTGTGCG
The DNA here is from genome assembly GCF_048569485.1 of Anomaloglossus baeobatrachus. Lineage (NCBI taxonomy): Eukaryota > Metazoa > Chordata > Amphibia > Anura > Aromobatidae > Anomaloglossus > Anomaloglossus baeobatrachus. The sequence goes on from NW_027442361.1 coordinate 271,676, forward strand.
CGGTGCAGAGCCCTATGTGTGTGTGCGGTGCAGAGCCCTATGTGTGTGTGCGGTGCAGAGCCCTATGTGTGTGTGCGGTGCAGAGCCCTATGTGTGTGTGCGGTACAGAGCCCTATGTGTGTGTGCGGTGCAGAGCCCTATGTGTGTGTGCAGTGCAGAGCCCGATGTGGTGTGCGGTGCAGAGCCCTATGTGGGGCTGTTATTTCCAATGCTGTAGTAATAACAGGTCAGGGGCTGGGGCAGAATACTGACAGGGAATGTGTGTGCAGGGGGCGAGGCTGGACACTGGGGTGGGGCTGGACACTGGGGTGGGGCTGGACACTGGGGTGGGGCTGGACACTGGGGTGGGGCTGGACACTGGGGCCGGGCGGTGACAGCTCTGACTGGGAGGTTTAGCACAGGAAGTGGTCAGTTTGCTGGAGCTGAATGTAAACAAAAAGCTGCAGAGAATAAAGGGATAATTCAAGAGGAACAAAAGTTAGAAAACAAAAAAATAACAATGTAGGGGTGTTTTATATGACAATAGAGCACAGATTAGCTTAATCTCAAAAATGTTTGAGTTTATGTTGGACAACTCTTTTAAGGTCCCGGGTGTTGTGATAGACGACTCTGGTGGGCACAGGAGGTACAATTATTTACAATAACACAAGTTTGTGTTGGTCACAACCAGTCCTGTAACCGTGGTCCATTTTTACTATATATAATCAACACAGTCCATGTACTGGGGTACACGCCATAAAGAATCTCCCTGCAAATCAAGTAACTTCTTTCGTTCATTTAAACCCTATTAATTAAATGCTTATTTTCTATGTGAAAAATAATAAACTTAGAAAAACAATAAACGAAAGCACAGATATCTAACAGTTTCTACTATCTAAAACATTAAACTACTGGTACCGCTAGCATTCTTCTCGATACCTCCGCGGGGGCTGACCAAAGTTAGCACGGGTTGACCTCCTCATACCCCTCTGGTGGCATGGCAATACTCTCTACAGGTTCCTCGCCCTCAGTGTTGGGTGTAGCTGGTAGAACCCTACGTGTGCGTGGCAAGGGTACAGGCGCTACTCTAGGTGCTGGAGTAGGTGCAGTGTCCGTAAACCTTTCCTGTTCTGGTTCTTTCACGGGTTGTGGGAATGTTAACACAGGGACTATTACTGCTCCATTCTGCATAGGCCAATCTTCCGGAAAGTCACCTAGGATGGTACAGATCATCCTCTTCTTTCCTTCCACCACTTGAGGCTGAGGTTCATTTTCCACCCTTAAGGGTTCTGGGCACTTCTTTAGATGGTCTCGGGATACCGTAGCCGTGGTCCTACCTTGATCCTTGTTAATTAGGCAGGTCTTCAGATTATCAAAGTTGGATGGCTGTACCACATATGGTTCCTTCTCCCACTGGTCATCTAATTTGTGCTGCTTTCTCTTCCTTTTGACTGTTTATACTGGATCTGGCGACAGGAGTCCCAATCCTCACTGGGTGCGTAGATTTCAGGCAATTCAACCTCCATCTCTAAGTCCACAGGAAGTCTTCCAGGTCTAGCTCTCATCAAATAAGCTGGGGTACACTTGGTGGATCCCACTGGGATGTTGTTATAGATGTCCACAAGGGCTGGTAATTTTTCAGGCCACTGGTTCTGCTCCTCAAGAGGTTTTCAACAGATTAATCACTAGATGATTCATCTTCTCACACATCCCATTTGTCTGCGCATGATAGGGTGTGGTGCGTATCTTTTTGCATCCGTACAGACTGCAGAACTCCTGGAAGATTTCAGCCTCAAATGCAGGGCCTTGATCTGTAAGGACTTGATCGTGGTACCCGTGCGGCCTACAGAAGTGTGCCTGGAACGCCTTTGCCGCGGTGCTGGCAGTCAAATCTTTAACGGATACCACCACCAAGAACCGTGAGTAGTGATCGACCATCGTGAGTGCACTCACTCCTGCTGGGGGTCAATTTGACATGGTCCATAGCCACAATCTCCAGGGGCTGCTTGTTGACAATCGGCTGGAGTGGTGCTCGCTGACTGGTGCCATCCTGCCTTCTCAAGATGCAAGGGCCACAATTCCTACACCAGGCTTATATGGAATGTCTCATTCCTATCCAGTAGAAGCGACTTCTCAGCAACATCTCCAGCTTCTTCCAACCAAAGTGCCCGGCTCCATCATGGTACGCCTCCAGCACTACCGGGACATATGCCCGAGGTACCACGATCTGGCAGATCCTCTCGTGGGTCTTGGGGTTGGTCAAGCTCCGGCATAACTTGCCTTGGTGAAGATAAAGCCGACTCCGGTCTTGCCACAATTTTCTAGCTTCCTCTGGGGCGCCTGGTTCCAAACGGGCATCAGCTCTGGCCAGCAATGCCTTGACTAATCTGATTGCAGGGTCCCTATCCTGGGCTTCCTGCCAGCCTTGGTGAGGTAATGGGTCACAGGTCATCTCTTGCTGATGGGTACAGGGTCGAGGCCGCTCCACAGAAGTGGGTTGATGGAACGAAGGCAATTCAATCTCCTCCGGGTCATCTTCATCCTTCTCATCATTGAACAGATGGGGCATACTGGACAGTGCATCTGCGTAGGTATTCTTGCGACCAGCCCTGTACTTTATAACAAAGTCGTAATTTGCCAACCTTGCGACCCAGCGCTGTTTCAGGGCTCCAAGTTTTGCCGTATCCAGATGAGTCAACGGATTATTGTCCGTGTACAGTAAACTTAGCAGCAGCAAGGTAGTGCTTAAACATTTCAGTCACGGCCCATACGAGTGCCAGGAACTCCAGCTTGAAGGAGCTATAATTCTCCGGATTCCTCTCCGTGGGCCTCAACTTCCGACTCACATAGGCTATCACCTTCTCCTTGCCCTTCTGCACCTGGGACAGGACAGCTCTGAGCACCACATTACTGGCCTCCGTATACAGTATAAACGGGAGACCGTAGTCGGGATATGCCAGGATTTCGTCCCCAGTTAAGACAGACTTCATTCGCTCAAAGGAATCTTCTCGCTCCTTACCCCACCAGAACGGAGGTCCTGACGATTTTCCGTGTACAGATTGACCCACCAGAAGGTCTTGTAAGGGGGCTGCCATCTGTGTGTACCCCTTGACGAACCTTCGGTAGTATCCCATGAGGCCCAGGAACTGCTGCACTTCTCTTATGGTGGTGGGCCTTGGCTAGTTCTGTATAGCTGTGATTTTCTCGGGGTCCGGTGCCACACCTTCGGCACTATCCACATGCCCCAAGTACTGTACATTCGGCTTCAGCAGGTGGCAATTGGATGGCTTGAGCTTCATCCCGTATTTGGACAGGGTGTCAAACACCTCTGCCAGGTGTTCTAGATGTGCCTCATACGTCTTGGAGTAGACGATGACGTCGTCCAGGTATAACAAGACCGTTTTAAAGTTGCAGTGACCCAAGCAGCACTACATCAGCCTCTGAAACGTCCTCAGCCCAAATGGCATACTGTTGAATTCACACAGTCCCTTCGGGGTAACAAACGCGGTTTTCTCCCGGTCCTCCTCGGTGACAGCCACCTGCCAGTATCCGCTGGTGAGATCAAGAGTAGAAAAGTAAGTAGCAGACTTCAGAGCAGCTGATTCCTCAATATGGGGCAAGGGGTAGGCATCCTTGTGTGTGATCTTATTAATCTGTCGGTAGTCCACACACATTCTCATGGTGGCATCCGTTTACTTCACAAGTACCAGTGGGGCGGCTCAGGGACTGCAACTGTCACGGATTGCTCCCACTTCCTTCATGCTTTGGAGCATATCTTTAGCACATTGGTAATGGGCAGGTTGTATGGGCCTATACCTCTCCTTGATAGGTGGGTGAGTGCCTGTGGGTATGTCATGTTAGCCTCATTCACACCACTTCACGGCCCCCCGAAGAAGTCAGCGAAACGTGCGCGTCGGGGCACGTTTTCCTCGGTCTCCACGGCTACCTATGGGTGAGTGTCAGATGGGAGTACTCCTAGTTACCATCATGTTTTACCCCCTATCTGGCTGTCCTTACATGGATTTGACCCCTCTGAGTAATGGGAACTATTAACTGAATGAGTGCCCGTCACCCTGGACATACACTGTAACGCCCCTTAAACTGTGTGTGTTTCTTGTCACTGTATGATGGGCAACTACTGTCTGTATACAAATTACTTTGAGGAGTCCTCTGATGACATAAGTACACTCGTACTCCCCATATGGTCTGTGGACCGTGTTTTTCATCAGTGATACTGCTTTAGCCTGATCAGCATTCATGTTTTTTGTAATGTGTATCTAATGTCACTTCTTTTGCTATGCACTATATTTAAATAAATATTTATTATATTTTTGCAAAAGTTGTTGTATTGATTACTGATTTGATGGTCCCTGGTGTGACCCATGACTGCTTTGCCCCTGTTTCTCTTTGGTTGTGCTTATGTATACTGGGTGCAGTCACAATAATATGGTAAAACTGGTCGTACATCTTGTCCTTTTTTGTCTGATTCAGAACAGCTTAGCTATGGTGGCATATCTGGGTAGGGTGACCTCTTCTTCCCCACAATTCAACACTCTCACGGGCACCCTCCCCTTCTGGATGTCGACTACCCCTCTGGTCGTAAACACAGTGGGCCAATGCTCTGAGGGCAGGGGCTCTACCACTGCCTGATAGTCCTGTCCACGGGATCCTACAGCTGCCCTGCACCATATCATCATTTCAGAGGGGCCACATCCATCACCCATACACCACCTATCTCACCTCCAGAGAGATTTACCTGTTGCCGCTGCAGGAGGGCTCGGATCTCACGTTGCTGGATCCTCTGCCGTCCTGCTCCTGCAGTCTCAGACAGCTGTAGAAGCAAAAGCAACACTTCACCCATACAATTTTCAATGACTTTTGTGCCTAAAATGATCTTAGGGTTCCGATCACTTGGGTCATTCTGTACCACTATGAGGCCTTGCCTCGTCAATTCTACCCGGCCCACCTTAATGGTCACCTCCTTAAACTCGATTTGAGTCACTGGTAGCCCGTTGACGGCGTAGATGGTAATGCTGTCATCTGGTGGGGTAAGTTCATCGTCACGCCAAAACTTTTTATACAGTACATAGGGAATAGTTGTTACCTGGGAGCCGGTATCAAGGAGTGCAGAGGTCGGGATCCCATCCAGGGTGATGGAAACGATGGGTCGCCCCCCTACATACCGCTCTCGCCAGTCTGCTGAGCCTTGGGAGTTTATTCCTGGGGATTGGCCCTTGGCCCCAGGGGTTGCCCGTTTAAAGGATGTGCATAGTGGAAAAAAACAAAAAGAGGAATAAAAACCTCCAGAAATTAAGCAAAAACTCACAGACTAATGGCAGAAGATGTAAACTGCCCAAGGCCAAAAAGACTAAGGCTGCTTTCACACATCCGGCTTGAGCTCTGCGGCTCAATCCGGCTGTGCAAGCTATGCAACGGATGCGGTGAAAACACCGCATCCTTTGCATAAGTTTTTCCCTTGCGGCCCGTCCGGTTTTTGCCGTTTGCGGCATGCTACTGAGCATGCGCAGTGGCAAAAACCGCATGCGGCGGCCGGATGCGTTTTTTGCCGCATCGCGCCGCATCCGGCCGCCATAGGCATGCATTGAAAAATGCGCCGCATCGGCCGAATGCGGCGCGATGCGTTTTTTTTACCGCACGAAAAAACGTGCCAGGCAACGTTCCATCCGGCCGCCGCATCAGCTAAATCTGCCGCATGCGGCAAAAACCGGATTACAAGTCTTTGCGGCACAATGCGGCACTAATTAAAGTCTATGCAGAAAAAACGCAACCAGCAGCAAAAAAAAACGGTTGCGATTTTTCTGCAAAGTGCCGGAGTGTGCCGCATTGCAGAAACCGGAGGTGTGAAAGCAGCCTAATGCACTGGCAGGATGCAGCAAGACCTCCATTACATGGAAACATCACAGGTGCAAAGGGAGATAGTAAAATTGCACACTTGTGGCTTGCATAGGGCACTGTTCACACATGCAGGTGTATCTGGTATGCAGCCTATTAGTTACGCCCAGCACAATAGATGCAAGCATCGCCAGTGCTATACTGTATATGTGCTCCATGCAGGGACAGTGAGTATAGTATGCAAGGCCTAACATAAAGAGGCTGCATCCTGTATAAAATATTCTGTGCAAAAGAATAAAATACAGTCATATGAAAAAGTTTGGGCCCCCCTATTAATGTTAACCTTTTTTCTTTATAACAATTTGGGTTTTTGCTATTTCAGTGTCATATATCTAATAACTGATGGACTGAGGAATATTTCTGGATTGAAATGAGGTTTATTGCACTAACAGAAAATGTGCAATCCGCATTTACACAAAATTTGACCGATGCAAAAGTATGGGCACCCTTATCAATTTCTTGATTTGAACACTCCTAACTCCTTTTTACTGAGTTACTAAAGCACTAAATTGGTTTTGTAACCTCATTGAGCTTTGCACTTCATAGGCAGGTGTATCCAATCATGAGAAAAGGTATTTAAGGTGGCCACTTGCAAGTTGTTCTCCTATGTGAATCTCCTATGAAGAGTGGCATCATGGGCTCCGCAAAACAACTCTCAAATGATCTGAAAACAAAGATTATTCAACATAGTTGTTCAGGGGAAGGTACAAAAAGTTGTCTCAGAGATTTAACCTGTCAGTTTCCACTGTGAGGAACATAGTAAGGAAATGCAAGAACACAGGTACAGTTCTTGTTAAGCCCAGAAGTGGCAGGCCAAGAAAAATATCAGAAAGGCAGAGAAGAAGAATGGTGAGAACAGTCAAGGACAATCCACAGACCACCTCCAAAGACCTGCAGCATCATCTTGCTGCAGATGGTGTCACTATGCATCGGTCAACAATACAGCGCACGTTGCACAAGGAGAAGCTGTATGGGAGAGTGATGTGAAAAAAGCCGTTTATGCAAGCACGCCACAAACAGAGTCGCCTGAGGTATGCAAAGGCACATTCGGACAAGCCAGTTACATTTTGGAAGAAGGTCCTGTGGACTGATGAAACAAAGATTGAGTTGTTTGGTCATACAAAAAAGGCGTTATGCATGGAGGCAAAAAACACGGCATTCCAAGAAAAGCACTTTCTACCCACAGTAAAATTTGGTGGAGGTTCCATCATGCCTTGGGGCTGTGTGGCCAATGCCGGCACCGGGAATCTTGTTAAAGTTGAGGGTCGCGGGAGCAGGGGGGGCGTGTCCTGACATGGAAGCGTGAGGACGCTGGATCCCAGAGCTCCTGCGCCCACAGCCTAAATATACTAAATCCTGCAGCCCCCACTTACCCAGGATGGCCCCCAAGAAGAGACCGGGGGTAGCGCCCGCTTCTGCCTCCCCGGGGACGAGTCAGAGACCCCAGGGGAGCCTCACAAAGTTTCTGACGGCGCCGGGCTCTGAACCTCCGCAGGCGGCCCGAAGCAAGATGGCGCCGGCTGGCGCGCGGCGTCCTCCAGCGGGGGATTCCCCAGGTGCCGCTCGGCATTCTCCCACAGCCTGTGCAGCGGAGCAGGGGACCAGCAGTGCAGAGAAACGGAGGTCGGAGGCGGCGGTGGCATTGGACGGAGCGGGCCCAGGTACAGAGGACTGGAGGAGGGGGGAGGCTGCTCAGCCTGCCGTGCAGCTCGCTGCTGTGGATAGGGGGGGGGCCCTGAGGGGATCATCAGACCCGGGGATACCGGCCATGCTCTGCACACAGGAGCCCCCCCCGCCCACGGGGCACACAGAACCTCAGGTGTTACTAAGCAATATGCATGCTGGCCCCCCACTGGGGGACATACAAGCCCTGAGAGAGCTCATTTTGGCCCTCCCCAGCAAGAAAGATCTGGAGGATGTTGTGGCTAGAATTGAATCCTCCCAGCAGATGGCGCTGTCTGCCCTGAGGGAGGAAATGGTGGTACTGGAGGACAGAATTGAAGCCACAGAGCAGGCTCAGGAGTCCCTGGAGAGCAGAATGGAGAGGATTGAGAGAGACTGTGAGTCATCCAATGCCCGCATCAGAGATCTTGCCCTGCTCTTGGATGATCAAGAGAACAGGGGCAGAAGAAATAACATCAGACTCAAGGGTATACCGGAGGACTGGCCCCAGGAACTTCTGCGTACTAAGGTCTTAAACATCTTTAACCGGGTCACTGATCGCCCCTTGGAGGCTACCTACCTCTTCGACAGAATTCACAGAGTCGCAAGGTCGGGCCCTAGATCTGCCCCCTCCTCTAGAGATGTACTATGTCGTTTGCACTATTATGGAGACAGAGAAAGGATCCTACAGGGAGCTTGGTCATACGGTCCGGTGGAGATGGATGGGGCCATGGTGAAGCTATTCCCTGATGTCTCCGGCCGCACACTATATATGAGACGCCTGCTTCATCCTCTCCTGCTCGGCATCAAAGAAGTAAACGCCTCATATAGATGGGGCCATCCCTTCCATTTGATAGTACGCAAGGGGGACTCCGTGTTTTTGCTGAAGAGGCACTCAGAGCTTCCTGATCTTTTTGCATTCCTGGGAATACCAGACTGCTCAATTCCGGACTGGTTGGAGTGGGAACCCCAGGCACCCCCGAGGTCGCGGAGGAGGAAGGGAGGCACCCGTCCTGCTCAAAACGGCGATCCTTGAGGGATTTGGCATGTATTGGATGCTGCTGGGAGGAGGGAGTGGTCCAAGTTGTGAGACGACGGTGATTTCGATGAGAGACGGAGTCAAAGTACGGGGAGCTGGGAGGCTCTCTCTTGTCTCTACGACTCCTGAGCAGGAGTCCTGGCCTTGGGCTAGTTTTTTCTGGACATAGTTTACTGCCTAAAGTTTTTGAAAATTCTATTTCTTTGGCAATGTCTAGTTTAAGATTGGGGGGGGGGGGGGGTGGGGGGGGGGATGTTTTTCTTTACCGCGTTCATCCTGGGTGGTGGGGTGTGTGGGTGGTTAATCGGCTGACCCTTCTTCTCCGTCGGGGAGAGGGGTCATTTAGTGCTAATAAGAGGGGCGCGGGTCTGCGCTCTGGCCGCATGTCAGTTCTTGTCCCTATCCTTTTCTTAGTAGTCCCTGGGCTGGTCCCTGGTGCTGCGAGCGGCAGTCTCGCTGCTTTTCCTCTCTCTTGTTCTCTTCTCTGATCTTCTTGCCTCTCTCTTTTCCCCCTGCTAAAGGGTCTCAGCTACTTCCCTCTTTGTCAATACTTTTTCTACCCCTCCTCTCTTTTCACCAGCTTTCCCTCTCTTTTTTTTTTTTTTTTTTTTTTTTTTTTTTTTTTTTTTTCTTTTTTTTTTTCTCTCCCCTTCCCCTCCTTTCTTTTGATTTGCTCCTCTAGGACCTCGCGACAGAAAATGGTGAAACAGAGGCAGGCCAATCTGCGGGTGGGCTCACTGAATGTCAAGGGCCTTCATAGCCCGGAGAAAAGATCTATCCTGCTGAACCTTCTTTGGAGAAATCGAATTCAGGTAGCCTTCCTCCAGGAGACACACTACTGTGAAGCTAAGCCTTACAGACTCTCGGACAGAAGGTACCCCACTGTGCACCACTCACCCTCCCCTGATCCTAGATCTAGGGGAACGAGCATCCTCATGTCCAGCACGCTCCCGTGGGAATTGTTAGACTCTCAGACAGACGATCTGGGTAGGCTTATGATGCTCAAGGGACGCATAGCTACTCAGATGTTCACATTTGTGGCAGTATACTTGCCTAATGCGGGCCAATGTCCCACCTTGTTGCGGTACCTTGAGAAGATAGAGGAATTCTCGGAGGGCACTTTGGTTCTCGGGGGTGACTTTAACGTAGTCTTGGAACCGTTGAGAGACAGTTCAAAAGGGGTGTCTGGTATGCCACACATGACGCTGCGCCGGATGAGACGGGGATTACATGACCACCAACTGATAGACACTTGGCGATTGCTGCACCCATCAGACAAAGACTTTTCATTTTATTCTGCAGCGCACGACTGCTATTCTAGGTTGGACCTCTTTTTTATTAAACATGGGGACCTACACTCTCTGGTGGATGCGTCAATTGAGTGCATATCTTTTTCTGATCACGCACTGATTACGGTCACTCTGTCCCTTGAATGTCCCATCGGGAGGCAGGGTCAGTGGCTATTGAACACCTCGTTACTCAATGAGCCGGTGACAATGCAAGAAATAAGGGAGGCCCTGAGGGAATACTTTGACTGTAGTGGGGGGGAGGGGATGTCCCCCAACATTGTGTGGGAAGCTCACAAATGTGTCGTGAGGGGATTATTCATCAAACATGGGGCCCGTCTGAAAAGGGAACGGGAAGCTGAGGTTACATCTCTACTAGCAGACATAAGGGAGTTGGAAGCAGTACATAAGGGGTCTTTGGGAGGGAACGTGGGCGCCAATCTGGCCAGGAAGAGGGAGGAACTCAGGTCCTTGCTATATCAAAAGGCCAAGGGAGTGCTAGCTAAATGCAGGCGGCATTTTTATGAATATGGCAATAAAAGTGGGAGGACCCTGGCTAGAGCCCTCCGGAACCAGAGGGCGAGGGGATATGTTCCTAGAGTGCACATGTCTGGCGACAGGTGGGCCACTCTTCCGAAAGACATTGCCTCCGCCTTTAAAGACTTTTACGCCTCTCTCTACTCATTAGATGGGGGGCGGTCGGAGAGGGCCAGGACGGAACTACGGCAGCGTATCCAGAAGTACATTTCTAACTCCGGGTTGAAACATCTTAAACCTGAGGATGCGGACGCCCTGGAAAGACCCATCTCAGAGGAGGAGTACTTGGCTGCAATTAAAAATTCCCCTACTGGTAAGGCCCCTGGTCCGGATGGATTTCCCCTGCTTTACTACAAAAAGATGGGCTCCATGTTGCTTCCCCCATTTCTCTCGGCCTTTAACAATATCTCACTCTCTGAAAAAGTTCACTTGCCGAGAGACTCTCTGGCCGCTAATATAGTAGTCATCCCTAAAGAGGGTAAAGACCCTACCTCTTGTTCTAGTTACCGACCCATCTCCCTCCTCAACACAGATTTGAAGCTCTTCGCCAGAATATTATCAGAGAGACTCTCTCCATTGCTGGGGGAGATTGTCCACCCTGACCAGGCTGGGTTCATGATGGGAAGGGAAGCGAGAGACAACACCACTAAGGCGTTGAACTTAATCCACAGGGCTAATTCGGAAGGGTTGCCCCTGATGCTCTTGTCGACCGATGCAGAAAAAGCGTTCGACAGAGTCAATTGGATATTCATGGAGGAGGTTCTGCGGGAGGTGGGGTTGGGGAGGATGATGTTCAGGTGGATTTGCTCTCTGTATAGCAATCCCTCTGCTGCGGTCAGGGTGAACGGTCTCCTTTCAGATAGATTTTCCATTCTTAACGGCACAAGGCAGGGATGTCCCCTCTCACCCCTGATCTTTATCCTGACCCTGGAACCCCTGCTTTGCCGAATTAGAGGTAACATTGACATTTCCGGCCCTACAGTTGCGGGTTCCACCTACAAAATCGCGGCGTACGCGGATGATTTACTTTTCTTTATTACTAACCCTCGGGTCTCCCTGCCCAATTTACTGAGAGAGCTGGAAACATACTCCTCTCTTTCTAATTTTAGAATTAACATGTCAAAATCGGAGGCTATGAATGTATCTTTACCCCAAGATCTTGTTATTGCGCTTCAATCTGCGTTTGGGTTTAAGTGGGCTAATCATTCTTTGAGGTATCTGGGGGTCCAGCTGGCAGCGGACAATAGCCAACTATATAAGCTGAACTATCTCCCTCTCCTGCAGTCCATTAGAACAGATTGCGCAAACTGGGCGAGGGGTCTTTTCACATGGTTTGGGAGGTGTGCAATATTGAAGATGAACATATTACCACGGCTTCTCTATCTCTTTCAGGCCCTGCCAATTAAGATCCCGAGCTCTTTTTTCAAGGAAGTGGCCTCACTATATACTAAATTTATTTGGGCAAATAAGCCGGCGAGGCTTTCCCGTTCCCTACTGTGCAGACCTAAGCGTAGGGGTGGGCTGGGAATACCTGATATGAAAAAATATTACTGGGCCACACATATGGTTAGGATTCTGGATTGGTGCCGTCACTCCAGGATGAAACCTTGGGTCGCCCTGGAACAGAGCTTCTCGGAGGTACATTTACCAGCCATGCCTTGGGTCGGGAGCCTGTTCCCGGCCTCTGTGAGATCTCATCCCACCATTGGCGCTACTCTGGAATGCTGTTCGAGGGGAGAGGTTCGGCGCCTTCTCCTGCCGTTGCCTTCTCCCATGTCACCAATTATAGGAGATCCGGATTTCCGTCCCGGCCTCTCAGATCCAGTTTTTCGGAGCTGGGTACAGGGGGGCAGATTCAGAGCTTACCAGATGGGAGGAGAGGGTGACTGGTTGTCTCTTTCGGATATTTGTGGTCTCCTGCCGCCGGACCCCATGGGGAGATGGAGGGCAATGCAGTTGAGACACTTCTTGAGCTCCCTTCCCTGCTTCGCCCGGTATGCTGGGCCTCTCACTAGATTCGAAAAATTGTGCTTGGGAGAGGGGGCCCTGCGGCACTCACTTTCCCTGGCATACAATCTGCCTATCAGACCCGGGTGATTTGCCCACCCCGGTTTATTTGCGGCAGTGGGAAAGGGACCTTGGGACGACCTTGTCAGACACGCAGCGAAACAACGTCCTAATGTTGGCACATAAAACCTCGGTCAGTTCCAGAATGTTGGAGGCCAACTTCAAACTTCTGACCAGGTGGTATAGAGTCCCGACCAGGCTTCATAGGATATTCCCCTCAGTCGATCCCGTTTGCTGGAGGTGTGGTTCGGGGGAGGGTGACTACGTGCACATCTTTTGGTCTTGCCCTTCTTTACAACGGTTTTGGTCAGGAGTGAGGGAGGTAACTAGACTGGTGACCGGCACGGCTGAGACATTGGGTCCGGAACTGTATATCTTACAGCTTTCGGAACTCCCGGCTCATAGATACAAGCGCTCTTTGCTTAGGTTTATGGTAATGGCCGCCAGGTCTTGTATCCCGCTTGGCTGGAAGTCTACTACCCCCCCTACACTGGCACAGTGGGTTGCAAGGGTTAATGACCTAAGGCACATGGAGGACCTGACATCCTCTCTCAATGACAGTCAGGAAGGTTTTCGCAGGACCTGGCTCCCATGGTTGGAGTTCACTTACTCGGCGGATTACGCCAGATTACTCGCTCCTCCACGGCTGCTGTGAGGCTCTGGTGGAGCATTCCCTCCCCCCCCCCCCTTTTTTTTTTTTTTTTTTTTTTTTTTTTTTTTTCCTCTCTCTTCTCCTCTTCTCCTCTTTTCTCGCTTTCCCTTTCTCTCACCTCTCTGCCCACTATCTTCTCCTACTCTCCCCTCCCCTTTAATCTCTCTCTACCTTTTTCTCTTATCCTGGTTCTAAATTCTTTTCGGGCTTTGCCCTCTCTTTCTATGTTCTGTATTCTACCCATGTTGGGTTGGTTCATAAAAGGATTAAAATGGGACTGACTCGAGCAGTTGCAGTTATTAGATATGTACAGGAGAGCGGAAGGGTGGGATATATGTCAATGTTAAATATTTGAAATCTGTTTTTCTGCTCTTTGTGGAACAGTGGTTATTTTGTATGTTCTCGTGTCGGTCTTTAAAATAAAGAATTTAAAAAAAAAAAAAAAAGTTGAGGGTCGCATGGATTCAACTCAGTATCAGCAGATTCTTGACAATAATGTGCAAGAATCAGTGACGAAGTTGAAGTTACGCAGGGGATGGATATTTCAGCAAGACAATGATCCAAAACACCGCTCCAAATCTACTCAGGCATTCATGGAGAGAAACAATTACAATGTTCTGGAATGGCCATCCCAGTCCCCAGACCTGAATATCATTGAAAATCTGTGGGATGATGTGAAGCGGCTGTCCATGCTCGAGACCATCAAACTTACCTGAATATCATTGAAAATCTGTGGGATGATGTGAAGCGGCGGTCCATGCTCGGCGACCATCAAACTTAACTGAACTGGAATTGTTTTGTAACCAGGAATGGTCAAATATACCTTCATCCAGGAACTCATTAAAAGCTACAGGAAGCGACTAGAGGCTGTGATTTCTGCAAAAGGAGGATCTACAAAATATTAATGTAACTTTTACGTTGAGGTGCCCATACTTTTGCACCGGTCAAATTTTGTTTAAATGCAGATTGCACATTTACTGTTAGTGCAATAAACCTCATTTCAATCCAGAAATATTACTCAGTCCATCAGTTATTAGATATATGACACTGAAATAGCAAAAACCCAAATTGTTATAAAGAAAAAAGGTTACATTAATAGGGGTGCCCGAACTTTTTCATATGACTGTATGAGGTATTAGTAGGTAATATGGCCATAGTACGGAAGCCCACAATCCACGTCACGGATCCTCATTTTTGTGGGTCCCTACACTAATATATCATATATGTATAACAAAACACCAAAAAGAGGAATATGTTATACAGGATGCAGCCTCTTTATGTTAGGCCTTGCATACTATAGCATACCTCCCAACTTTTAAAGAAGGAAAAGAGGGACAAAGTTTGCGGCGCGCGTAGCGCGTCGCGGCAAATTTTTAGGCCACGCCCCCTAACCACACCCATTTCACAGTCACGCCCATATCCACTCCCCATCCACACCCATTCAGCACAAACACGCAGGCAGCCGGCGGGCCTCCAGCACGGACACGCAGGCAGCCGGCGGGCCTCCAGCACGGACACGCAGGCAGCCGGCGGGCCTCCAGCACGGACACGCAGGCAGCCGGCGGGCCTCCAGCACGGACACGCAGGCAGCCGGCGGGCCTCCAGCACGGACACGCAGGCAGCCGGCGGGCCTCCAGCACGGACACGCAGGCAGCCGGCGGGCCTCCAGCACGGACACGCAGGCAGCCGGCGGGCCTCCAGCACGGACACGCAGGCAGCCGGCGGGCCTCCAGCACGGACACGCAGGCAGCCGGCGGGCCTCCAGCACGGACACGCAGGCAGCCGGCGGGCCTCCAGCACGGACACGCAGGCAGCCGGCGGGCCTCCAGCACGGACACGCAGGCAGCCGGCGGGCCTCCAGCACGGACACGCAGGCAGCCGGCGGGCCTCCAGCACGGACACGCAGGCAGCCGGCGGGCCTCCAGCACGGACACGCAGGCAGCCGGCGGGCCTCCAGCACGGACACGCAGGCAGCCGGCGGGCCTCCAGCACGGACACGCAGGCAGCCGGCGGGCCTCCAGCACGGACACGCAGGCAGCCGGCGGGCCTCCAGCACGGACACGCAGGCAGCCGGCGGGCCTCCAGCACGGACACGCAGGCAGCCGGCGGGCCTCCAGCACGGACACGCAGGCAGCCACAGTGAGGCGGCCGGTCGCCCGCACAGTGAGGCGGCCGGTCGCCTTCACAGACAGGCGGCCGGCCGCCTTCACAGACAGGCGGCCGGCCGCCTTCACAGACAGGCGGCAGGCCGCCCGCACAGAGAGGCGGCCAGCCGCCCGCACAGAGAGGCGGCCGGCTGCCCGCACAATGAGGCGGCGGGCCGCCCGCACAGACAGGCGGCAGGGGGGCGCCCGCACAGACAGGCGGCAGGGGGGCGCCCTCACAGACAGGCGGCAGGCCGCCCGCACAGAGAGGCGGCCAGCCGCCCGCACAGAGAGGCGGCCGGCTGCCCGCACAATGAGGCGGCGGGGGGCGCCCGCACAGACAGGCGGCAGGGGGGCGCCCGCACAGACAGGCGGCAGGGGGGCGCCCTCACAGACAGGCGGCCGGCCGCCCGCACAGACAGGCCGCCGGCCGACCGCACAGACAGGCCGCCGGCCGACCGCACAGACAGGCCGCTGGCCGACCGCACAGAGAAGCGGCCGGCTGCACGCACAGACAGGCGGCCGTCCGCCGGAACAGAGAGGCGGCCGGCCGCACGCACAGAGATGCGGCCGCCCGCCCGCACAATGAGGCGGCGGGCCGCCCTCACAGACAGGCCGCCGGCCGCCCGCACAGACAGGCCGCCGGCCGACCGCACAGACAGGCCGCCGGCCGACCGCACAGAGAAGCGGCCGGCTGCACGCACAGACAGGCGGCCGTCCGCCGGAACAGAGAGGCGGCCGGCCGCACGCACAGAGATGCGGCCGCCCGCCCGCACAATGAGGCGGCGGGCCGCCCTCACAGACAGGCGGCCGGCCGACCGCACAGACAGGCCGCCGGCCGACCGCACAGACAGGCCGCCGGCCGACCGCACAGAGAAGCGGCCGGCTGCACGCACAGACAGGCGGCCGTCCGCCGGAACAGAGAGGCGGCCGGCCGCACGCACAGAGATGCGGCCGCCCGCCCGCACAATGAGGCGGCGGGCCGCCCTCACAGACAGGCCGCCGGCCGACCGCACAGACAGGCCGCCGGCCGACCGCACAGAGAAGCGGCCGGCTGCACGCACAGACAGGCGGCCGTCCGCCGGAACAGAGAGGCGGCCGGCCGCACGCACAGAGATGCGGCCGCCCGCCCGCACAATGAGGCGGCGGGCCGCCCTCACAGACAGGCGGCCGGCCGCCCGCACAGACAGGCCGCCGGCCGCCCGCACAGACAGGCCGCCGGCCGCCCGCACAGACAGGCCGCCGGCCGCCCGCACAGACAGGCCGCCGGCCGCCCGCACAGACAGGCCGCCGGCCGACCGCACAGACAGGCCGCCGGCCGACCGCACAGACAGGCTCCGGCCGGGGGTGAGGGGGGGGGGGAGGGAGGGAAATCAGCGCTGGGGAGATTTTACTGTACCAGCAGCAGCACAGGCAGCGCTCCTCTCTGTTATGCCACGTCTACTGGGATGGTAGGAGGGAAAAGCAGGGAGGCAGAGAGAGTGGGTGGGCGGAGCCCGGGAGCCGGCCGTCCCGCCCGTGGCAACGGGACAAACAACATAAAGCGTGAAAGTCCCGCTGTATCCGGGACGGTTGGGAGGTATGTGTGAGCTTCAAGGGAAATAAAAAGGGATTGTAGGTCAACGTCTCTGGGTGCAATAGTGTGCAGCACTACTTGAAATGCTCTGCCTATTGGTAGGGGAGAGAGGGTGCGATGCTCTGCCTGGGGGAATGGGGAGGGGGAGAGAGAGGGTGCGATGCTCTGCCTGGGGGAAGGGGGGAGAGAGAGAGGGTGCGATGCTCTGCCTGGGGGAATGGGGAGGGGCCGGGGGAGAGAGAGGGTGCGATGCTCTGCATGGGGGAATGGGGAGGGGGAGAGAGAGGGTGCGATGCTCTGCATGGGGGAATGGGGAGGGGGAGAGAGAGGGTGCGATGCTCTGCATGGGGGAATGGGGAGGGGGAGAGAGAGGGTGCGATGCTCTGCCTGGGGAATGGGGAGGGGGAGAGAGAGGGTGCGATGCTCTGCATGGGGGAATGGGGAGGGGGAGAGAGAGGGTGCGATGCTCTGCCTGGGGGAATGGGGAGGGGCCGGGGGAGAGAGAGGGTGCGATGCTCTGCCTGGGGGGATGGGGAGGGGGAGAGAGAGGGTGCGATGCTCTGCCTGGGGGAATGGGGAGGGGGGAGAGAGAGGGTGCGATGCTCTGCCTGGGGGAATGGGGAGGGGGAGAGAGAGGGTGCGATGCTCTGCCTGGGGAAGGGGGGAGAGAGAGAGGGTGCGATGCTCTGCCTGGGGGAAGGGGGGAGAGAGAGAGGGTGCGATGCTCTGCCTGGGGAATGGGGAGGGGGAGAGAGAGGGTGCGATGCTCTGCATGGGGGAATGGGGAGGGGGAGAGAGAGGGTGCGATGCTCTGCCTGGGGGAATGGGGAGGGGCCGGGGGAGAGAGAGGGTGCGATGCTCTGCCTGGGGAATGGGGAGGGGGAGAGAGAGGGTGCGATGCTCTGCCTGGGGGAATGGGGAGGCCGGGGAGAGAGAGGGTGCGATGCTCTGCCTGTGGGAATGGGGAGGGGGAGAGAGAGGGTGCGATGCTCTGCCTGGGGGAATGGGGAGGGGGAGAGAGAGGGTGCGATGCTCTGCCTGGGGGAAGGGGGGAGAGAGAGAGGGTGCGATGCTCTGCCTGGGGGAATGGGGAGGGGCCGGGGGAGAGAGAGGGTGCGATGCTCTGCATGGGGGAATGGGGAGGGGGAGAGAGAGGGTGCGATGCTCTGCATGGGGGAATGGGGAGGGGGAGAGAGAGGGTGCGATGCTCTGCATGGGGGAATGGGGAGGGGGAGAGAGAGGGTGCGATGCTCTGCCTGGGGGAATGGGGAGGGGGAGAGAGAGGGTGCGATGCTCTGCATGGGGGAATGGGGAGGGGGAGAGAGAGGGTGCGATGCTCTGCCTGGGGGAATGGGGAGGGGCCGGGGGAGAGAGAGGGTGCGATGCTCTGCCTGGGGGATGGGGAGGGGGAGAGAGAGGGTGCGATGCTCTGCCTGGGGGAATGGGGAGGGGGGAGAGAGAGGGTGCGATGCTCTGCCTGGGGGAATGGGGAGGGGGAGAGAGAGGGTGCGATGCTCTGCCTGGGGGAAGGGGGGAGAGAGAGAGGGTGCGATGCTCTGCCTGGGGGAAGGGGGGAGAGAGAGAGGGTGTGATGCTCTGCCTGGGGGAATGGGGAGGGGGAGAGAGAGGGTGCGATGCTCTGCATGGGGGAATGGGGAGGGGGAGAGAGAGGGTGCGATGCTCTGCCTGGGGGAATGGGGAGGGGGAGAGAGAGGGTGCGATGCTCTGCATGGGGGAATGGGGAGGGGGAGAGAGAGGGTGCGATGCTCTGCCTGGGGGAATGGGGAGGGGGAGAGAGAGGGTGCGATGCTCTGCCTGGGGGAATGGGGAGGGGGAGAGAGAGGGTGCGATGCTCTGCATGGGGGAATGGGGAGGGGGAGAGAGAGGGTGCGATGCTCTGCCTGGGGGAATGGGGAGGGGCCGGGGGAGAGAGAGGGTGCGATGCTCTGCCTGTGGGAATGGGGAGGGGGAGAGAGAGGGTGAGATGCTCTGCCTGGGGGAACAGGCGGCCGGCCGCCGGAACAGAGAGGCGGCCGGCCGCACGCACAGAGAAGCGGCCGGCCGCCTGCACAGAGAAGCGGCCGGCCGCCCGCACAGAGAAGCGGCCGGCCGCCCGCACAGAGAAGCGGCCGGCCGCCCGCACAGAGAAGCGGCCGGCAGCCCGCACAATGAGGCGGCGGGCCGCCCTCACAGACAGGCGGCCGGCCGACCGCACACGGCACAGACAGGCTCCGGCCGGGGGTGAGGGGGGGGGGGGGGGGAGGGTTGGGAAATCAGCGCCGGGGAGGAGATGTTACTGTACCAGCAGCAGCGCTCCTCTCTGACTGTGTTATGCCACGTCTTACTGGGAGGTAGGAGGGAAAAGCAGGGAGGCAGAGAGAGTGGGTGGGCGGAGCCCGGGAGCCGGCCGTCCCGCCCGTGGCAACGGGACAAACAACGTAAAGCGTGAATGTCCCGCTGTATCCGGGACGGTTGGGAGGTATGCTATAGTCACTGTCTCTGCATGGAGCACATACAGTATAGCACTGACGATGCTTGCATCTATTGTGATGAGGCGTAACTAATAGGCTGCATACCAGATACTGTGATCCTGCTTGTGTGAACAGTGCCCTGTGCAAGCCACAAGTGTGCAATTTTACCATCTCCCTCTGCGCCTGTGATGTCTGCATTTAGTGGAGGTCTTGCTGCATCCTGCCAGTGCATTAGTCTTTTTGGCCTTGGACAGTTTACATCTTCTGCCATTAGACTGTGAGGTTTTGCTCGGTGCATAGTGGCCAATCTTGTCACACTTATAACAGACAGGTGGTCCATACGGTCACTGTTCCGTCCCTTGTACGCCGGGGTCCTCTTCCTCATCCAGGGAACGTCTTCCGGGCAGTCGGCCAGCTGGATCTCTCTCGACGGGGTGGTCTTTGACTTGCGCTGCATCACCTCCAGAATCCAAGCGACGTCGTTACTCAGCGGGACATACTAAAAAGAATGATGAAAAGGAATAAATAAAAAGAATGAGGATAATAACTTATTAGGTGTATATTACGTAGATGTATAAAAGGTTTCTTTGGCAAGTTACACATGGAATGAACATTATATATGTAGATAATAATAGAATGAACGCATATGCCATATAACCAGGTGTATATTATGTTACCTGAGCATTATAGGTGTGGAATGATCATGAAATATCTGTAGATTACAGGAAAATGAATGCATATCCCATATAACCAGGTGTATATTATGTTACCTGAGCATTATAGGTGTGGAATGAACATGAAATATATGTAGATAGGAGAATGAGCGCATATGCCATATAACCAGGTGTATATTATGTTACCTGAGCATTTTAGGTGTGGAATGATCATGAAACATCTGTAAATAATAGGAAAATGAACGCATATCCCATATAACCAGGTGTATATTATGTTACCTGAGCATTTTAGGTGTGGAATGATCATGAAATATATGTAGATAATAGGAGAATGAACGCATATGGCATATAACCAGGTGTATATTATGTTACCTCAGCATTATAGGTGTGGAATGATCATTAAATATCTGTAGATAATAGGAAAATGAACGCATATGCCATATAACCAGGTGTATATTACGTTACCTGAGCATTATAGGTGTGGAATGATCATGAAATATATGTAGATAATAGGAAAATGAACGCATATGGCATATAACCAGGTGTATATTACGTTACCTGAGCATTATAGGTGTGGAATGATCATGAAATATATGTAGATAATAGGAAAATGAACGCATATGGCATATAACCAGGTGTATATTACGTTACCTGAGCATTATAGGTGTGGAATGATCATGAAATATATGTAGATAATAGGAAAATGAATGCATATCCCATATAACCAGGTGTATATTACGTTACCTGAGCATTATAGGTGTGGAATGATCATGAAATATATGTAGATAATAGGAAAATGAACGCATATGGCATATAACCAGGTGTATATTACGTTACCTGAGCATTATAGGTGTGGAATGATCATGAAATATATGTAGATAATAGGAAAATGAACGCATATGGCATATAACCAGGTGTATATTACGTTACCTGAGCATTATAGGTGTGGAATGATCATGAAATATATGTAGATAATAGGAAAATGAATGCATATCCCATATAACCAGGTGTATATTATGTTACCTGAGCATTATAGGTGTGGAATGATCATGAAATATCTGTAGATAATAGGAAAATGAACACGTATCCCATATAACCAGGTGTATATTATGTTACCTGAGCATTATAGGTGTGGAATGATCATGAAATATATGTAGATAATAGGAAAATGAACGCATATGCCATATAACCAGGTGTATATTATGTTACCTGAGCATTATAGGTGTGGAATGATCATGAAATATCTGTAGATAATAGGAGAATGAACGCATATGGCATATAACCAGGTGTATATTACGTTACCTGAGCATTATAGGTGTGGAATGATCATGAAATATATGTAGATAATAGGAGAATGAACGCATATCCCATATAACCAGGTGTATATTATGTTACCTGAGCATTATAGGTGTGGAATGATCATGAAATATATGTAGATAATAGGAAAATGAACACATATCCCATATAACCAGGTGTATATTATGTTACCTGAGCATTATAGGTGTGGAATGATCATGAAATATATGTAGATAATAGGAAAATGAACGCTTATGGCATATAACCAGGTGTATATTATGTTACCTGAGCATTATAGGTGTGGAATGATCATGAAATATATGTAGATAATAGGAAAATGAACGCATATGGCATATAACCAGGTGTATATTACGTTACCTGAGCATTATAGGTGTGGAATGAACATGAAATATATGTAGATAATAGGAGAATGAATGCATATCCCATATAACCAAGTGTATATTATGTTACCTGAGCATTATAGGTGTGGAATGATCATGAAATATCTGTAGATAATAGGAAAATGAACGCTTATGGCATATAACCAGGTGTATATTATGTTACCTGAGCATTATAGGTGTGGAATGATTATGAAATATCTGTAGATAATAGGAGAATGAACGCATATGGCATATAACCAGGTGTATATTATGTTACCTGAGCATTATAGGTGTGGAATGATCAGGAAATATCTGTAGATAATAATAGAATGAACGCATATGGCATATAACCAGGTGTATATTATGTTACCTGAGCATTATAGGTGTGGAATGATCATGAAATATCTGTAGATAATAGGAGAATGAATGCATATCCCATATAACCAGGTGTATATTATGTTACCTGAGCATTATAGGTGTGGAATGATCAGGAAATATCTGTAGATAATAGGAGAATGAATGCATATGGCATATAACCAGGTGTATATTATGTTACCTGAGCATTATATGTGTGGAATGAACATGAAATATATGTAGATAATAGGAAAATGAACGCATATGGCATATAACCAGGTGTATATTATGTTACCTGAGCATTATAGGTGTGGAATGATCATGAAATATATGTAGATAATAGGAAAATGAACGCATATGGCATATAACCAGGTGTATATTATGTTACCTGAGCATTATAGGTGTGGAATGAACATGAAATATCTGTAGATAATAGGAGAATGAACGCATATGCCATATAACCAGGTGTATATTATGTTACCTGAGCATTATAGGTGTGGAATGAACATGAAATATCTGTAGATAATAGAAGAATGATCGCATATCCCATATAACCAGGTGTATATTATGTTACCTGAGCATTATAGGTGTGGAATGAACATGAAATATCTGTAGATAATAGGAGAATGAACGCATATCCCATATAACCAGGTGTATATTATGTTACCTGAGCATTATAGGTGTGGAATGAACATGAAATATCTGTAGATAATAGGAAAATGAACGCATATGCCATATAACCAGGTGTATATTATGTTACCTGAGCATTATAGGTGTGGAATGATCAGGAAATATCTGTAGATAATAGAAGAATGATCGCATATCCCATATAACCAGGTGTATATTATGTTACCTGAGCATTATAGGTGTGGAATGATCAGGAAACATCTGTAAATAATAGGAAAATGAACGCATATGCCATATAACCAGGTGTATATTATGTTACCTGAGCATTATAGGTGTGGAATGATCAGGAAACATCTGTAAATAATAGGAAAATGAACGCATATCCCATATAACCAGGTGTATATTATGTTACCTGAGCATTATAGGTGTGGAATGATCATGAAATATATGTAGATAATAGGAAAATGAACGCATATCCCATATAACCAGGTGTATATTATGTTACCTGAGCATTATAGGTGTGGAATGATCAGGAAATATCTGTAGATAATAGGAGAATGAACACATATCCCATATAACCAGGTGTATAGTACGTTACCTGAGCATTATAGGTGTGGAATAATCAGGAAATATATGTAGATAATAGGAGAATGAACACATATCCCATATAACCAGGTGTATATTATGTTACCTGAACATTATAGGTGTGGAATGAACATGAAATATATGTAGATAATAGGAGAATGAACACATATGCCATATAACCAGGTGTATATTATTTTACCTGAGCATTATAGGTGTGGAATGAACATGAAATATATGTAGATAATAGGAGAATGAACACATATGCCATATAACCAGGTGTATATTATGTTACCTGAGCATTATAGGTGTGGAATGAACATTATATATGTAGATAATAATAGAATGAACGCATATGCCATATAACCAGGTGTATATTATGTTACCTGAGCATTATAGGTGTGGAATGATCATGAAATATCTGTAGATAATAGGAAAATGAACACATATCCCATATAACCAGGTGTATATTATGTTACCTGAGCATTATAGGTGTGGAATGATCATGAAATATATGTAGATAATAGGAAAATGAACGCATATCCCATATAACCAGGTGTATATTATGTTACCTGAGCATTATAGGTGTGGAATGATCAGGAAATATCTGTAGATAATAGGAGAATGAACACATATCCCATATAACCAGGTGTATATTATGTTACCTGAGCATTATAAGTGTGGAATGAACATGAAATATCTGTAGATAATAGGAGAATGAATGCATATGGCATATAACCAGGTGTATATTATGTTACCTGAGCATTATAGGTGTGGAATGATCAGGAAATATCTGTAGATAATAGGAAAATGAACATATATCCCATATAACCAGGTGTATATTATGTTACCTGAGCATTATAGGTGTGGAATGATCAGGAAATATCTGTAGATAATAGGAAAATGAACACATATCCCATATAACCAGGTGTATATTATGTTACCTGAGCATTATAGGTGTGGAATGATCATGAAATATATGTAGATAATAGGAAAATGAACGCATATCCCATATAACCAGGTGTATATTATGTTACCTGAGCATTATAGGTGTGGAATGATCAGGAAATATATGTAGATAATAATAGAATGAACACATATCCCATATAACCAGGTGTATATTATGTTACCTGAGCATTATAGGTGTGGAATAATCAGGAAATATATGTAGATAATAGGAGAATGAACACATATCCCATATAACCAGGTGTATATTATGTTACCTGAGCATTATAGGTGTGGAATGAACATTATATATGTAGATAATAATAGAATGAACGCATATGCCATATAACCAGGTGTATATTATGTTACCTGAGCATTATAGGTGTGGAATGAACATGAAATACATGTAGATAATAGGAGAATGAACACATATGCCATATAACCAGGTGTATATTATGTTACCTGAGCATTATAGGTGTGGAATGAACATTATATATGTAGATAATAATAGAATGAACGCATATGCCATATAACCAGGTGTATATTATGTTACCTGAGCATTATAGGTGTGGAATGATCATGAAATATATGTAGATAATAGGAGAATGAACACATATCCCATATAACCAGGTGTATATTATGTTACCTGAGCATTATAGGTGTGGAATGAACATGAAATACATGTAGATAATAGGAGAATGAACACATATGCCATATAACCAGGTGTATATTATGTTACCTGAGCATTATAGGTGTGGAATGAACATTATATATGTAGATAATAATAGAATGAACGCATATCCCATATAACCAGGTGTATATTATGTTACCTGAGCATTATAGGTGTGGAATAATCAGGAAATATATGTAGATAATAGGAGAATGAACACATATCCCATATAACCAGGTGTATATTATGTTACCTGAGCATTATAGGTGTGGAATGATCATGAAATATCTGTAGATAATAGGAAAATGAACACATATCCCATATAACCAGGTGTATATTATGTTACCTGAGCATTATAGGTGTGGAATGATCATGAAATATATGTAGATAATAGGAAAATGAACGCATATCCCATATAACCAGGTGTATATTATGTTACCTGAGCATTATAGGTGTGGAATGAACATTATATATGTAGATAATAATAGAATGAACGCATATGGCATATAACCAGGTGTATATTATGTTACCTGAGCATTATAGGTGTGGAATGATCATGAAATATCTGTAGATAATAGGAAAATGAACACGTATCCCATATAACCAGGTGTATATTATGTTACCTGAGCATTATAGGTGTGGAATGATCATGAAATATCTGTAGATAATAGGAAAATGAACGCATATCCCATATAACCAGGTGTATATTATGTTACCTGAGCATTATAGGTGTGGAATGATCATGAAATATCTGTAGATAATAGGAGAATGAACGCATATCCCATATAACCAGGTGTATATTATGTTACCTGAGCATTATAGGTGTGGAATGAACATGAAATATCTGTAGATAATAGGAGAATGAATGCATATGCCATATAACCAGGTGTATATTAAGGTACCTGAGCATTATAGGTGTGGAATGAACATGAAATATACGTAGATAATAGGAAAATGAACACATATCCCATATAACCAGGTGTATATTATGTTACCTGAGCATTATAGGTGTGGAATGATCAGGAAACATCTGTAAATAATAGGAAAATTAACGCATATCCCATATAACCAGGTGTATATTATGTTACCTGAGCATTATAGGTGTGGAATGATCATGAAATATCTGTAGATAATAGGAGAATGAATGCATATGGCATATAACCAGGTGTATATTATGTTACCTGAGCATTATAGGTGTGGAATGATCAGGAAATATCTGTAGATAATAGGAAAATGAACACATATCCCATATAACCAGGTGTATATTATGTTACCTGAGCATTATAGGTGTGGAATGATCAGGAAATATATGTAGATAATAATAGAATGAACACATATCCCATATAACCAGGTGTATAGTACGTTACCTGAGCATTATAGGTGTGGAATAATCAGGAAATATCTGTAGATAATAGGAGAATGAACGCATATGCCATATAACCAGGTGTATATTATGTTACCTGAGCATTATAGGTGTGGAATGAACATGAAATATCTGTAGATAATAGGAGAATGAACACATATCCCATATAACCAGGTGTATATTATGTTACCTGAGCATTATAGGTGTGGAATGAACATGAAATATCTGTAGATAATAGGAGAATGAACACATATGCCATATAACCAGGTGTATATTATGTTACCTGAGCATTATAGGTGTGGAATGAACATTATATATGTAGATAATAATAGAATGAACGCATATGCCATATAACCAGGTGTATATTATGTTACCTGAGCATTATAGGTGTGGAATGATCATGAAATATCTGTAGATAATAGGAAAATGAACACATATCCCATATAACCAGGTGTATATTATGTTACCTGAGCATTATAGGTGTGGAATGAACATTATATATGTAGATAATAATAGAATGAACGCATATGGCATATAACCAGGTGTATATTATGTTACCTGAGCATTATAGGTGTGGAATGAACATTATATATGTAGATAATAATAGAATGAACGCATATGGCATATAACCAGGTGTATATTATGTTACCTGAGCATTATAGGTGTGGAATGATCATGAAATATCTGTAGATAATAGGAAAATGAACACGTATCCCATATAACCAGGTGTATATTATGTTACCTGAGCATTATAGGTGTGGAATGATCAGGAAATATCTGTAGATAATAGGAGAATGAACACATATCCCATATAACCAGGTGTATATTATGTTACCTGAGCATTATAGGTGTGGAATGAACATTATATATGTAGATAATAATAGAATGAACGCATATCCCATATAACCAGGTGTATATTATGTTACCTGACCATTATAGGTGTGGAATGATCATTATATATGTAGATAATAGGAGAATGAACGCATATGGCATATAACCAGGTGTATATTATGTTACCTGAGCATTATAGGTGTGGAATGATCATGAAATATCTGTAGATAATAGGAGAATGAACACATATCCCATATAACCAGGTGTATAGTACATTACCTGAGCATTAAAGGTGTGGAATAATCAGGAAATATATGTAGATAATAATAGAATGAACGCATATCCCATATAACCAGGTGTATATTATGTTACCTGAGCATTATAGGTGTGGAATGATCATGAAATATCTGTAGATCTTAGGAAAATGAACACATATCCCATATAACCAGGTGTATATTATGTTACCTGAGCATTATAGGTGTGGAATGATCATGAAATATCTGTAGATAATAGGAGAATGAACGCATATCCCATATAACCAGGTGTATATTATGTTACCTGAGCATTATAGGTGTGGAATGATCATGAAATATCTGTAGATAATAGGAGAATGAACACATATCCCATATAACCAGGTGTATAGTACATTACCTGAGCATTAAAGGTGTGGAATAATCAGGAAATATATGTAGATAATAATAGAATGAACGCATATCCCATATAACCAGGTGTATATTATGTTACCTGAGCATTATAGGTGTGGAATGATCATGAAATATCTGTAGATAATAGGAAAATGAACACATATCCCATATAACCTGGTGTATATTATGTTACCTGAGCATTATAGGTGTGGAATGAACATGACATATCTGTAGATAATAGGGGAATGAACACATATCCCATATAACCAGGTGTATATTATGTTACCTGAGCATTATAGGTGTGGAATGAACATGAAATATCTGTAGATAATAGGAGAATGAACACATATCCCATATAACCAGGTGTATATTATGTTACCTGAGCATTATAGGTGTGGAATGATCATTATATATGTAGATAATAGGAGAATGAACGCATATGGCATATAACCAGGTGTATATTATGTTACCTGAGCATTATAGGTGTGGAATGAACATGAAATATATGTAGATAATAGGAGAATGAACGCATATCCCATATAACCAGGTGTATATTACGTTACCTGAGCATTATAGGTGTGGAATGATGATGAAATATCTGTAGATAATAGGAGAATGAACGCATATGCCATATAACCAGGTGTATATTATGTTACCTGGGCATTATAGGTGTGGAATGAACATGAAATATCTGTAGATAATAATAGAATGAACGCATATCCCATATAACCAGGTGTATATTATGTTACCTGAGCATTATAGGTGTGGAATGAACATGAAATATATGTAGATAATAGGAGAATGAACGCATATGGCATATAACCAGGTGTATATTATGTTACCTGAGCATTATAGGTGTAGGATGATCATGAAATATATGTAGATAATAGGAAAATGAACACATATCCCATATAACCAGGTGTATATTATGTTACCTGAGCATTATAGGTGTGGAATGATGATGAAATATCTGTAGATAATAGGAGAATGAACGCATATGCCATATAACCAGGTGTATATTATGTTACCTGAGCATTATAGGTGTGGAATGAACATGAAATATCTGTAGATAATAGGAGAATGAACGCATATGCCATATAACCAGGTGTATATTATGTTACCTGAGCATTATAGGTGTGGAATGAACATGAAATATCTGTAGATAAAAGGAAAATGAACACATATGCCATATAACCAGGTGTATATTATGTTACCTGAGCATTATAGGTGTGGAATGAACATGAAATATATGTAGATAAAAGGAAAATGAACACATATGCCATATAACCAGGTGTATATTATGTTACCTGAGCATTATAGGTGTGGAATGAACATGAAATATCTGTAGATAATAGGAGAATGAACGCATATGGCATATAACCAGGTGTATATTATGTTACCTGAGCATTATAGGTGTGGAATGAACATGAAATATATGTAGATAAAAGGAAAATGAACACATATGCCATATAACCAGGTGTATATTATGTTACCTGAGCATTATAGGTGTGGAATGAACATGAAATATCTGTAGATAATAGGAGAATGAACGCATATGGCATATAACCAGGTGTATATTATGTTACCTGAGCATTATAGGTGTGGAATGAACATGAAATATCTGTAGATAATAGGAGAATGAACGCATATGCCATATAACCAGGTGTATATTATGTTACCTGAGCATTATAGGTGTGGAATGATCATGAAATATCTGTAGATAATAGGAGAATGAACGCATATCCCATATAACCAGGTGTATATTATGTTACCTGAGCATTATAGGTGTGGAATGATCAGGAAATATCTGTAGATAATAGGAAAATGAACACATATCCCATATAACCAGGTGTATATTATGTTACCTGAGCATTATAGGTGTGGAATGAACATGAAATATCTGTAGATAATAGGAGAATGAACGCATATGGCATATAACCAGGTGTATATTATGTTACCTGAGCATTATAGGTGTGGAATGATCATGAAATATCTGTAGATAATAGGAGAATGAACGCATATCCCATATAACCAGGTGTATATTATGTTACCTGAGCATTATAGGTGTGGAATGATCATGAAATATATGTAGATAATAGGAAAATGAACGCATATGGCATATAACCAGGTGTATATTATGTTACCTGAGCATTATAGGTGTGGAATGAACATGAAATATCTGTAGATAATAGGAAAATGAACGCATATCCCATATAACCAGGTGTATATTATGTTACCTGAGCATTATAGGTGTGGAATGATCATGAAATATATGTAGATAATAGGAAAATGAACGCATATGGCATATAACCAGGTGTATATTATGTTACCTGAGCATTATAGGTGTGGAATGAACATGAAATATCTGTAGATAATAGGAGAATGAACGCATATGGCATATAACCAGGTGTATATTATGTTACCTGAGCATTATAGGTGTGGAATGATCATGAAATATCTGTAGATAATAGGAGAATGAACGCATATGGCATATAACCAGGTGTATATAATATTACCTGAGCATTATAGGTGTGGAATGATCATGAAATATATGTAGATAATAGGAAAATGAACACATATGGCATATAACCAGGTGTATATTACGTTACCTGAGCATTATAGGTGGAATGATCATGAAATATCTGTAGATAATAGGAGAATGAACGCATATGGCATATAACCAGGTGTATATTATGTTACCTGAGCATTATAGGTGTGGAATGAACATGAAATATCTGTAGATAATAGGAGAATGAACGCATATGGCATATAACCAGGTGTATATTACGTTACCTGAGCATTATAGGTGTGGAATGATCATGAAATATATGTAGATAATAGGAAAATGAACGCATATGGCATATAACCAGGTGTATATTATGTTACCTGAGCATTATAGGTGGAATGATCATGAAATATATGTAGATAATAGGAAAATGAACACATATCCCATATAACCAGGTGTATATAATATTACCTGAGCATTATAGGTGTGGAATGATCATGAAATATATGTAGATAATAGGAAAATGAACGCATATGGCATATAACCAGGTGTATATTATGTTACCTGAGCATTATAGGTGGAATGATCATGAAATATCTGTAGATAATAGGAAAATGAACGCATATGGCATATAACCAGGTGTATATTATGTTACCTGAGCATTATAGGTGTGGAATGATCATGAAATATCTGTAGATAATAGGAGAATGAACGCATATGGCATATAACCAGGTGTATATTATATTACCTGAGCATTATAGGTGTGGAATGATCATGAAATATATGTAGATAATAGGAAAATGAACGCATATGCCATATAACCAGGTGTATATTATGTTACCTGAGCATTATAGGTGTGGAATGAACATGAAATATATGTAGATAATAGGAGAATGAACACATATGCCATATAACCAGGTGTATATAATATTACCTGAGCATTATAGGTGTGGAATGATCATGAAATATCTGTAGATAATAGGAAAATGAACACATATCCCATATATCCAGGTGTATATTACGTTACCTGAGCATCATAGGTGTGGAATAATCAGGAAATATCTGTAGATAATAGGAGAATGAACGCATATCCCATATAACCAGGTGTATATAATATTACCTGAGCATTATAGGTGTGGAATGATCATGAAATATCTGTAGAAAATAGGAAAATGAACGCATATGCCATATAACCAGGTGTATATTATGTTACCTGAGCATTATAGGTGTGGAATGAACATGAAATATCTGTAGATAATAGGAGAATGAACGCATATGGCATATAACCAGGTGTATATTACGTTACCTGAGCATTATAGGTGTGGAATGATCATGAAATATATGTAGATAATAGGAAAATGAACGCATATGGCATATAACCAGGTGTATATTATGTTACCTGAGCATTATAGGTGGAATGATCATGAAATATATGTAGATAATAGGAAAATGAACACATATCCCATATAACCAGGTGTATATAATATTACCTGAGCATTATAGGTGTGGAATGATCATGAAATATATGTAGATAATAGGAAAATGAACGCATATGGCATATAACCAGGTGTATATTATGTTACCTGAGCATTATAGGTGGAATGATCATGAAATATCTGTAGATAATAGGAAAATGAACGCATATGGCATATAACCAGGTGTATATAATATTACCTGAGCATTATAGGTGTGGAATGATCATGAAATATATGTAGATAATAGGAGAATGAACGCATATGCCATATAACCAGGTGTATATTATGTTACCTGAGCATTATAGGTGTGGAATGAACATGAAATATATGTAGATAATAGGAGAATGAACACATATGCCATATAACCAGGTGTATATAATATTACCTGAGCATTATAGGTGTGGAATGATCATGAAATATCTGTAGATAATAGGAAAATGAACACATATCCCATATATCCAGGTGTATATTACGTTACCTGAGCATCATAGGTGTGGAATAATCAGGAAATATCTGTAGATAATAGGAGAATGAACGCATATCCCATATAACCAGGTGTATATAATATTACCTGAGCATTATAGGTGTGGAATGATCATGAAATATCTGTAGAAAATAGGAAAATGAACACATATCCCATATAACCAGGTGTATATTACGTTACCTGAGCATTATAGGTGTGGAATGATCAGGAAATATCTGTAGATTACAGGAAAATGAACGCATATGCCATATAACCAGGTGTATATAATATTACCTGAGCATCATACTGTGGGAGCCAGGCAGCACCCGGCACGTAGGGCAGAGTTATTGGCATTATTGGTGCAACCGCCGTGGGTCCTGGTGCCTCCACTCCTGCAGCCGGAGCAGCGTCCACCGCGCCATCATTACCCTGGTCGGGTGGAGGCAGTGCCACCATACTTCCATCGTCTTGCGTTCTCACGTGCCACCTTGGTTTTCACTCAGCACTTCTCTCGATCCTGTGGCCCCCCCCCCTGGGAACTTCCGGTCCCGGCCTCACACGCAGGACGAAGGGCGGGGCTTCTGCTTCACGCGCTTTCGCGGGGAAGATGGCGTTTTTGGCGCGAAAAGATGACGGAATTGGCGGGAACGGGATCTTGACTCGCGGCTTTTGGTCTTCAAGGCGCACGTCATCCAGGTAAGTGGGTCCTGCTCATATCCTGTTCGTGACGCCAGGTTTTTCGAGGTGTACCGCCGCCATGTCAGCAGCCAATCTGCTCGGATCTAGATCCACGGTGGCTCGAGGGGCATACGGACCCGGGGGTCTCACAGCCACTCGAATGATGGGGGGCATTTTCAGGGGGCATGGTGTATTGAAAGTTCGTGACGCCACCCGTGGTGTGTGGTAAGGTGGAGTACCACCACTGCGGCTGGGAGTACCTGATGGCGATAGAGTGGGCAGCCAGGTGTTTAACCCCTCCACGGGTAGGGGGATGTCCCGGGACTCGGTGGTTGTGACAGGGGAGTGCCGTTGGGGAGGTAAGGGTTACTTGCATACTCAGTCCAATAACACTGACACTGACAACTGTAATAAATCAAAGTTCTGGACACCGCTGCCGCTGAGGGGGAGCACATTTGGGTCCCGTTTCTGTTAGTGTTGCCTGTTGATCTGTGACCTTTTCCCGTGGCACCTTGTTTCTCTCTGGTTTCTCCCTGTAGCCTGAAACTAGTCGGGTCCTGCTCCCCAGTATGGCTCAATGAGGGAGCTTGCTTTCAGGGTTCACGTTTGAGATTTCTTGGACCGTATTTGTGGAAAGGCTTATCCCCCTCGTTGCGCTAGTACCCCGATTTTAGAGCAGGTGGAGAGCGGATTGTGAA
The DNA here is from genome assembly GCF_048569485.1 of Anomaloglossus baeobatrachus. Lineage (NCBI taxonomy): Eukaryota > Metazoa > Chordata > Amphibia > Anura > Aromobatidae > Anomaloglossus > Anomaloglossus baeobatrachus. Next base: position 305,188 of record NW_027442361.1, read on the forward strand.
GGCTCCGTTCTCGTCGGGTGAATTGTCAGGTTGCCTGAAGCTACTCCCTGATCTAGGGTCCACGTACCCCGTTATACCCTGGTCCCAGCCCGGTTATGGTACAAGGCCGCCGGCTGTCCTCCACGACAATGCCATGCCCCTTGTCACAATCCCCTGCACCCAGGGGTCCAGCTCCTACTAGGCCCAGACCAATGTCTGCTACCTAGTAATTCCAAGGAACCCTGCTCCTGACCTCCTCTCACTTTCACTGACTCTCACTAACTCTTAACTCTCTCTAACTGACTGACACTCCCCACACTCCTGACCTCCCCTTAACTAACCCCCCACGTGGGCGCCCCTATTCCACTCAGGCCGTCCACTGGTGTGTCTGGTGGGTGTGGTGCAGAGTGTTCCTAGGATTTTGATTAGCTGGTCTTGGCAACAACAATTGTTAGGGACCCGTAACCAAGGAGGAGATGAATATTGCACAGAAGGGCAGATTGCACAATACTTTGTGATGACCTGATAGGCCAGGACGTCACACATATATACCAGAAAGGGGACAAAAACCCGGATGGTGACATATATACCAGAATGTGCACAGGAGGGGGATATACATACAAGGATGGGATATACATACCAGGATGGGGATATATATACCAGGAGGGTCCCAAGATGGCGACATGGGGACATATATACCAGGAGGACAACATATATGCTAGGAAGGGGACAATAAACCAGGATGGAGACATATATGCCAGGAAGGGCCCAGGATGGGGACATACATACCAGGTTTGGGATATATATTCCAGGAAGGGGACATATATATCAGTAGAATATCATACAGAGGGGCAGTGTGTGTGTGTGTGTGGGGAATAGTATACAGAGGAGCAGTTTGTGTGTGATAATATATTTTATATATATATATATATATATATATATATATATAAAGAGGGGCAGCTTGTGTGGAGTCTGGATAGTATACAAAGGGTCAGCGTACTTGAGGGATATTATACAGAGGGGTAGCGTGTGTTGAGATATACAGAATGGCAGTGTTTGTGGGGGATATTATGCAGAGGGGTAGTGTGGGGGGGGTTATTATTCCGAGGAGCAGTGTGTGTGTGTGTGTGTGAGTGAATATTATACAGAGGAGCAGTGTGTGTGTGGGAATATTATACAGAGGAGCAGTGTGTGTGTGTGTGGGAATATTATACAGAGGAGCAGTGTGTGTGGGGGGATATTATACAGAGAAGCTGTGTGTGTGTGTGTGTGTGGATATTATACAGAGGAGCAATGTGTGGGGGGATATTATACAGAGGAGCAGTGTGTGGGGAGGAATATTATACAGAGGCGCAGTGCGTGTGTGGGGGGATATACAGAGGAGCAGTGTGTTTGGAGGAATATTATACATTGGGGCATTGTCTGTATATTATACAGAGAGGCAGTGTGTGTGGGGGGATATTATACGTGGGACAGTGTGGCAGAGATATTATGAAAAGGGGCGGTGCAGAGGGTATATTTTGGAGAGGGGCGGTGTAGGGGATGTATTATTAATTTTCTCAGTGAAGTACTTCATTTTCTGGAACAACATTAAGGGTGCTAACACTTTTGGCCATGAGTGTGTGTGTGTGTGCGTGTGTGTGTATATATATATATATATATATATATATATATATATATATATATATATAAACATACATATATACACACACACACAAACATTTTTCCAAGAATGGCGGTGGGTGTGGAAGCTTTGAGGGGTGGAGGCATACCTGGGGTGCAGCCTGGGAGGAGTCTCATAGGGGCCCCATACTGGCAGAGTGGCCATAATCCGATCACTGCTGACCAGTAAAGTAGCGGTAATGTAAGGTCCGTGGGTGAGGGGCCGCCATGGACCAAGCCTCGCCCACAACCACATATTTATTTGTGACTGGCTGAACTCACTTTTCTATATATGGTCTTCTTATAATATCACACAGAGAAGGACCGAAACACCCAAATTAGGGGACAACATGGAGAAGGACGCAAACGGCCAAATCAGGGCACAAAGCAGAGAAGGACGGAAATGGACAAATCAGGGCACAACACGGAAAAGGACTTAAACGCCCAAATTAGAGGACAACACAGAGAAGGATGGAAACAGCCAAATCAGGGCACAAAGCGGAGAAGGACGAACATGGACAAATCAGCGCAACACGGAGAAGGACGGAAACACCTAACTCAGAGCGCAACACGGAGAAGGACGGAAACTGCCAAATCAGGGCACAACACGAAGAAGGACGGAAACGCCCAAATCAGGGTGCAACACAGAGAAGGACGGAAACGTCCAAATCAGGGCACAACACGGAGAAGGAAGGAAACGCCCAAATCAGGGCACAATATGGAGAAGGAGAGAAATACCCAAATCAGGGGACAACATGGAAAATGATGGAAACACCCAAATCAGATCGCAACACGAAGGACGTAAACTACCAAATCAGTGCACGACACGAAGGACGGAAACGCCCAAATCAGGGGACAACACAGAGAAGGATAGAAACGCCCAAATCAGAGCACGACACGAAGAATGATGGAAATGCCTAAATCAGGGGACAACATGGAAAGGGACGGAAACGCCCAAATCAGGGCACAACACGGAGAAGGACAGAAACGTCCAAATCAGACAGCAACATGGAGAAGGACAGAAACGGTCAAATCAGGGCAAAACACGGAGAAGGACAGAAACGCCCAAATCAGGGCATAACATGGAGAAGGACGGAAATGCCTAAATCAGGGCATAACATGGAGAAGGACGGAAATGCCTAAATCAGGGCACAACATGGAGAAGGACGGTGTCACGGGGTCCTTCTCCCATATCACACAATCAACAAAGTGAGAGATGATTGATCAATCCAAAGAAGATTTATTCCAAGCAAGTCAGAAGGTCCATCAAATAATCCACAACTCAGACAGTAAAGTAGTCCAGTAATGGGATAAATGTCCCGGGGATCAGTCACAATCCCCCAGCAGTCCTTTTCCAGGGAAATCGGGGTTTCTCACAGTCTCTCTGGGGTGTCAGTTTCTCCCTAAGAGGATCAATCTTACTCTCTTGTCTTTATCAGCCAGAATGAATAATCCCCCAGGTAAGCAGAGAGTTTAGGTGGATCCCAGGCCCCCTCCCCCAGACTTAGGGACAAAAGCCCGGCAGGGGGTGATTAACCTGCAAACAGGACAATGTACACACAAGGAATAAAAAGAATGGATAGAGCACCACGCCTAACATATGAACCTACACAAAATTATACACAACCCCCCATATTCCACCATCACAACCTCTCCTTCTTAATAAGTGAGTACGCCATGAGGTCTAAACAGACCTCTGGCCACATCACTTAAGGCTATGTTTCTCAGCTGTGGATAGTCCCTTGTACAGCAGTAGTGTTGGAAAGACAAGCATCCCTTTGTGTCCTCCTTCACTCAAACTGTGTTTCCTGCACCCACAAATCGACATTGTCAACATAACGACACATTGACCCCAAAGCAAAAGTCCAGATCTACAGTCGCCTTTGGGATCTTCCTCCTTTGTCCTCCAGCCAATTCAATAACAATCCCTCGTCCATGATGTATCGCCTCTGTCCGAACCACCCGGGGATCAGCTATTGTGAGAAATGCCCCGGAGTCACAAAATCCAATGACTCTCTGTTCATCCAGCACAACCTCCTGTAAGTGCTTATTATTATGGTAAGAGGAACTCGGAGCTATGGTTAGAACCCCATAAACCCCTAATGGCCGACCACGAGTGTCTAAGCAATTAGGCAAGTCAACTTGAAGGAGTAACAACTCTTCCCCCATTGTATTTGGCTGTAGAGAATGAACAGGTCGATTTGGTGCAAGGTCATTCCTCAATCGACCAGCGGGGGGCAAGTGTCTTGCAAATGCCCAGGCTGCCCACATTGATAACATCTCCTCTGCGTCATACTCCTTCCAGTGTGCATTCTAGAGAAGGCAGTAGGAGAACCTGGTGACAAAGGCCGGAGGCCATACACTCCAACAGGGGCATCTATGGTGCAGCAGTCAGCGGTACACTCCATTGGAGATGTTGGTACCTCTTCCCCAGGCGGGATGAAATGCACAAAATGCACCGGACGAGGTGGTGGTGCATGTGGTTCCCTCCAAGTTCTTGTAGGACAACTGGATTGTAGGTTTCCAGGTTGCCCACACCCATAACATCTCCTCTCTGTGTTTCCCACAGGGCGTCGTCGGAACTGTTGGGGCCCAGGAATGTGAGCAGTGGTTGTCATCGGTCTGAGGCTGGTTGGAGGGGCAGATATAATTGGAGAGGGCCGGGATGCAGGAGCAGGCTGTCTTATTGTCCAGAAGCCCCCTCCATTGTGGTCGGATAGTAAGGGCCTCATCAGCCAGGGCTGCAGATCTATCCAAGGTGCACGGCGTGCGCTCTCTGACCCATTCCCGTATTTCTGAGGGACACTTGTAAAGAAATTGTTCTATAAGAAATACCTGTGTAACGTCTTCTACAGTGAAGGCGTCTTCCGCTTCCAGCCATCTCTGACATGCCTGGGTCATCTTATGAGCATACATCCTAAACGATCCCCCCGTGGTGCATGGGAGGTCTCGGAACTGTACCCTATGTGAGTCTGGGGTGATGGCATGGTAATCCAGGATAGTCCGCTTTACAATGTTGTAATCCCGGTTCTGCTGTGAGTCAATGGTGCGATAAGCCTCTGCCAGGCTCCGTTCAGGAGTCCCACTAACAAACGCACCCAGCCAGAGTGGGGAACCTCCATCATGACACACTGCTGTTCGAAGTCCTTGAAGAACCCCTACACATCTCCAGAAGCCTCATCAAATGGCTTGAAGTCCGCCCGGGTGATCCGTACAAGCTCCTGGATCGCTGGGTTTACACTCCAACTCACATTACTCCCTCTGCCAGACTCCATTGCTTCTTGTCTCCTCTGTGCTCGGCGAGTTAGCCTCATCCTTATACTTCTGAGATACACCGGGGCCCAGAACAGCCATCGCTTCTTCGAACCACACCAACCACTGGCTTTTTGGGGCAGGGATCCCCGTCTCCAGTGCTTGTCCATTAGACATCTGGGAGGAGGGGGTCTGGCTCGCACCCACCAGTAGATCAATTAAGGCCTCTTTAGTCAGTCCTTGGTAGCTCAGGCCCAGATCTCTGGCTCTCTCCTGTAGACTGGATGCGGTCCAGTTTCTGTACTCTCTCTGTGGGTGGATCTCCATTGGGCTGTGCTCTGTTGATCCCACCGCTGCCACCAGTTGTGATGGGGTCCTGCTCCCATATCACACAATCAACAGAGCGAGAAATTGGTGAACAATCCAAAGAACATTTATTCCAAGCAAGTCAGAAGGTCCATCAATTAATCCACCACACAGAGGGTAAAGTTTTCTCCTACTGGTTGACACTGTCTTGAGCCGTCTCCTCTCTGAATCTTACCTGCTTTTGAGGCTTCTGGTTTAGTGTCTTGTGGATTTTCACCATGATGGTCACCCTGCTGGTTACTATCGCTGAATCATCAGCTGATTTTACTCTAATTCCTATGGCATGACCTCTGGCCACAACTCCTTAGCACTTGAGACTTTAGTTGTGTATTGTGTTTACCTATTTATTTATTAATTCATCTTTATTGAATCCGTTCACACTAACCCCTTTGCCTCATTATATATTGTATTATATTTTATATGATCCATACATGCTATGCAGGTTTTTTGACGCCCCTTTTCCAGTCAATAGCTGTGTTTTTTATTATGTGTGCATTTTTTAATCATGTATTAATAAAGATATAATATTCAGTGACCTTTTAGTTCGGTTTCTTCTTTTTTGGTATAGTACAGAGGGTAAAGTAGTCCAGTAATGAGATAAATATTCCGGGGATCAGTCACAATCCTCCAGCAGTCCTTTTCCAGGGAAATCGGGGTTTCTCACAGTCTCTTTGGGGTGTCAGCTTCTCCCTCAGAGGATCAATCTTACTCTCTTGTCTTTCTCAGCCACAATGAATAATTAATCCCCCAGGTAAACAGAGCGTTTAGGTGGATCCCAGGCCCCACTCCCCCAGACGTAGGGACAAAAGCCCGGCAGGGGGTTATTAACCTGCAAACAGGCCAATGTACACACAAGGAATACACAGAATGGACAGAGCACCACATCTATGTAATGTCTGCCTGGATCCAAATTACTGCCATGAACATATGAATAAAGAGACATTTAGCTATTGAATTGATCAATGCAACACAGCGCCAACAATACGCCAAAGTATTTCTCTACGTTGGGGTCCCTAGCTAGTGTGTGTCCTCTCATGCACTTAAAAAACTTACTGTGGATTTTTCATGTCAGTATTCACACAGCAGTTTCTGCTACTACATATATTCCCCTTACATAGTCACTGGTGTGCATACCTTCTCTCCATATAGTGTAGATTTTTTTTTGTTTTTGCACCCAGTTCAGACTCAGAATGGAGTTCCAGACATTATTTCTTGATTGCCTGAATCCACAGACTCAGACGGGCTGTAATGGACAGGCTAGAGGAAAGCCACTCACCAAGCAGGACACCCCCAGAACCCTGAAACCCTTTAACCCCTATACAGGGATTTGGAATTACACAGGGCCCAATGACATCACTACCAGTTGAAGGCTGCAGTCCGATGAGAGTACTAGTGTTACGTCACTACCGGAGTCCGCTCCAGCGACTTCTGCTCCGATCGCCAGGCGACGCTGTGTTCCTGCCGTGGATGCTGGTGGTGATGGGAGAGGAGTCGATGCCAGCGGCACCGGTGGGCGCAGGCTCCGATCATCCACTGGGCTGGGTTATCTTGGGATCTGCAGTACCACTGGCTGACTATAGGTGGCATGTGTCTTCCAGCTGAAGTTGACATCATTCAGCTACAGCCAATGGGAAGACACCACACCCTTCTTAATTCCCCTCCTGTCTGCTGACCTCTGCCAGAGATAGTTCTGATATTCTGGCTCCTGTTCTGTTTTGTGATTCCTGTGTGCTGACTTCTGCATGTTTTTGACTACCCTTCTGCCTGCTGTTTTTGTACCTCACTGCCCATTCCGGTTTTGACCTCTGCTTGTTTCTGATTACGTCCTTGCCTACCGATTCTGTCCCTGTTCTGCAATTCCTGGTTTGACCCTGGCTGTCGACTACTCTCTCAGACTGCAGCCTTCCACAGTGGTGAATTCCAGGGCCCTGTGTAATTCCAAATCCCTGTACAGGGGTTAAAGGATTTCAGGGTACTGGGGGTCCTGCTTGGTGAGTGGCTTCCCTCGATCCTGTTCATTACAGCCCGTCTGAGTCTGTGGATCCAGGCAGGCATTACAACTAGTCAGGCAGGGTCAAACCAGGAAATGCAAAACAGGGAAAGATTCGTCAGGCAAGGCCGTAATCAGAAAACAAAACAGAGGTCAAATCCGGATCGGGCAGCGACGTACATAAACAGCAGGCAGGAGGGTAGTCATGAAACACGCAGAAGTTAGAACACCAGAATCACTAGACAGAACAGGGTGAGACAGGAACCAGGAATACAGAACTATCTCTGGCAGTGGTCAGCAGACAGGAGGGGAATAAGAAGGGTGTGGTGTCTTCCCATTGGCTGTAGCCGAAAGATGGTAACTTCAGCTGGAAGACACATGCCACCTACAGTCAGCCAGTGGTACTGCAGATCCCAAGGAAACCCAGTCCAGTGGATGAGCAGAGCCTGCGCCCACCGGTGGCATCGACTCCTCTCCCATCACCAGCAGCATCCACGGCAGGAACACTGCGTCGCCTGGCGATCGATGTAGAAGTGGCTGGAGCAGACTCTGGTGGGGACGTAACATTCTATAATATGAACCGCACCGTCACTCCAAGAAGTGTAAATGCCAAAAATTGAGCCTAATACACAGAGGGCGGGAAGAGGAGAAGCAATGTGTCCAGAAATGTTTTTTCTAAATTGCAAAAGTGAGAAACAGAAAACTCTGATGAAACAGGGTAATGGCTACAGAATAATCCACGGAGACTGTTTACAGAATATACCACCGCAGGAGATAAAAGTATTACTAAGAATGAAAGTGCGGTAGGGTGAAAAGCAGCGGCTGTGCACTAGAGGGCAGCACATGACAGCAGGAGATGGTGTAGTCCTATCACAGGTGAATGGAAGGATACCGTACTGGTATATACTGGAAGAAAGGCAATCTGTCCAGTAAGAGGATTCAATGTGTCAGCAGATTGGGCAGAGAAATCTAAGGGGCATATAATGGGTCACCTGCCCTGGAGATCTCCCCTTGTTGCAATGGTGCCACGTCCTGACTCGCGTTTCAGTGTATGCTTTCATCAGGGGGCGTGGCGTCATACCGACAGGAGGCAGCGTGGCGTCATATCGATAGGTGGAATGGCGTCATACCGACAGCAGGTGGCGTGGCGTCATACTGACAGCAGGAGGCGGTGTGGCATCATACCGACAGCAGGAGGCGGCATGGCATCATACCAACAGCAGGAGGCAGCGTGGCGTCATATCGATAGGTGGAATGGCGTCATACCGACAGCAGGTGGCGTGGCGTCATACTGACAGCAGGAGGCGGTGTGGCATCATACCGACAGCAGGAGGCGGCATGGCATCATACCAACAGCAGGAGGCAGCGTGGCGTCATATCGATAGGTGGAATGGCATCATACTGACAGCAGGAGGCGGTGTGGCATCATACCGACAGCAGGAGGCGGCATGGCATCATACCAACAGCAGGAGGCAGCGTGGCGTCATACCGACAGCAAGAGGCAGCGTGGCGTCATACCGACAGCAAGAGGCAGCGTGGCGTCATATCGATAGGTGGAATAGCGTCATATCGATAGGTGGAATGGCGTAATATCGATAGGTGGAATGGCGTCATTCTGACAGCAGGCGGTGTGGCATCATACCGACAGCAGGAGGCAGCGTGGCATCATACTGACAGCAGGAGGCAGCGTGGCATCATACTGACAGCAGGAGGCAGCGTGGCGTCATATCGATAGGTGGAATAGCGTCATATCGATAGGTGGAATGGCGTCATATAAATAGGTGGAATGGCATCATACCGACAGCAGGAGGCGGCATGGCATCATACCGACAGCAGGAGGCGGCGTGGCATCATACCGACAGCAGGAGGCGGCATGGCATCATACCGACAGCAGGAGGCAGCGTGGCGTTATATCGATAGGTGGAATGGCGTCATATCGATAGGTGGAATGGCGTCATTCTGACAGCAGGCGGTGTGGCGTCATACCGACAGCAGGAGGCAGCGTGGCGTCATACCGACAGCAGGAGGCGGCGTGGCGTCATACCGACAGCAGGAGGCAGTGTGGCATCATACCGACAGCAGGTGGGGGAGAGACCTGGACATTTTTCGCTTATTGGACTGTATCCGTGTTCCTGGACTATTTTACCCTCTGTGTGGTGGATTATGTTATGGACCTTCTGGATTGCATCGAATAAAGGATCTTTGGATTGTTCACTCATCTCTCGCTCTGTTGATTGTGTGATATGGGAGAAGGACCCCGTGACAGACACCTCGTGCACTCATCTGCAGCTGACCCTTCACTCCCTATCCAGCCCTATACAGGTTCTTTCACCCCATCGGCGAGCAGGATACCTAATGCCCTCAGAAAGCCCAGAGCTTACCCTCACTAGTGAGATGGCTGGCAATGAACACTAGTCCCACCGCTGCACTAAAATCAAAAGAAGGCAAAGAGGACAGACAAGGGAATAAACAAAGGATAAACTCCAACTTCTTGGCTGCAATCAGACACCAGGACTGCAGCCTACACCACTTCAGACAGCAAGGGCTCCAGCAGCTCCTTCCACCTCAAGGCCAAGTCTCAGACTGAGGATTCAGTATAACCGGCGCCCTCTACAGGGAGATGTGACCATACATAGGGGAAGGGTCACAAACCTATGCACCTGAGGAAAGGAATCAGAAGCTGCTGGGAAGGAAAACTGACATTAACCCTTGCCACACCCAAAAGAAAGAAAAGACATTATATTTCCAGTCTCATAAGGCAAAGTGAGACACAGGGCCCAAACCTGCCCCAAGTCTCCAGACAATGGAAGACGTCCATGATAATAACCTGCTAATGACGCAGGTAACAGAGACTTGTGGAAGACACTGTGGATCTTTTCTGATGATGGTAAGGTCAGACAGAAAACCAACGGGTTGGTGACAGCCGTAATTCTGAATGGACCGATGAAACGAGGACTGACGTGATGGTGCCTTACATAGTTACACAGTTACATAAAGCCGCGGCTCCATCCAGTTCACCTTCCTCCACCAATTATATACTTTGTCATTAAATCATTTATACCCGACAATGTTGTGCACTGAGGAAATGATCCGCCCTGATATAAAGCTGATATAATGTCGGCCAGGGGCATAATGATAGCGGACGCAAACATCGCGACTGCGACCGGGCCCAGCCTGCAGAAAAGCAGCTGGCTCCTTTCAGTGGCAGACCACGTGGCCACTATGGGGCCCTTGAGTCGGGGTGCCCGGTGCCAGTGGCAGCACTGGGCCCCCCTCACCCGTCATCGCACACAGCAATGATGAAGAATGGAGCGAAGCGCTCTACTCCATCCTTTATCATTCTCCCCCTGTGCCTGCGCTCGACGTCTCAGTGCAGCAGAGCGCAGTGCCGTCACCACTGTGCGACTGCGGTGCTGAGACTGCAGAGCGCGAGATGGGAGGATGTCCTGACCGGAGCAGCGGGGGAACGACCAGGGGTGAGGACTTGTTTATTTTTTAAACAGTGAGTACACGGTGGCCAGAGGCCTATGAGGGTGCATTAAACAATATGGGGGCTGCATAATATAATATGAAGGACTCCTTATACATAGATTATGGGGGGGGCACTCCCACATCTTCTCCAGATCGTTCTGTAATATTGTATCAAGGTCAGTCTTTAATATCCTACATAGTTTGGTGTCATCAGCAAAGACTGACACTGTACTATCAATCCCATCCACAAGATCATTAATAAAGGGAATAAAAAGAATCGGTCCTAGCCCAGATCCCTGCGGTGCCCACTGCTCCCAGTACAGATCCCTGCGGTGCCCACTGCTCCCAGTACAGATCCCTGCGCTCCCCACTGCTCCCAGTACAGATCCCTGCGGTGCCCACTGCTCCCAGTATAGATCCCTGCGGCCCCCACTGCTCCCAGTACAGATCCCTACGGCCCCCACTGCTCCCAGTACAGATCCCTGCGGTGCCCACTGCTCCCAGTACAGATCCCTGCGGTGCCCACTGCTCCCAGTATAGATCCCTGCGGTGCCCACTGCTCCCAGTACAGATCCCTACGGCCCCCACTGCTCCCAGTACAGATCCCTGCGCTCCCCACTGCTCCCAGTACAGATCCCTGCGGTGCCCACTGCTCCCAGTATAGATCCCTGCGGTGCCCACTGCTCCCAGTACAGATCCCTACGGCCCCCACTGCTCCCAGTACAGATCCCTGCGGTGCCCACTGCTCCCAGTACAGATCCCTGCGGTGCCCACTGCTCCCAGTACAGATCCCTGCGGTGCCCACTGCTCCCAGTATAGATCCCTGCGGTGCCCACTGCTCCCAGTACAGATCCCTACGGCCCCCACTGCTCCCAGTACAGATCCCTGCGGCACCCACTGCTCCCAGTACAGATCCCTGCGGTGCCCACTGCTCCCAGTACAGATCCCTGCGGTGCCCACTGCTCCCAGTATAGATCCCTGCGGTGCCCACTGCTCCCAGTACAGATCCCTACGGCCCCCACTGCTCCCAGTACAGATCCCTGCGGTGCCCACTGCTCCCAGTACAGATCCCTGCGGCCCCCACTGCTCCAAGTTCAGATCCCTGCGGCCCCCACTGCTCCCAGTACAGATCCCCGCGCTCCCCACTGCTCCCAGTACAGATCCCTGCGGCCCCCACTGCTCCCAGTACAGATCCCCGCGCTCCCCACTGCTCCCAGTACAGATCCCTGCGGTCCCCACTGCTCCCAGTACAGATCCCTGCGGCCCCCACTGCTCCCAGTACAGATCCCTGCGGTCCCCACTGCTCCCAGTACAGATCCCAGCAGCCCCCACTGCTCCCAGTACAGATGCCTGCGGCCCCCACTGCTCCCAGTACAGATCCCCGCACTCCCCACTGCTCCCAGTACAGATCCCCGCGCTCCCCACTGCTCCCAGTACAGATCCCTGCGGCCCCCACTGCTCCCAGTACAGATCCCTGCGCTCCCCACTGCTCCCAGTACAGATCCCTGCGGTCCCCACTGCTCCAAGTACAGATCCCTGCGGCCCCCACTGCTCCCAGTACAGATCCATGCGGCCCCCACTGCTCCCAGTACAGATCCGTGCGGCCCCCACTGCTCCCAGTACAGATCCCTGCGGTCCCCACTGCTCCCAGTACAGATCCCTGCGGCCCCCACTGCTCCCAGTACAGATCCCTGCGGCACCCCACTGCTCCCAGTACAGATCCCTGCGGTCCCCACTGCTCCCAGTACAGATCCCTGCACTCCCCACTGCCCCCAGTACAGGTCCCTGCAGCCCCCACTGCTCCCAGTACAGATCCCTGCGCTCCCCACTGCTCCCAGTACAGATCCCTGCGGCCCCCACTGCTCCCAGTACAGATCCCTGCGGTCCCCACTGCTCCCAGTACAGATCCCTGCGCTCCCCACTGCTCCCAGTACAGATCCCTGCGGCTCCCCACTGCTCCCAGTACAGATCCCTGCGGCCCCCACTGCTCCCAGTACAGATCCCTGCAGCCCCCACTGCTCCCAGTACAGATCCCTGCACTCCCCACTGCTCCCAGTACAGATCCCTGCGGTCCCCACTGCTCCCAGTACAGATCCGTGCGGCCCCCACTGCTCCCAGTACAGATCCGTGCGGCCCCCACTGCTCCCAGTACAGATCCCTGCTTTCCCCACTGCTCCCAGTACAGATCCCTGCGGTCCCCACTGCTCCCAGTACAGATCCCTGCGCTCCCCACTGCTCCCAGTACAGATCCCTGCGGCCCCCACTACTCCCAGTACAGATCCCTGCGGCCCCCACTGCTCCCAGCACAGATCCCTGCGGTCCCCACTGCTCCCAGTACAGATCCCTGCGGCCCCCACTGCTCCCAGTACAGATCCCTGCGCTCCCCACTGCTCCCAGTACAGATCCCTGCGGTCCCCACTGCTCCCAGTACAGATCCCTGCGGCCCCCACTGCTCCCAGTACAGATCCGTGTGGCCCCCACTGCTCCCAGTACAGATCCGTGCGGCCCCCACTGCTCCCAGTACAGATCCCTGCGGCCCCCACTGCTCCCAGTACAGATCCCTGCGGTCCCCACTGCTCCCAGTACAGATCCCTGCGGCCCCCACTGCTCCCAGTACAGATCCCTGCGGCACCCCACTGCTCCCAGTACAGATCCCTGCGGTCCCCACTGCTCCCAGTACAGATCCCTGCGCTCCCCACTGCTCCCAGTACAGATCCCTGCGGCTCCCCACTGCTCCCAGTACAGATCCCTGCGGCCCCCACTGCTCCCAGTACAGATCCCTGCACTCCCCACTGCTCCCAGTACAGATCCGTGCGGCCCCCACTGCTCCCAGTACAGATCCGTGCGGCCCCCACTGCTCCCAGTACAGATCCCTGCTTTCCCCACTGCTCCCAGTACAGATCCCAGCGGTCCCCACTGCTCCCAGTACAGATCCCTGCGCTCCCCACTGCTCCCAGTACAGATCCCTGCGGCCCCCACTACTCCCAGTACAGATCCCTGCGGCCCCCACTGCTCCCAGCACAGATCCCTGCGGTCCCCACTGCTCCCAGTACAGATCCCTGCGGCCCCCACTGCTCCCAGTACAGATCCCTGCGCTCCCCACTGCTCCCAGTACAGATCCCTGCGGTCCCCACTGCTCCCAGTACAGATCCCTGCGGCCCCCACTGCTCCCAGTACAGATCCGTGTGGCCCCCACTGCTCCCAGTACAGATCCGTGCGGCCCCCACTGCTCCCAGTACAGATCCCTGCGGCCCCCACTGCTCCCAGTACAGATCCCTGCGGTCCCCACTGCTTCCAGTACAGATCCCTGCGGCCCCCACTGCTCCCAGTACAGATCCCTGCGGCACCCCACTGCTCCCAGTACAGATCCCTGCGGTCCCCACTGCTCCCAGTACAGATCCCTGCACTCCCCACTGCTCCCAGTACAGATGCCTGCGGTCCCCACTGCTCCCAGTACAGATCCCTGCGGCCCCCACTGCTCCCAGTACAGATCCGTGCGGCCCCCACTGCTCCCAGTACAGATCCCTGCGGTCCCCACTGCTCCCAGTACAGATCCCTGCGGCCCCCACTGCTCCCAGTACAGATCCGTGCGGCCCCCACTGCTCCCAGTACAGATCCCTGCGGTCCCCACTGCTACCAGTACAGATCCCTGCGGCCCCCACTGCTCCCAGTACAGATCCCTGCGGCACCCCACTGCTCCCAGTACAGATCCCTGCGGCCCCCACTGCTCCCAGTACAGATCCCTGCGGCCCCCACTGCTCCCAGTACAGATCCCTGCGCTCCCCACTGCTCCCAGTACAGATCCCTGCGCTCCCCACTGCTCCCAGTACAGATCCCTGCGGCCCCCACTGCTCCCAGTACAGATCCCTGCGGTCCCCACTGCTCCCAGTACAGATCCCTGCGGTCCCCACTGCTCCCAGTACAGATCCCTGCGGCCCCCACTGCTCCCAGTACAGATCCCTGCGGCCCCCACTGCTCCCAGTACAGATCCCTGCAGTCCCCACTGCTCCCAGTACAGATCCCTGCGGCCCCCACTGCTCCCAGTACAGATCCCTGCGGCCCCCACTGCTCCCAGTACAGATCCCTGCGGCCCCCACTGCTCCCAGTACAGATCCCTGCGGCCCCCACTGCTCCCAGTACAGATCCCTGCGGCCCCCACTGCTCCCAGTACAGATCCCTGCGGTCCCCACTGCTCCCAGTACAGATCCCTGCAGTCCCCACTGCTCCCAGTACAGATCCCTGCGGCCCCCACTGCTCCCAGTACAGATCCCTGCGGTCCACACTGCTCCCAGTACAGATCCCTGCAGTCCCCACTGCTCCCAGTACAGATCCCTGCAGTCCCCACTGCTCCCAGTACAGATCCCTGCTGTCCACACTGCTCCCAGTACAGATCCCTGCGGCCCCCACTGCTCCCAGTACAGATCCCTGCAGTCCCCACTGCTCCCAGTACAGATCCCTGCGGCCCCCACTGCTCCCAGTACAGATCCCAGCAGTCCCCACTGCTCCCAGTACAGATCCCTGCGGCCCCCACTGCTCCCAGTACAGATCCCTGCAGTCCCCACTGCTCCCAGTACAGATCCCTGCGGCCCCCACTGCTCCCAGTACAGATCCCTGCCGTCCCCACTGCTCCCAGTACAGATCCCTGCGGCCCCCACTGCTCCCAGTACAGATCCGTGCGGCCCCCACTGCTCCCAGTACAGATCCCTGCGGTCCCCACTGCTCCCAGTACAGATCCCTGCGGCCCCCACTGCTCCCAGTACAGATCCCTGCGGCCCCCACTGCTCCCAGTACAGATCCCTGCGGTCCCCACTGCTCCCAGTACAGATCCCTGTGGCCCCCACTGCTCCCAGTACAGATCCCTGCGGCCCCCACTGCTCCCAGTACAGATCCCTGCGCTCCCCACTGCTCCCAGCACAGATCCCTGCGGTCCCCACTGCTCCCAGTACAGATCCCTGCGCTCCCCACTGCTCCCAGTACAGACCCCTGCGGTCCCCACTGCTCCCAGTACAGATCCCTGCGGTCCCCACTGCTCCCAGTACAGACCCCTGCGGCCTCCACTGCTCCCAGTACAGATCCCTGCGGCCCCCACTGCTCCCAGTACAGATCCCTGCGGCCCCCACTGCTCCCAGTACAGATCCCTGCGGCCCCCACTGCTCCCAGTACAGATCCCTGCGGCCCCCACTGCTCCCAGTACAGATCCCTGCGGTCCCCACTGCTCCCAGTACAGATCCCTGCGGCCCCCACTGCTCCCAGTACAGATCCCTGCAGCCCCCACTGCTCCCAGTACAGATCCCTGCGGTCCCCACTGCTCCCAGTACAGATCCCTGTGGCCCCCACTGCTCCCAGTACAGATCCCTGCGGCCCCCACTGCTCCCAGTACAGATCCCTGCGCTCCCCACTGCTCCCAGCACAGATCCCTGCGGTCCCCACTGCTCCCAGTACAGATCCCTGCGGTCCCCACTGCTCCCAGTACAGATCCCTGCGGCCCCCACTGCTCCCAGTACAGATCCCTGCGGCCCCCACTGCTCCCGGCACAGATCCCTGCGGTCCCCACTGCTCCCAGTACAGATCCCTGCGGCCCCCACTGCTCCCAGTACAGATCCCTGCGCTCCCCACTGCTCCCAGTACATATCCCTGCGGCCCCCACTGCACCCAGTACAGATCCCTGCGGTCCCCACTGCTCCCAGTACAGATCTCTGCGGTCCCCACTGCTCCCAGTACAGATCCCTGCGGCCCCCACTGCTCCCAGTACAGATCCCTGCAGCCCCCACTGCCCCCAGTACAGATCCCTGCAGCCCCCACTGCCCCCAGTACAGATCCCTGCGGTCCCCACTGCTCCCAGTACAGATCCCTGCGGCCCCCACTGCTCCCAGTACAGATCCCTGCGGCCCCCACTGCCCCCAGTACAGATCCCTGCGGCCCCCACTGCTCCCAGTACAGATCCCTGCGGCCCCCACTGCTCCCAGTACAGATCCCTGCGGTCCCCACTGCTCCCGGCACAGATCCCTGCGGTCCCCACTGCTCCCAGTACAGATTCCTGCGCTCCCCACTGCTCCCAGTACAGATCCCTGCGGTCCCCACTGCTCCCAGTACAGATCCCTGCGGTCCCCACTGCTCCCAGTACAGATCCCTGCGGTCTCCACTGCTCCCAGCACAGATCCCTGCGGTCCCCACTGCTCCCAGTACAGATCCCTGCGGCCCCCACTGCTCCCAGTACAGATCCCTGCGGTCCCCACTGCTCCCAGTACAGATCCCTGCAGCCCCCACTGCTCCCAGTACAGATCCCTGCGGCCCCCACTGCTCCCAGTACAGATCCCTGCGGCCCCCACTGCTCCCAGTACAGATCCCTGCAGTCCCCACTGCTCCCAGCACAGATCCCTGCGGCCCCCACTGCTCCCAGTACAGATCCCTGCTGTCTCCACTGCTCCCAGCACATATCCCTGCGGTCCCCACTGCTCCCAGCACAGATCCCTGCGGCCCCCACTGCCCCCAGTACAGATCCCTGCGGCCCCCACTGCTCCCAGTACAGATCCCTGCGGCCCCCACTGCTCCCAGTACAGATCCCTGCGGCCCCCACTGCTCCCAGTACAGATCCCTGCGGCCCCCACTGCCCCCAGTACAGATCCCTGCGGCCCCCACTGCCCCCAGTACAGATCCCTGCGGCCCCCACTGCTCCCAGCACAGATCCCTGCGGCCCCCACTGCCCCCAGTACAGATCCCTGCGGCCCCCACTGCTCCCAGTACAGATCCCTGCGGCCCCCACTGCTCCCAGTACAGATCCCTGCGGCCCCCACTGCTCCCAGTACAGATCCCTGCGGTCCCCACTGCTCCCGGCACAGATCCCTGCGGTCCCCACTGCCCCCAGTACAGATCCCTGCGGCCCCCACTGCTCCCAGCACAGATCCCTGCGGCCCCCACTGCTCCCAGTACAGATCCCTGCGGTCCCCACTGCTCCCAGTACAGATCCCTGCGGCCCCCACTGCTCCCAGTACAGATCCCTGCGGTCCCCACTGCTCCCGGCACAGATCCCTGCGGTCCCCACTGCTCCCAGTACAGATCCCTGCGGCCCCCACTGCTCCCAGTACAGATCCCTGCGGCCCCCACTGCTCCCAGTACAGATCCCTGCGGTCCCCACTGCTCCCGGCACAGATCCCTGCGGTCCCCACTGCTCCCCGTACAGATCCCTGCGGTCCCCACTGCTCCCAGTACAGATCCCTGCGGCCCCCACTGCTCCCAGTACAGATCCCTGCGGTCCCCACTGCTCCCCGTACAGATCCCTGCGGTCCCCACTGCTCCCAGTACAGATCCCTGCGCTCCCCACTGCTCCCAGTACAGATCCCTGCGGTCCCCACTGCTCCCGGCACAGATCCCTGCGGTCCCCACTGCTCCCAGTACAGATCCCTGCGGCCCCCACTGCTCCCAGTACAGATCCCTGCGGCCCCCACTGCTCCCAGTACAGATCCCTGCGGCCCCCACTGCTCCCAGTACAGATCCCTGCGGTCCCCACTGCTCCCGGCACAGATCCCTGCGGTCCCCACTGCTCCCAGTACAGATCCCTGCGGCCCCCACTGCTCCCAGTACAGATCCCTGCGGCCCCCACTGCTCCCAGTACAGATCCCTGCGGCCCCCACTGCTCCCAGTACAGATCCCTGCGGCCCCCACTGCTCCCAGTACAGATCCCTGCGGTCCCCACTGCTCCCGGCACAGATCCCTGCGGTCCCCACTGCTCCCAGTACAGATCCCTGCGGCCCCCACTGCTCCCAGTACAGATCCCTGCGGCCCCCACTGCTCCCAGTACAGATCCCTGCGGCCCCCACTGCTCCCAGTACAGATCCCTGCGGTTCCCACTGCTCCCAGTACAGACCCCTGCTTTCCCCACTACTCCCAGTACAGATCCCTGCAATCCCCACTGCTCCCAGTACAGATGCCTGCGGCCCCCACTGCTCCCAGTACAGATCCCTGCGGTTCCCACTGCTCCCAGTACAGATCCCTGCGGCCCCCACTGCTCCCAGTACAGATCCGTGCGGCCCCCACTGCTCCCAGTACAGACCCCTGCGGTCCCCACTGCTCCCAGTACAGATCCCTGCGGCCCCCACTGCTCCCAGCACAGATCCCTGCGGCCCCCACTGCTCCCAGTACAGATCCCTGCGGCCCCCACTGCTCCCAGTACAGATCCCTGCGGCCCCCACTGCTCCCAGTACAGATGCCTGCGGTCCCCACTGCTCCCAGTACAGATCCCTGCGGTCCCCACTGCTCCCAGTACAGATCCCTGCGGCCCCCACTGCTCCCAGTACAGATCCCTGCGGTTCCCACTGCTGACTATTGCCCATTTAGAGAATGTACCATTTATGACGACTCTTTAGCGGGCTTTACACGCTACAATATCGTTAGTGATTTATCGTCGGGGTCACGGTGTTTGTGACGCACATCCGGCGTCATTAATGATATCGCAGCCTGTGACACTTATGTGCAACTTAAAACGATCGCAAAAGCGGTCAAAATCGTTTGCCGCGGAGAGGTCATCCTAAAACAAAAAATCGTTTTCTTTTAATTAGCGATGTTTTTCGTCGTTCCTGCGGCAGCGCACATCGCTGTATGTGACACCGCAGGAGCGATGAACATCTTCTTACCTGCCTCCTCCGGCAATAAGGAAGGAAGGAGGTGGGCGGGATGTTACGTCCCGCTCATCTCCGCCCCTCCACTTCTATTGGACGGTTGCCGTGTGACGTCACTGTGACGCTGCATGACCCGCCCCCTTAGAAAGGAGGCAGATCGCCGGCCAGAGTGATGTCGCAGAGCAGGTAAGTAGTGTGACGGGGGTAAGCGAGGTTGTGCGCGACAGGCAGCAATTTGCCCGTGTTGCACAACCGACGGGGGCGGGTACGCTCGCTCACGATCTCGCTAGCAAGATCACAGCGTGTAAAGCCCGCTTTTGTTTACTATCTTTTAGCCAATTCCTCACCCATCTGCTTAGTGTTTCGCCCGGTCGCGGCCAGGCACACGTCTACAGTCAGTCACACACAGTTCCGGACCAGGCACACGTCTACAGTCACCCACACACAGGTCCGGACCAGGCAAACGTCTACAGTCACCCACACACAGTTCCGGACCAGGCACACGTCTACAGTCACCCACACACAGGTCCGGACCAGGCAAACGTCTACAGTCAGCCACACACAGGTCCGGACCAGGCACACGTCTACAGTCACCCACACACAGGTCCGGACCAGACACACGTCTACAGTCAGCCACACACAGGTCCGGACCAGGCACAGGTCTACAGTCAGCCACACACAGGTCCGGACCAGACACACGTCTACAGTCACCCACACACAGGTCCGGACCAGACACACGTCTACAGTCACCCACACACAGGTCCGGACCAGGCACAGGTCTACAGTCACCCACACACAGGTCCGGACCAGGCACACGTCTACAGTCACCCACACACAGGTCCGGACCATGCAAACGTCTACAGTCACCCACACACAGATCCGGACCAGGCACACATCTATAGTCACCCACACACAGGTCCGGACCAGGCACACATCTACAGTCACCCACACACAGGTCCGGACCTGACACACATCTACAGTCACCACACACAGTTCCGGACCAGGCACACGTCTACAGTCACCCACACACAGGTCTGGACCAGGCACGTCTACAGTCACCCACACACAGTTCCGGACCAGGCACACGTCTACAGTCACCCACACACAGGTCCGGACCAGGCACGTCTACAGTCACCCACACACAGGTCTGGACCAGGCACACGTCTACAGTCACCCACACACAGGTCCGAACCAGGCACACGTCTACAGTCACCCACACACAGGTCCGGACCAGGCAGACGTCTACAGTCACCCACACACACGTCCGGACCAGGCACACGTCTACAGTCACCCACACACACGTCCGGACCAGGCACACGTCTACAGTCACCCACACACAGGTCTGGACCAGGCAAACGTCTACAGTCACCCACACACAGTTCCGGACCAGGCACACGTCTACAGTCACCCACACACATGTCTGGACCAGGCACACGTCTACAGTCACCCACACACAGGTCCGGACCAGGCACACGTCTACAGTCACCCACACACAGTTCCGGACCAGGCACACGTCTACAGTCACCCACACACAGGTCCGGACCAGGCACAGGTCTACAGTCAGCCACACACAGGTCCGGACCAGGCACACGTCTACAGTCACCCACACACAGGTCCGGACCAGGCACAGGTCTACAGTCAGCCACACACAGGTCCGGACCAGACACACGTCTACAGTCACCCACACACAGTTCCGGACCTGGCACACGTCTACAGTCACCACACACAGGTCCGGACCAGGCACACGTCTACAGTCACCCACACACACGTCCGGACCAGGCACACGTCTACAGTCACCCACACACAGGTCCGGACCAGGCACACGTCTACAGTCACCCACACACAGTTCCGGACCAGGCACAGGTCTACAGTCAGCCACACACAGGTCCGGACCAGGCACACGTCTACAGTCAGCCACACACAGGTCCGGACCGAGCACACGTCTACAGTCACCCCCACACAGGTCCGGACCAGGCACACGTCTACAGTCACCCACACACAGGTTCGGACCAGATACACGTCTACAGTCACCCACACACAGGTCCGGACCAGGCACACGTCTACAGTCACCCACACACAGGTCTGGACCAGGCACACGTCTACAGTCACCCACACACAGGTCTGGACCAGCCACACGTCTACAGTCACCCACACACAGGTCCGGACCAGGCACACGTCTACAGTCACCCACACACAGTTCCGGACCAGGCACACGTCTACAGTCACCCACACACAGGTCTGGACCAGGCAAACGTCTACAGTCACCCACACACAGTTCCGGACCAGGCAAACGTCTACAGTCACCCACACACACGTCCGGACCAGGCACACGTCTACAGTCACCCACACACACGTCCGGACCAGGCACACGTCTACAGTCAGCCACACACAGGTCCGGACCGAGCACACGTCTACAGTCACCCCCACACAGGTCCGGACCAGGCACACGTCTACAGTCACCCACACACAGGTTCGGACCAGATACACGTCTACAGTCACCCACACACAGGTCCGGACCAGGCACACGTCTACAGTCACCCACACACAGGTCTGGACCAGGCACACGTCTACAGTCACCCACACACAGGTCTGGACCAGCCACACGTCTACAGTCACCCACACACAGGTCCGGACCAGGCACACGTCTACAGTCACCCACACACACGTCCGGACCAGGCACACGTCTACAGTCACCCACACACAGGTCCGGACCAGGCACACGTCTACAGTCATCCACAAACACGTCCGGACCAGGCACACGTCTACAGTCATCCACACACAGGTCCGGACCAGACCCACGTCTACAGTCACCCACACACAGGTCCGGACCAGGCACACGTCTACAGTCACCCACACACACGTCCGGACCAGGCACACGTCTACAGTCAGCCACACACACGTCCGGACCAGGCACACGTCTACAGTCATCCACACACAGGTCCGGACCAGACCCACGTCTACAGTCACCCACACACAGGTCCGGACCAGGCACACGTCTACAGTCACCCACACACACGTCCGGACCAGGCACACGTCTACAGTCAGCCACACACACGTCCGGACCAGGCACACGTCTACAGTCACCCACACACACGTCCGGACCAGGCACACGTCTACAGTCACCCACACACAGGTCCGGACCAGGCAAACGTCTACAGTCACCCACACACAGTTCCGGACCAGGCACACGTCTACAGTCACCCACACACAGTTCCGGACCAGGCACACGTCTACAGTCACCCACACACACGTCCGGACCAGGCACACGTCTACAGTCACCCACACACAGGTCCGGACCAGGCAAACGTCTACAGTCAGCCACACACAGGTCCGGACCAGGCACACGTCTACAGTCACCCACACACAGGTCCGGACCAGACACACGTCTACAGTCAGCCACACACAGGTCCGGACCAGGCACAGGTCTACAGTCAGCCACACACAGGTCCGGACCAGACACACGTCTACAGTCACCCACACACAGGTCCGGACCAGACACACGTCTACAGTCACCCACACACAGGTCCGGACCAGGCACAGGTCTACAGTCACCCACACACAGGTCCGGACCAGGCACACGTCTACAGTCACCCACACACAGGTCCGGACCATGCAAACGTCTACAGTCACCCACACACAGATCCGGACCAGGCACACATCTATAGTCACCCACACACAGGTCCGGACCAGGCACACATCTACAGTCACCCACACACAGGTCCGGACCTGACACACATCTACAGTCACCACACACAGTTCCGGACCAGGCACACGTCTACAGTCACCCACACACAGGTCTGGACCAGGCACGTCTACAGTCACCCACACACAGTTCCGGACCAGGCACACGTCTACAGTCACCCACACACAGGTCCGGACCAGGCACGTCTACAGTCACCCACACACAGGTCTGGACCAGGCACACGTCTACAGTCACCCACACACAGGTCCGAACCAGGCACACGTCTACAGTCACCCACACACAGGTCCAGACCAGGCAGACGTCTACAGTCACCCACACACACGTCCGGACCAGGCACACGTCTACAGTCACCCACACACACGTCCGGACCAGGCACACGTCTACAGTCACCCACACACAGGTCTGGACCAGGCAAACGTCTACAGTCACCCACACACAGTTCCGGACCAGGCACACGTCTACAGTCACCCACACACATGTCTGGACCAGGCACACGTCTACAGTCACCCACACACAGGTCCGGACCAGGCACACGTCTACAGTCACCCACACACACGTCCGGACCAGGCACACGTCTACAGTCACCCACACACAGTTCCGGACCAGGCACACGTCTACAGTCACCCACACACAGGTCCGGACCAGGCACAGGTCTACAGTCAGCCACACACAGGTCCGGACCAGGCACACGTCTACAGTCACCCACACACAGGTCCGGACCAGGCACAGGTCTACAGTCAGCCACACACAGGTCCGGACCAGACACACGTCTACAGTCACCCACACACAGTTCCGGACCTGGCACACGTCTACAGTCACCACACACAGGTCCGGACCAGGCACACGTCTACAGTCACCCACACACACGTCCGGACCAGGCACACGTCTACAGTCACCCACACACAGGTCCGGACCAGGCACACGTCTACAGTCACCCACACACAGTTCCGGACCAGGCACAGGTCTACAGTCAGCCACACACAGGTCCGGACCAGGCACACGTCTACAGTCAGCCACACACAGGTCCGGACCGAGCACACGTCTACAGTCACCCCCACACAGGTCCGGACCAGGCACACGTCTACAGTCACCCACACACAGGTTCGGACCAGATACACGTCTACAGTCACCCACACACAGGTCCGGACCAGGCACACGTCTACAGTCACCCACACACAGGTCTGGACCAGGCACACGTCTACAGTCACCCACACACAGGTCTGGACCAGCCACACGTCTACAGTCACCCACACACAGGTCCGGACCAGGCACACGTCTACAGTCACCCACACACAGTTCCGGACCAGGCACACGTCTACAGTCACCCACACACAGGTCTGGACCAGGCAAACGTCTACAGTCACCCACACACAGTTCCGGACCAGGCACACGTCTACAGTCACCCACACACACGTCCGGACCAGGCACACGTCTACAGTCACCCACACACACGTCCGGACCAGGCACACGTCTACAGTCAGCCACACACAGGTCCGGACCGAGCACACGTCTACAGTCACCCCCACACAGGTCCGGACCAGGCACACGTCTACAGTCACCCACACACAGGTTCGGACCAGATACACGTCTACAGTCACCCACACACAGGTCCGGACCAGGCACACGTCTACAGTCACCCACACACAGGTCTGGACCAGGCACACGTCTACAGTCACCCACACACAGGTCTGGACCAGCCACACGTCTACAGTCACCCACACACAGGTCCGGACCAGGCACACGTCTACAGTCACCCACACACACGTCCGGACCAGGCACACGTCTACAGTCACCCACACACAGGTCCGGACCAGGCACACGTCTACAGTCATCCACACACACGTCCGGACCAGGCACACGTTTACAGTCATCCACACACAGGTCCGGACCAGACCCACGTCTACAGTCACCCACACACAGGTCCGGACCAGGCACACGTCTACAGTCACCCACACACACGTCCGGACCAGGCACACGTCTACAGTCAGCCACACACACGTCCGGACCAGGCACACGTCTACAGTCATCCACACACAGGTCCGGACCAGACCCACGTCTACAGTCACCCACACACAGGTCCGGACCAGGCACACGTCTACAGTCACCCACACACACGTCCGGACCAGGCACACGTCTACAGTCAGCCACACACACGTCCGGACCAGGCACACGTCTACAGTCACCCACACACACGTCCGGACCAGGCACACGTCTACAGTCACCCACACACAGGTCCGGACCAGGCAAACGTCTACAGTCACCCACACACAGTTCCGGACCAGGCACACGTCTACAGTCACCCACACACAGGTCCGGACCAGACACACATCTACAGATCACCCACACACAGGTCCGGACCAGGCACACGTCTACAGTCACCCACACACAGGTCCGGACCAGGCACACGTCTACAGACACCCACACACAGGTCCGGACCAGACACACATCTACAGTCACCCACACACAGTTCCGGACCAGGCACACGTCTACAGTCACCCACACACACGTCCGGACCAGGCACACGTCTACAGTCACCCACACACACGTCCGGACCAGGCACACGTCTACAGTCAGCCACACACAGGTCCGGACCAGGCACACATCTACAGTCACCCACACACAGGTCCGGACCAGGCACACGTCTACAGTCACCCACACACAGGTCCGGACCAGGCACACGTCTACAGTCACCCACACACAGGTCCGGACCAGGCACACGTCTACAGTCACCCACACACAGGTCCGGACCAGGCACACGTCTACAGTCACCCACACACACGTCCGGACCAGGCACACGTCTACAGTCACCCACACACAGGTCCGGACCAGGCACACGTCTACAGTCAGCCACACACAGTTCCGGACCAGGCACACGTCTACAGTCACCCACACACAGGCAGGGCCGTATTTGGGGTTTTTGCTGCCCTAGGCACTGTCAGTGGTGGCGCCCCCTTCTGATCAGTCAGATTACGGGTATGTGCACACAGCTTTTTTTTTTTTTTTTTTTCCAGACAGATCCGCCCTATAACCCGCCCAAAAAACCCAAACTCTAAATATTAAAGAAATGAACTCATACACTGCAGTGTAAAACGACTTGCTGTCCATATGTTCAGTCTTTGGAGTTTTTTAAGCACGTCAGGTTTCCTCAGACATGAAGCGGCTGACAGTGACCGGTCCATTATATAGCGCCTGCTGCTTGGATGCCGCTTACTAGTTGTGACCGGCCATTATATGGCGCCTGCTGCTTGGATGCTGGTTACTAGTTGTGACCGGTCCATTATATGGCGCCTGCTGCTTGGATGCCGCTTACTAGTTGTGACCGGTCCATTATATGGCGGCTGCTGCTTGGATGCCGCTTACTAGTTGTGACCGGTCCATTATATGGCGCCTGCTGCTTGGATGCTGGTTATTAGTTGTGACCGGTCCATTATATGGCGCCTGCTGCTTGGATGCTGGTTACTAGTTGTGACCGGCCATTATATGGCGCCTGCTGCTTGGATGCTGGTTACTAGTTGTGACCGGCCATTATATGGCGCCTGCTGCTTGGATGCCGCTTACTAGTTGTGACCGGTCCATTATATGGCGGCTGCTGCTTGGATGCCGCTTACTAGTTGTGACCGGCCATTATATGGCGGCTTCTGCTTGGATGCTGGTTACTAGTTGTGACCGGTCCATTATATGGCGGCTGCTGCTTGGATGCCTCTTACTAGTTGTGACCGGTGCATTATATGGCGGCTGCTGCTTGGATGCTGGTTATTAGTTGTGACCGGTCCATTATATGGCGCCTGCTGCTTGGAT
Source organism: Anomaloglossus baeobatrachus (assembly GCF_048569485.1). Classification (NCBI taxonomy): domain Eukaryota; kingdom Metazoa; phylum Chordata; class Amphibia; order Anura; family Aromobatidae; genus Anomaloglossus; species Anomaloglossus baeobatrachus. The sequence goes on from NW_027442361.1 coordinate 332,024, forward strand.
GCTGGTTACTAGTTGTGACCGGTCCATTATATGGCGGCTGCTGCTTGGATGCTGGTTACTAGTTGTGACCGGTCCATTATATGGCGGCTGCTGCTTGGATGCTGGTTACTAGTTGTGACCGGTCATTATATGGCGGCTGCTGCTTGGATGCCACTTACTAGTTGTGACCGGCCATTATATGGCGGCTGCTGCTTGGATGCTGGTTACTAGTTGTGACCGGTCCATTATATGGCGGCTGCTGCTTGGATGCTGGTTACTAGTTGTGACCGGCCATTATATGGCGGCTGCTGCTTGGATGCCGCTTACTAGTTGTGACCGGCCATTATATGGCGGCTGCTGCTTGGATGCCGCTTACTAGTTGTGACCGGCCATTATATGGCGGCTGCTGCTTGGATGCTGGTTACTAGTTGTGACCGGCCATTATATGGCACCTACTGCTTGGATGCTGGTTACTAGTTGTGACCGGTCCATTATATGGCGGCTGCTGCTTGGATGCTGGTTACTAGTTGTGACCGGCCATTATATGGCGGCTGCTGCTTGGATGCTGGTTACTAGTTGTGACCGGCCATTATATGGCGCCTGCTGCTTGGATGCTGGTTACTAGTTGTGACCGGTCCATTATATGGCGGCTGCTGCTTGGATGCTGGTTACTAGTTGTGACCGGTCCTTTATATGGCGCCTGCTGCTTGGATGCTGGTTACTAGTTGTGACCGGCCATTATATGGCGGCTGCTGCTTGGATGCTGGTTACTAGTTGTGACCGGCCATTATATGGCGCCTGCTGCTTGGATGCCGCTTACTAGTTGTGACCGGTCCTTTATATGGCGCCTGCTGCTTGGATGCTGGTTACTAGTTGTGACCGGCCATTATATGGCGCCTGCTGCTTGGATGCCGGTTACTAGTTGTGACCGGTCATTATATGGCGCCTGCTGCTTGGATGCCGGTTACTAGTTGTGACCGGTGCATTATATGGCGGCTGCTGCTTGGATGCTGGTTACTAGTTGTGACCGGCCATTATATGGCGGCTGCTGCTTGGATGCTGGTTACTAGTTGTGACCGGCCATTATATGGCGGCTGCTGCTTGGATGCTGGTTACCAGTTGTGACCGGTCATTATATGGCGCCTGCTGCTTGGATGCCGCTTACTAGTTGTGACCGGTCCATTATATGGCGGCTGCTGCTTGGATGCTGGTTACTAGTTGTGACCGGTGCATTATATGGCGGCTGCTGCTTGGATGCCGCTTACTAGTTGTGACCGGCCATTATATGGCGGCTTCTGCTTGGATGCCTCTTACTAGTTGTGACCGGCCATTATATGGCGGCTGCTGCTTGGATGCTGGTTACTAGTTGTGACCGGTCCATTATATGGCGGCTGCTGCTTGGATGCTGATTACTAGTTGTGACCGGCCATTATATGGCGGCTGCTGCTTGGATGCTGGTTACTAGTTGTGACCGGTCCATTATATGGCGGCTGCTGCTTGGATGCTGGTTACTAGTTGTGACCGGTCCATTATATGGCGCCTGCTGCTTGGATGCTGGTTACTAGTTGTGACCGGTCCATTATATGGCGGCTGCTGCTTGGATGCCGCTTACTAGTTGTGACCGGCCATTATATGGCGGCTGCTGCTTGGACGCCGCTTACTAGTTGTGACCGGCCATTATATGGCGGCTGCTGCTTGGATGCCGCTTACTAGTTGTGACCGGCCATTATATGGCGGCTGCTGCTTGGATGCTGGTTACTAGTTGTGACCGGCCATTATATGGCGCCTGCTGCTTGGATGCTGGTTACTAGTTGTGACCGGCCATTATATGGCGCCTGCTGCTTGGATGCTGGTTACTAGTTGTGACCGGCCATTATATGGCGGCTGCTGCTTGGATGCTGGTTACTAGTTGTGACCGGCCATTATATGGCGGCTGCTGCTTGGATGCTGGTTACTAGTTGTGACCGGTGCATTATATGGCGCCTGCTGCTTGGATGCTGGTTACTAGTTGTGACCGGTCCATTATATGGCGGCTGCTGCTTGGATGCTGGTTACTAGTTGTGACCGGCCATTATATGGCGGCTGCTGCTTGGATGCCGCTTACTAGTTGTGACCGGTCCTTTATATGGCGCCTGCTGCTTGGATGCTGGTTACTAGTTGTGACCGGCCATTATATGGCGCCTGCTGCTTGGATGCTGGTTACTAGTTGTGACCGGCCATTATATGGCGGCTGCTGCTTGGATGCTGGTTACTAGTTGTGACCGGTCCTTTATATGGCGCCTGCTGCTTGGATGCTGGTTACTAGTTGTGACCGGCCATTATATGGCGCCTGCTGCTTGGATGCTGGTTACCAGTTGTGACCGGTCATTATATGGCGCCTGCTGCTTGGATGCCGCTTACTAGTTGTGACCGGCCATTATATGGCGGCTGCTGCTTGGATGCTGGTTACTAGTTGTGACCGGTCCATTATATGGCGCCTGCTGCTTGGATGCTGGTTACTAGTTGTGACCGGCCATTATATGGCGGCTGCTGCTTGGATGCTGGTTACTAGTTGTGACCGGTCCATTATATGGCGCCTGCTGCTTGGATGCTGGTTACTAGTTGTGACCGGTCCATTATATGGCGGCTGCTGCTTGGATGCTGGTTACTAGTTGTGACCGGTCCATTATATGGCGCCTGCTGCTTGGATGCTGGTTACTAGTTGTGACCGGTCCATTATATGGCGGCTGCTGCTTGGATGCCGCTTACTAGTTGTGACCGGCCATTATATGGCGGCTGCTGCTTGGACGCCGCTTACTAGTTGTGACCGGCCATTATATGGCGGCTGCTGCTTGGATGCCGCTTACTAGTTGTGACCGGCCATTATATGGCGGCTGCTGCTTGGATGCTGGTTACTAGTTGTGACCGGCCATTATATGGCGCCTGCTGCTTGGATGCTGGTTACTAGTTGTGACCGGCCATTATATGGCGGCTTCTGCTTGGATGCTGGTTACTAGTTGTGACCGGCCATTATATGGCGGCTGCTGCTTGGATGCTGGTTACTAGTTGTGACCGGCCATTATATGGCGCCTGCTGCTTGGATGCTGGTTACTAGTTGTGACCGGTCCATTATATGGCGGCTTCTGCTTGGATGCCGGTTACTAGTTGTGACCGGCCATTATATGGCGCCTGCTGCTTGGATGCTGGTTACTAGTTGTGACCGGCCATTATATGGCGCCTGCTGCTTGGATGCTGGTTACTAGTTGTGACCGGCCATTATATGGTGCCTGCTGCTTGGATGCCGCTTACTAGTTGTGACCGGCCATTATATGGCGCCTGCTGCTTGGATGCTGGTTACTAGTTGTGACCGGCCATTATATGGCGGCTTCTGCTTGGATGCTGGTTACTAGTTGTGACCGGCCATTATATGGCGCCTGCTGCTTGGATGCTGGTTACTAGTTGTGACCGGCCATTATATGGCGCCTGCTGCTTGGATGCTGGTTACTAGTTGTGACCGGCCATTATATGGTGCCTGCTGCTTGGATGCCGCTTACTAGTTGTGACCGGTCATTATATGGCGGCTACTGCTTGGATGCCGCTTACTAGTTGTGACCGGCCATTATATGGCGCCTGCTGCTTGGATGCTGGTTACTAGTTGTGACCGGTCCATTATATGGCGGCTGCTGCTTGGATGCCGGTTACTAGTTGTGACCGGCCATTATATGGCGGCTGCTGCTTGGACGCCGCTTACTAGTTGTGACCAGCCATTATATGGCGGCTGCTGCTTGGATGCTGGTTACTAGTTGTGACCGGCCATTATATGGCGGCTGCTGCTTGGATGCTGGTTACTAGTTGTGACCGGCCATTATATGGCGCCTGCTGCTTGGATGCTGGTTACTAGTTGTGACCGGCCATTATATGGCGGCTGCTGCTTGGATGCCGCTTACTAGTTGTGACCGGCCATTATATGGCGGCTGCTGCTTGGATGCTGGTTACTAGTTGTTACCGGCCATTATATGGCGGCTGCTGCTTGGATGCTGGTTACTAGTTGTGACCGGTCCATTATATGGCGGCTGCTGCTTGGATGCTGGTTACTAGTTGTGACCGGCCATTATATGGCGGCTGCTGCTTGGATGCTGGTTACTAGTTGTGACCGGCCATTATATGGCGGCTGCTGCTTGGATGCCGCTTACTAGTTGTGACCGGCCATTATATGGCGGCTGCTGCTTGGATGCTGGTTACTAGTTGTTACCGGCCATTATATGGCGCCTGCTGCTTGGATGCTGGTTACTAGTTGTGACCGGCCATTATATGGCGGCTGCTGCTTGGATGCCGCTTACTAGTTGTGACCGGTCCATTATATGGCGGCTTCTGCTTGGATGCTGGTTACTAGTTGTGACCGGTCCATTATATGGCGGCTGCTGCTTGGATGCCGCTTACTAGTTGTGACCGGTCCATTATATGGCGGCTGCTGCTTGGATGCTGGTTACTAGTTGTGACCGGCCATTATATGGCGGCTGCTGCTTGGATGCTGGTTACTAGTTGTGACCGGCCATTATATGGCGGCTGCTGCTTGGATGCTGGTTACTAGTTGTGACCGGCCATTATATGGCGGCTGCTGCTTGGATGCTGGTTACTAGTTGTGACCGGCCATTATATGGCGGCTTCTGCTTGGATGCTGGTTACTAGTTGTGACCGGCCATTATATGGCGGCTGCTGCTTGGATGCTGGTTACTAGTTGTGACCGGCCATTATATGGCGGCTGCTGCTTGGATGCTGGTTACTAGTTGTGACCGGTCCATTATATGGCGGCTGCTGCTTGGATGCCGCTTACTAGTTGTGACCGGTCCATTATATGGCGGCTGCTGCTTGGATGCTGGTTACTAGTTGTGACCGGCCATTATATGGCGCCTGCTGCTTGGATGCTGGTTACTAGTTGTGACCGGCCATTATATGGCGGCTTCTGCTTGGATGCTGGTTACTAGTTGTGACCGGCCATTATATGGCGGCTGCTGCTTGGATGCTGGTTACTAGTTGTGACCGGCCATTATATGGCGGCTGCTGCTTGGATGCTGGTTACTAGTTGTGACCGGTCATTATATGGCGGCTTCTGCTTGGATGCCGCTTACTAGTTGTGACCGGCCATTATATGGCGCCTGCTGCTTGGATGCCGCTTACTAGTTGTGACCGGCCATTATATGGCGCCTGCTGCTTGGATGCTGGTTACTAGTTGTGACCGGCCATTATATGGCGGCTGCTGCTTGGATGCTGGTTACTAGTTGTGACCGGTGCATTATATGGCGGCTTCTGCTTGGATGCCGCTTACTAGTTGTGACCGGCCATTATATGGCGGCTGCTGCTTGGATGCCGCTTACTAGTTGTGACCGGCCATTATATGGCGGCTGCTGCTTGGATGCTGGTTACTAGTTGTGACCGGTTCATTATATGGCACCTGCTGCTTGGATGCTGGTTACTAGTTGTGACCGGCCATTATATGGCGGCTGCTGCTTGGATGCCGCTTACTAGTTGTGACCGGCCATTATATGGCGCCTGCTGCTTGGATGCTGGTTACTAGTTGTGACCGGTGCATTATATGGCGCCTGCTGCTTGGATGCTGGTTACTAGTTGTGACCGGCCATTATATGGCGGCTGCTGCTTGGATGCTGGTTACTAGTTGTGACCGGTCCATTATATGGCGGCTGCTGCTTGGATGCTGGTTACTAGTTGTGACCGGTGCATTATATGGCGGCTGCTGCTTGGATGCTGGTTACTAGTTGTGACCGGCCATTATATGGCGGCTGCTGCTTGGATGCTGGTTACTAGTTGTGACCGGTCCATTATATGGCGGCTGCTGCTTGGATGCTGGTTACTAGTTGTGACCGGTGCATTATATGGCGGCTGCTGCTTGGATGCTGGTTACTAGTTGTGACCGGCCATTATATGGCGGCTGCTGCTTGGATGCTGGTTACTAGTTGTGACCGGCCATTATATGGCGGCTGCTGCTTGGATGCTGGTTACTAGTTGTGACCGGCCATTATATGGCGGCTGCTGCTTGAATGCCGGTTACTAGTTGTGACCGGTGCATTATATGGCGGCTGCTGCTTGGATGCTGGTTACTAGTTGTGACCGGTCCATTATATGGCGGCTGCTGCTTGGATGCTGGTTACTAGTTGTGACCGGTCCATTATATGGCGGCTGCTGCTTGGATGCTGGTTACTAGTTGTGACCGGTGCATTATATGGCGGCTGCTGCTTGGATGCTGGTTACTAGTTGTGACCGGCCATTATATGGCGGCTGCTGCTTGAATGCCGGTTACTAGTTGTGACCGGTGCATTATATGGCGGCTGCTGCTTGGATGCTGGTTACTAGTTGTGACCGGCCATTATATGGCGGCTGCTGCTTGGATGCTGGTTACTAGTTGTGACCGGTCCATTATATGGCGGCTGCTGCTTGGATGCTGGTTACTAGTTGTGACCGGCCATTATATGGCGGCTGCTGCTTGGATGCTGGTTACTAGTTGTGACCGGTCCATTATATGGCGGCTGCTGCTTGGATGCTGGTTACTAGTTGTGACCGGTGCATTATATGGCGCCTGCTGCTTGGATGCCGCTTACTAGTTGTGACCGGTCCTTTATATGGCGCCTGCTGCTTGGATGCTGGTTACTAGTTGTGACCGGTGCATTATATGGCGGCTGCTGCTTGGATGCTGGTTACTAGTTGTGACCGGTCCATTATATGGCGGCTGCTGCTTGGATGCTGGTTACTAGTTGTGATCGGCCATTATATGGCGGCTGCTGCTTGGATGCTGGTTACTAGTTGTGACCGGCCATTATATGGCGCCTGCTGCTTGGATGCTGGTTACTAGTTGTGACCGGCCATTATATGGCGGCTGCTGCTTGGATGCTGGTTACTGGTTGTGACCGGCCATTATATGGCGCCTGCTGCTTGGATGCTGGTTACTAGTTGTGACCGGTGCATTATATGGCGGCTGCTGCTTGGATGCTGGTTACTAGTTGTGACCGGCCATTATATGGCGCCTGCTGCTTGGATGCTGGTTACTAGTTGTGACCGGCCATTATATGGCGGCTGCTGCTTGGATGCTGGTTACTAGTTGTGACCGGTGCATTATATGGCGGCTGCTGCTTGGATGCTGGTTACTAGTTGTGATCGGCCATTATATGGCGGCTGCTGCTTGGATGCTGGTTACTAGTTGTGACCGGTGCATTATATGGCGGCTGCTGCTTGGATGCCGCTTACTAGTTGTGACCGGCCATTATATGGCGGCTGCTGCTTGGATGCTGGTTACTAGTTGTGACCGGTCCATTATATGGCGGCTGCTGCTTGGATGCTGGTTACTAGTTGTGACCGGCCATTATATGGCGGCTGCTGCTTGGATGCTGGTTACTAGTTGTGACCGGCCATTATATGGCGGCTGCTGCTTGGATGCTGGTTACTAGTTGTGACCGGTCATTATATGGCGGCTGCTGCTTGGATGCTGGTTACTAGTTGTGACTGGCCATTATATGGCGGCTGCTGCTTGGATGCTGGTTACTAGTTGTGACCGGCCATTATATGGCGGCTACTGCTTGGATGCTGGTTACTAGTTGTGACCGGCCATTATATGGCGGCTGCTGCTTGGATGCTGGTTACTAGTTGTGACTGGCCATTATATGGCGGCTGCTGCTTGGATGCTGGTTACTAGTTGTGACTGGCCATTATATGGCGGCTGCTGCTTGGATGCTGGTTACTAGTTGTGACCGGCCATTATATGGCGGCTGCTGCTTGGATGCTGGTTACTAGTTGTGACTGGCCATTATATGGCGGCTGCTGCTTGGATGCTGGTTACTAGTTGTGACTGGCCATTATATGGCGGCTGCTGCTTGGATGCCGCTTACTAGTTGTGACCGGTCCATTATATGGCGGCTGCTGCTTGGATGCTGGTTACTAGTTGTGACCGGTCCATTATATGGCGGCTGCTGCTTGGATGCTGGTTACTAGTTGTGACCGGTCCATTATATGGCGGCTTCTGCTTGGATGCTGGTTACTAGTTGTGACCGGCCATTATATGGCGGCTGCTGCTTGGACGCCGCTTACTAGTTGTGACCGGCCATTATATGGCGGCTGCTGCTTGGATGCTGGTTACTAGTTGTGACCGGTCCATTATATGGCGCCTGCTGCTTGGATGCTGGTTACTAGTTGTGACCGGCCATTATATGGCGCCTGCTGCTTGGATGCTGGTTACTAGATGTGACCGGTCCATTATATGGCGGCTTCTGCTTGGATGCTGGTTACTAGTTGTGACCGGTCCATTATATGGCGGCTGCTGCTTGGATGCTGGTTACTAGTTGTGACCGGTCCATTATATGGCGGCTGCTGCTTGGATGCTGGTTACTAGTTGTGACCGGCCATTATATGGCGGCTGCTGCTTGGATGCTGGTTACTAGTTGTGACCGGTGCATTATATGGCGGCTGCTGCTTGGATGCTGGTTACTAGTTGTGACCGGTCATTATATGGCGGCTGCTGCTTGGATGCTGGTTACTAGTTGTGATCGGCCATTATATGGCGGCTGCTGCTTGGATGCTGGTTACTAGTTGTGACCGGTCCATTATATGGCGGCTGCTGCTTGGATGCTGGTTACTAGTTGTGACCGGTGCATTATATGGCGGCTGCTGCTTGGATGCTGGTTACTAGTTGTGACCGGTGCATTATATGGCGGCTGCTGCTTGGATGCCGCTTACTAGTTGTGACCGGCCATTATATGGCGGCTGCTGCTTGGATGCTGGTTACTAGTTGTGACCGGCCATTATATGGCGGCTTCTGCTTGGATGCTGGTTACTAGTTGTGACCGGTCCATTATATGGCGGCTGCTGCTTGGATGCTGGTTACTAGTTGTGATCGGCCATTATATGGCGCCTGCTGCTTGGATGCCGCTTACTAGTTGTGACCGGCCATTATATGGCGGCTGCTGCTTGGATGCTGGTTACTAGTTGTGACCGGTCCATTATATGGCGGCTGCTGCTTGGATGCTGGTTACTAGTTGTGACCGGTCCATTATATGGCGGCTGCTGCTTGGATGCTGGTTACTAGTTGTGACCGGCCATTATATGGCGGCTGCTGCTTGGATGCTGGTTACTAGTTGTGACCGGCCATTATATGGCGGCTGCTGCTTGGATGCTGGTTACTAGTTGTGACCGGCCATTATATGGCGGCTGCTGCTTGGATGCTGGTTACTAGTTGTGACCGGCCATTATATGGCGGCTGCTGCTTGGATGCTGGTTACTAGTTGTGACCGGCCATTATATGGCGGCTGCTGCTTGGATGCTGGTTACTAGTTGTGACCGGCCATTATATGGCGCCTGCTGCTTGGATGCTGGTTACTAGTTGTGACTGGTGCATTATATGGCGGCTGCTGCTTGGATGCTGGTTACTAGTTGTGACCGGTCCATTATATGGCGGCTGCTGCTTGGACGCCGCTTACTAGTTGTGACCGGTGCATTATATGGCGGCTGCTGCTTGGATGCTGGTTACTAGTTGTGACCGGCCATTATATGGCGCCTGCTGCTTGGATGCTGGTTACTAGTTGTGACCGGTCCATTATATGGCGCCTGCTGCTTGGATGCTGGTTACTAGTTGTGACCGGCCATTATATGGCGCCTGCTGCTTGGACGCCGCTTACTAGTTGTGACCGGCCATTATATGGCGGCTGCTGCTTGGATGCTGGTTACTAGTTGTGACCGGTCCATTATATGGCGCCTGCTGCTTGGATGCTGGTTACTAGTTGTGACCGGCCATTATATGGCGCCTGCTGCTTGGATGCTGGTTACTAGTTGTGACCGGCCATTATATGGCGGCTGCTGCTTGGATGCTGGTTACTAGTTGTGACCGGTCCATTATATGGCGCCTGCTGCTTGGATGCTGGTTACTAGTTGTGACCGGCCATTATATGGCGGCTGCTGCTTGGATGCTGGTTACTAGTTGTGACCGGCCATTATATGGCGGCTGCTGCTTGGATGCTGGTTACTAGTTGTGACCGGCCATTATATGGCGGCTGCTGCTTGGATGCTGGTTACTAGTTGTGACCGGTCCATTATATGGCGCCTGCTGCTTGGATGCTGGTTACTAGTTGTGACCGGCCATTATATGGCGCCTGCTGCTTGGATGCTGGTTACTAGTTGTGACCGGTCCATTATATGGCGGCTGCTGCTTGGATGCTGGTTACTAGTTGTGACCGGCCATTATATGGCGGCTGCTGCTTGGATGCTGGTTACTAGTTGTGACCGGCCATTATATGGTGGCTGCTGCTTGGATGCTGGTTACTAGTTGTGACCGGTCATTATATGGCGGCTGCTGCTTGGATGCTGGTTACTAGTTGTGACCGGTGCATTATATGGCGGCTGCTGCTTGGATGCTGGTTACTAGTTGTGACCGGTGCATTATATAGCGGCTGCTGCTTGGATGCTGGTTACTAGTTGTGACCGGCCATTATATGGCGGCTGCTGCTTGGATGCCGGTTACTAGTTGTGACCGGTCCATTATATGGCGGCTGCTGCTTGGATGCCGGTTACTAGTTGTGACCGGTCCATTATATGGCGGCTGCTGCTTGGATGCTGGTTACTAGTTGTGACCGGTGCATTATATGGCGGCTGCTGCTTGGATGCTGGTTACTAGTTGTGACCGGTCATTATATGGCGGCTGCTGCTTGGATGCTGGTTACTAGTTGTGATCGGCCATTATATGGCGGCTGCTGCTTGGATGCTGGTTACTAGTTGTGACCGGTCCATTATATGGCGGCTGCTGCTTGGATGCTGGTTACTAGTTGTGACCGGCCATTATATGGCGGCTGCTGCTTGGATGCTGGTTACTAGTTGTGACCGGTCCATTTTATGGCGGCTGCTGCTTGGATGCTGGTTACTAGTTGTGACCGGCCATTATATGGCGGCTGCTGCTTGGATGCTGGTTACTAGTTGTGACCGGCCATTATATGGCGGCTGCTGCTTGGATGCTGGTTACTAGTTGTGACCGGTCATTATATGGCGGCTTCTGCTTGGATGCTGGTTACTAGTTGTGACCGGTCCATTATATGGCGGCTGCTGCTTGGATGCTGGTTACTAGTTGTGACCGGCCATTATATGGCGGCTGCTGCTTGGATGCTGGTTACTAGTTGTGACCGGCCATTATATGGCGGCTGCTGCTTGGATGCTGGTTACTAGTTGTGACCGGTCCATTATATGGCGGCTGCTGCTTGGATGCTGGTTACTAGTTGTGACCGGCCATTATATGGCGGCTTCTGCTTGGATGCTGGTTACTAGTTGTGACCGGCCATTATATAGCGGCTTCTGCTTGGATGCCGCTTACTAGTTGTGACCGGCCATTATATGGCGGCTTCTGCTTGGATGCTGGTTACTAGTTGTGACCGGCCATTATATGGCGGCTACTGCTTGGATGCTGGTTACTAGTTGTGACCGGTGCATTATATGGCGGATGCTGCTTGGATGCTGGTTACTAGTTGTGACCGGCCATTATATGGCGGCTGCTGCTTGGATGCCGCTTACTAGTTGTGACCGGTCCATTATATGGCGCCTGCTGCTTGGATGCTGGTTACTAGTTGTGACCGGCCATTATATGGCGGCTGCTGCTTGGATGCTGGTTACTAGTTGTGACCGGTCCATTATATGGCGCCTGCTGCTTGGATGCTGGTTACTAGTTGTGACCGGCCATTATATGGCGGCTACTGCTTGGATGCTGGTTACTAGTTGTGACCGGCCATTATATGGCGGCTGCTGCTTGGATGCTGGTTACTAGTTGTGACCGGCCATTATATGGCGGCTGCTGCTTGGATGCCGCTTACTAGTTGTGACCGGCCATTATATGGCGGCTGCTGCTTGGATGCTGGTTACTAGTTGTGACCGGCCATTATATGGCGCCTGCTGCTTGGATGCTGGTTACTAGTTGTGACCGGTGCATTATATGGCGGCTGCTGCTTGGATGCTGGTTACTAGTTGTGACCGGTGCATTATATGGCGGCTGCTGCTTGGATGCTGGTTACTAGTTGTGACCGGTGCATTATATGGCGGCTGCTGCTTGGATGCTGGTTACTAGTTGTGACCGGCCATTATATGGCGGCTGCTGCTTGGATGCTGGTTACTAGTTGTGACCGGTGCATTATATGGCGGCTGCTGCTTGGATGCTGGTTACTAGTTGTGACCGGCCATTATATGGCGGCTTCTGCTTGGATGCTGGTTACTAGTTGTGACCGGTGCATTATATGGCGGCTGCTGCTTGGATGCCGCTTACTAGTTGTGACCGGTCCATTATATGGCGGCTGCTGCTTGGATGCCGCTTACTAGTTGTGACCGGTCCATTATATGGCGCCTGCTGCTTGGATGCTGGTTACTAGTTGTGACCGGCCATTATATGGCGGCTGCTGCTTGGATGCTGGTTACTAGTTGTGACCGGTCCATTATATGGCGCCTGCTGCTTGGATGCTGGTTACTAGTTGTGACCGGCCATTATATGGCGGCTACTGCTTGGATGCTGGTTACTAGTTGTGACCGGCCATTATATGGCGGCTGCTGCTTGGATGCTGGTTACTAGTTGTGACCGGCCATTATATGGCGCCTGCTGCTTGGATGCTGGTTACTAGTTGTGACCGGTCCATTATATGGCGGCTGCTGCTTGGATGCCGCTTACTAGTTGTGACCGGCCATTATATGGCGGCTACTGCTTGGATGCTGGTTACTAGTTGTGACCGGCCATTATATGGCGGCTGCTGCTTGGATGCTGGTTACTAGTTGTGACCGGCCATTATATGGCGCCTGCTGCTTGGATGCTGGTTACTAGTTGTGACCGGCCATTATATGGCGGCTGCTGCTTGGATGCTGGTTACTAGTTGTGACCGGCCATTATATGGCGCCTGCTGCTTGGATGCCGCTTACTAGTTGTGACCGGTCCATTATATGGCGGCTTCTGCTTGGATGCTGGTTACTAGTTGTGACCGGTCCATTATATGGCGCCTGCTGCTTGGATGCTGGTTACTAGTTGTGACCGGTCCATTATATGGCGGCTGCTGCTTGGATGCTGGTTACTAGTTGTGACCGGCCATTATATGGCGGCTGCTGCTTGGATGCTGGTTACTAGTTGTGACCGGCCATTATATGGCGGCTTCTGCTTGGATGCTGGTTACTAGTTGTGACCGGTCCATTATATGGCGGCTGCTGCTTGGATGCCGCTTACTAGTTGTGACCGGTCCATTATATGGCGGCTGCTGCTTGGATGCTGGTTACTAGTTGTGACCGGTGCATTATATGGCGGCTTCTGCTTGGATGCTGGTTACTAGTTGTGACCGGTCCATTATATGGCGGCTGCTGCTTGGATGCTGGTTACTAGTTGTGACCGGCCATTATATGGCGGCTGCTGCTTGGATGCTGGTTACTAGTTGTGACCGGTCCATTATATGGTGGCTGCTGCTTGGATGCCGGTTACTAGTTGTGACCGGCCATTATATGGCGGCTGCTGCTTGGATGCCGCTTACTAGTTGTGACCGGTCCATTATATGGCGGCTGCTGCTTGGATGCTGGTTACTAGTTGTGACCGGCCATTATATGGCACCTACTGCTTGGATGCTGGTTACTAGTTGTGACCGGTCCATTATATGGCGGCTGCTGCTTGGATGCTGGTTACTAGTTGTGACCGGCCATTATATGGCACCTACTGCTTGGATGCTGGTTACTAGTTGTGACCGGTCCATTATATGGCGGCTGCTGCTTGGATGCCGCTTACTAGTTGTGACCGGCCATTATATGGCGGCTGCTGCTTGGATGCTGGTTACTAGTTGTGACCGGCCATTATATGGCGGCTTCTGCTTGGATGCTGGTTACTAGTTGTGACCGGTCCATTATATGGCGCCTGCTGCTTGGATGCTGGTTACTAGTTGTGACCGGCCATTATATGGCGGCTGCTGCTTGGATGCTGGTTACTAGTTGTGACCGGTCATTATATGGCGGCTGCTGCTTGGATGCTGGTTACTAGTTGTGACCGGTCCATTATATGGCGGCTGCTGCTTGGATGCTGGTTACTAGTTGTGACCGGTCCATTATATGGCGGCTGCTGCTTGGATGCTGGTTACTAGTTGTGACCGGCCATTATATGGCGGCTGCTGCTTGGATGCTGGTTACTAGTTGTGACCGGCCATTATATGGCGGCTGCTGCTTGGATGCTGGTTACTAGTTGTGACCGGCCATTATATGGCGGCTGCTGCTTGGATGCTGGTTACTAGTTGTGACCGGCCATTATATGGCGGCTGCTGCTTGGATGCTGGTTACTAGTTGTGACCGGTCCTTTATATGGCGCCTGCTGCTTGGATGCTGGTTACTAGTTGTGACCGGTCCATTATATGGCGGCTGCTGCTTGGATGCTGGTTACTAGTTGTGACCGGTCCATTATATGGCGGCTGCTGCTTGGATGCTGGTTACTAGTTGTGACCGGCCATTATATGGCGGCTTCTGCTTGGATGCTGGTTACTAGTTGTGACCGGTGCATTATATGGCGCCTGCTGCTTGGATGCTGGTTACTAGTTGTGACCGGTCCATTATATGGCGGCTGCTGCTTGGATGCTGGTTACTAGTTGTGACCGGCCATTATATGGCGGCTTCTGCTTGGATGCTGGTTACTAGTTGTGACCGGCCATTATATGGCGCCTGCTGCTTGGATGCTGGTTACTAGTTGTGACCGGCCATTATATGGCGCCTGCTGCTTGGATGCCTCTTACTAGTTGTGACCGGCCATTATATGGCGGCTGCTGCTTGGATGCTGGTTACTAGTTGTGACCGGCCATTATATGGCGGCTGCTGCTTGGATGCTGGTTACTAGTTGTGACCGGTCCATTATATGGCGGCTGCTGCTTGGATGCTGGTTACTAGTTGTGACCGGTGCATTATATGGCGGCTGCTGCTTGGATGCTGGTTACTAGTTGTGACCGGTCCATTATATGGCGGCTGCTGCTTGGATGCTGGTTACTAGTTGTGACCGGTCCATTATATGGCGGCTGCTGCTTGGATGCTGGTTACTAGTTGTGACCGGCCATTATATGGCGGCTGCTGCTTGGATGCTGGTTACTAGTTGTGACCGGCCATTATATGGCGGCTGCTGCTTGGATGCTGGTTACTAGTTGTGACCGGTGCATTATATGGCGGCTGCTGCTTGGATGCTGGTTACTAGTTGTGACCGGTGCATTATATGGCGGCTGCTGCTTGGATGCTGGTTACTAGTTGTGACCGGCCATTATATGGCGGCTTCTGCTTGGATGCTGGTTACTAGTTGTGACCGGCCATTATATGGCGGCTGCTGCTTGGATGCTGGTTACTAGTTGTGACCGGCCATTATATGGCGGCTTCTGCTTGGATGCTGGTTACTAGTTGTGACCGGCCATTATATGGCGGCTGCTGCTTGGATGCTGGTTACTAGTTGTGACCGGTCCATTATATAGCGGCTGCTGCTTGGATGCTGGTTACTAGTTGTGACCGGCCATTATATGGCGGCTGCTGCTTGGATGCCGCTTACTAGTTGTGACCGGCCATTATATGGCACCTGCTGCTTGGATGCTGGTTACTAGTTGTGACCGGTCCATTATATGGCGGCTGCTGCTTGGATGCCGCTTACTAGTTGTGACCGGTCCATTATATGGCGGCTGCTGCTTGGATGCCGCTTACTAGTTGTGACCGGTCCATTATATGGCGGCTGCTGCTTGGATGCTGGTTACTAGTTGTGACCGGCCATTATATGGCGCCTGCTGCTTGGATGCCTCTTACTAGTTGTGACCGGCCATTATATGGCGCCTGCTGCTTGGATGCTGGTTACTAGTTGTGACCGGTCCATTATATGGCGGCTGCTGCTTGGATGCTGGTTACTAGTTGTGACCGGCCATTATATGGCGGCTGCTGCTTGGATGCTGGTTACTAGTTGTGACCGGTCCATTATATGGCGGCTGCTGCTTGGATGCTGGTTACTAGTTGTGACCGGTGCATTATATGGCGGCTTCTGCTTGGATGCTGGTTACTAGTTGTGACCGGCCATTATATGGCGGCTGCTGCTTGGATGCTGGTTACTAGTTGTGACCGGCCATTATATGGCGGCTGCTGCTTGGATGCTGGTTACTAGTTGTGACCGGTGCATTATATGGCGGCTGCTGCTTGGATGCCGCTTACTAGTTGTGACCGGCCATTATATGGCGGCTGCTGCTTGGATGCTGGTTACTAGTTGTGACCGGCCATTATATGGCGGCTGCTGCTTGGATGCTGGTTACTAGTTGTGACCGGTCCATTATATGGCGGCTGCTGCTTGGATGCTGGTTACTAGTTGTGACCGGTCCATTATATGGCGGCTGCTGCTTGGATGCTGGTTACTAGTTGTGACCGGCCATTATATGGCGGCTGCTGCTTGGATGCTGGTTACTAGTTGTGACCGGTCCATTATATGGCGGCTGCTGCTTGGATGCCGCTTACTAGTTGTGACCGGCCATTATATGGCGGCTGCTGCTTGGATGCTGGTTACTAGTTGTGACCGGTCCATTATATGGCGGCTTCTGCTTGGATGCTGGTTACTAGTTGTGACCGGTCCATTATATGGCGGCTTCTGCTTGGATGCTGGTTACTAGTTGTGACCGGTCCATTATATGGCGGCTTCTGCTTGGATGCTGGTTACTAGTTGTGACCGGTCCATTATATGGCGGCTGCTGCTTGGATGCTGGTTACTAGTTGTGACCGGCCATTATATGGCGGCTTCTGCTTGGATGCTGGTTACTAGTTGTGACCGGTCCATTATATGGCGGCTTCTGCTTGGATGCTGGTTACTAGTTGTGACCGGTCCATTATATGGCGGCTTCTGCTTGGATGCTGGTTACTAGTTGTGACCGGCCCATTATATGGCGGCTGCTGCTTGGATGCTGGTTACTAGTTGTGACCGGCCCATTATATAGCGGCTGCTGCTTGGATGCTGGTTACTAGTTGTGACCGGTGCATTATATGGCGGCTGCTGCTTGGATGCTGGTTACTAGTTGTGACCGGCCATTATATAGCGGCTGCTGCTTGGATGCTGGTTACTAGTTGTGACCGGCCATTATATGGCGGCTGCTGCTTGGATGCTGGTTACTAGTTGTGACCGGTTCATTATATGGCACCTGCTGCTTGGATGCTGGTTACTAGTTGTGACCGGCCATTATATGGCGGCTGCTGCTTGGATGCCGCTTACTAGTTGTGACCGGCCATTATATGGCGGCTGCTGCTTGGATGCTGGTTATTAGTTGTGACCGGTCCATTATATGGCGGCTGCTGCTTGGATGCTGGTTATTAGTTGTGACCGGCCATTATATGGCGGCTGCTGCTTGGATGCTGGTTACTAGTTGTGACCGGTCCATTATATGGCGGCTGCTGCTTGGATGCTGGTTACTAGTTGTGACCGGCCATTATATGGCGGCTGCTGCTTGGATGCCTCTTACTAGTTGTGACCGGCCATTATATGGCGGCTGCTGCTTGGATGCTGGTTACTAGTTGTGACCGGTCCATTATATGGCGGCTGCTGCTTGGATGCTGGTTACTAGTTGTGACCGGCCATTATATGGCGGCTGCTGCTTGGATGCCTCTTACTAGTTGTGACCGGCCATTATATGGCGGCTGCTGCTTGGATGCTGGTTACTAGTTGTGACCGGCCATTATATGGCGGCTGCTGCTTGGATGCTGGTTACTAGTTGTGACCGGTCATTATATGGCGGCTGCTGCTTGGATGCCGCTTACTAGTTGTGACCGGCCATTATATGGCGGCTGCTGCTTGGATGCCGCTTACTAGTTGTGACCGGCCATTATATGGCGCCTGCTGCTTGGATGCTGGTTATTAGTTGTGACCGGTCCATTATATGGCGGCTGCTGCTTGGATGCTGGTTACTAGTTGTGACCGGCCATTATATGGCGGCTGCTGCTTGGATGCTGGTTACTAGTTGTGACCGGCCATTATATGGCACCTGCTGCTTGGATGCCGCTTACTAGTTGTGACCGGTGCATTATATGGCGGCTGCTGCTTGGATGCTGGTTACTAGTTGTGACCGGCCATTATATGGCGGCTGCTGCTTGGATGCTGGTTACTAGTTGTGACCGGTGCATTATATGGCGGCTGCTGCTTGGATGCTGGTTACTAGTTGTGACCGGCCATTATATGGCGGCTGCTGCTTGGATGCTGGTTACTAGTTGTGACCGGCCCATTATATGGCGGCTGCTGCTTGGATGCCGCTTACTAGTTGTGACCGGCCATTATATGGCGGCTGCTGCTTGGATGCCGCTTACTAGTTGTGACCGGTCCATTATATGGCGGCTGCTGCTTGGATGCTGGTTACTAGTTGTGACCGGCCATTATATGGCGGCTGCTGCTTGGATGCCGCTTACTAGTTGTGACCGGCCATTATATGGCGGCTGCTGCTTGGATGCTGGTTATTAGTTGTGACCGGTCCATTATATGGCGGCTGCTGCTTGGATGCTGGTTATTAGTTGTGACCGGTCCATTATATGGCGGCTGCTGCTTGGATGCTGGTTACTAGTTGTGACCGGCCATTATATGGCGGCTGCTGCTTGGATGCTGGTTACTAGTTGTGACCGGTCCATTATATGGCGGCTGCTGCTTGGATGCTGGTTATTAGTTGTGACCGGTCCATTATATGGCGGCTGCTGCTTGGATGCTGGTTACTAGTTGTGACCGGCCATTATATGGCGGCTGCTGCTTGGATGCTGGTTACTAGTTGTGACCGGCCATTATATGGCGGCTGCTGCTTGGATGCTGGTTACTAGTTGTGACCGGCCATTATATGGCACCTGCTGCTTGGATGCCGCTTACTAGTTGTGACCGGTGCATTATATGGCGCCTGCTGCTTGGATGCTGGTTACTAGTTGTGACCGGCCCATTATATGGCGCCTGCTGCTTGGATGCCGCTTACTAGTTGTGACCGGTCATTATATGGCGCCTGCTGCTTGGACGCCGCTTACTAGTTGTGACCGGCCATTATATGGCGGCTGCTGCTTGGATGCCGCTTACTAGTTGTGACCGGCCATTATATGGTGCCTGCTGCTTGGATGCTGGTTACTAGTTGTGACCGGCCATTATATGGTGCCTGCTGCTTGGATGCTGGTTACTAGTTGTGACCGGTGCATTATATGGCGGCTGCTGCTTGGATGCCGCTTACTAGTTGTGACCGGCCATTATATGGCGGCTGCTGCTTGGATGCTGGTTACTAGTTGTGACCGGCCATTATATGGCGCCTGCTGCTTGGATGCCGCTTACTAGTTGTGACCGGCCATTATATGGCGGCTGCTGCTTGGATGCTGGTTACTAGTTGTGACCGGCCATTATATGGCGGCTGCTGCTTGGATGCTGGTTACTAGTTGTGACCGGCCATTATATGGCGGCTGCTGCTTGGACGCCGCTTACTAGTTGTGACCGGCCATTATATGGCGCCTGCTGCTTGGATGCCGCTTACTAGTTGTGACCGGCCATTATATGGCGCCTGCTGCTTGGATGCCGCTTACTAGTTGTGACCGGTCCATTATATGGCGCCTGCTGCTTGGATGCCGCTTACTAGTTGTGACCGGTCCATTATATGGCGGCTGCTGCTTGGATGCTGGTTACTAGTTGTGACCGGTCCATTATATGGCGGCTGCTGCTTGGATGCTAGTTACTAGTTGTGACCGGCTATTATATGGCGGCTGCTGCTTGGATGCTGGTTACTAGTTGTGACCGGTCATTATATGGCGGCTGCTGCTTGGATGCTGGTTACTAGTTGTGACCGGCCATTATATGGCGGCTGCTGCTTGGATGCTGGTTACTAGTTGTGACCGGTCCATTATATGGCGGCTGCTGCTTGGATGCTGGTTACTAGTTGTGACCGGCCATTATATGGTGGCTGCTGCTTGGATGCTGGTTACTAGTTGTGACCGGCCATTATATGGCGGCTGCTGCTTGGATGCCGCTTACTAGTTGTGATCGGCCATTATATGGCGGCTGCTGCTTGGATGCTGGTTACTAGTTGTGACCGGCCATTATATGGCGGCTGCTGCTTGGATGCTGGTTACTAGTTGTGACCGGCCATTATATGGCGGCTGCTGCTTGGATGCTGGTTACTAGTTGTGACCGGCCATTATATGGCGGCTGCTGCTTGGATGCCGGTTACTAGTTGTGACCGGCCATTATATGGCGCCTGCTGCTTGGATGCTGGTTACTAGTTGTGACCGGTCCATTATATGGCGGCTTCTGCTTGGATGCCGCTTACTAGTTGTGACCGGCCATTATATGGCGCCTGCTGCTTGGATGCTGGTTACTAGTTGTGACCGGTGCATTATATGGCGGCTGCTGCTTGGATGCTGGTTACTAGTTGTGACCGGTCCATTATATGGCGGCTGCTGCTTGGATGCTGGTTACTAGTTGTGACCGGCCATTATATGGCGGCTGCTGCTTGGATGCTGGTTACTAGTTGTGACCGGCCATTATATGGCGGCTGCTGCTTGGATGCTGGTTACTAGTTGTGACCGGCCATTATATGGCGGCTGCTGCTTGGATGCTGGTTACTAGTTGTGACCGGTCCATTATATGGCGGCTGCTGCTTGGATGCTGGTTACTAGTTGTGACCGGTCCATTATATGGCGCCTGCTGCTTGGATGCCGCTTACTAGTTGTGACCGGTCCATTATATGGCGGCTGCTGCTTGGATGCTGGTTACTAGTTGTGACCGGCCATTATATGGCGGCTGCTGCTTGGATGCTGGTTACTAGTTGTGACCGGCCATTATATGGCGGCTTCTGCTTGGATGCCGCTTACTAGTTGTGACCGGTGCATTATATGGCGGCTGCTGCTTGGATGCTGGTTACTAGTTGTGACCGGCCATTATATGGCGGCTGCTGCTTGGATGCTGGTTACTAGTTGTGACCGGTCCATTATATGGCGCCTGCTGCTTGGATGCTGGTTACTAGTTGTGACCGGTGCATTATATGGCGGCTTCTGCTTGGATGCTGGTTACTAGTTGTGACCGGTCCATTATATGGCGGCTTCTGCTTGGATGCTGGTTACTAGTTGTGACCGGCCATTATATGGCGGCTGCTGCTTGGATGCTGGTTACTAGTTGTGACCGGCCATTATATGGCGCCTGCTGCTTGGATGCTGGTTACTAGTTGTGACCGGCCATTATATGGCGGCTGCTGCTTGGATGCTGGTTACTAGTTGTGACCGGTCCATTATATGGCGGCTGCTGCTTGGATGCCGCTTACTAGTTGTGACTGGCCATTATATGGCGGCTTCTGCTTGGATGCTGGTTACTAGTTGTGACCGGTCCATTATATGGCGGCTGCTGCTTGGATGCTGGTTACTAGTTGTGACCGGTCCATTATATGGCGGCTTCTGCTTGGATGCTGGTTACTAGTTGTGACCGGTGCATTATATGGCGGCTGCTGCTTGGATGCTGGTTACTAGTTGTGACCGGCCATTATATGGCGGCTGCTGCTTGGATGCCGCTTACTAGTTGTGACCGGTCCATTATATGGCGGCTGCTGCTTGGATGCTGTTTACTAGTTGTGACCGGTCCATTATATGGCGGCTGCTGCTTGGATGCTGGTTACTAGTTGTGACCGGTCCATTATATGGCGGCTTCTGCTTGGATGCTGGTTACTAGTTGTGACCGGTCCATTATATGGCGGCTGCTGCTTGGATGCTGGTTACTAGTTGTGACCGGCCATTATATGGCGGCTGCTGCTTGGATGCTGGTTACTAGTTGTGACCGGCCATTATATGGCGCCTGCTGC
Source organism: Anomaloglossus baeobatrachus (assembly GCF_048569485.1). Lineage (NCBI taxonomy): Eukaryota > Metazoa > Chordata > Amphibia > Anura > Aromobatidae > Anomaloglossus > Anomaloglossus baeobatrachus. The sequence continues at coordinate 353,806 of NW_027442361.1, forward strand.
TTGGATGCTGGTTACTAGTTGTGACCGGTGCATTATATGGCGGCTGCTGCTTGGATGCCGCTTACTAGTTGTGACCGGTGCATTATATGGCGCCTGCTGCTTGGATGCTGGTTACTAGTTGTGACCGGCCATTATATGGCGGCTGCTGCTTGGATGCCGCTTACTAGTTGTGACCGGCCATTATATGGCGGCTGCTGCTTGGATGCTGTTTACTAGTTGTGACCGGTCCATTATATGGCGCCTGCTGCTTGGATGCTGGTTACTAGTTGTGACCGGCCATTATATGGCGGCTGCTGCTTGGATGCTGGTTACTAGTTGTGACCGGCCATTATATGGCGGCTGCTGCTTGGATGCCGCTTACTAGTTGTGACCGGTCCATTATATGGCGCCTGCTGCTTGGATGCCGCTTACTAGTTGTGACCGGTCCATTATATGGCGGCTGCTGCTTGGATGCTGGTTACTAGTTGTGACCGGCCATTATATGGCGGCTGCTGCTTGGATGCTGGTTACTAGTTGTGACCGGCCATTATATGGCGGCTGCTGCTTGGATGCTGGTTACTAGTTGTGACCGGCCATTATATGGCGGCTGCTGCTTGGATGCTGGTTACTAGTTGTGACCGGCCATTATATGGCGGCTGCTGCTTGGATGCTGGTTACTAGTTGTGACCGGCCATTATATGGCGGCTGCTGCTTGGATGCTGGTTACTAGTTGTGACCGGTCCATTATATGGCGGCTGCTGCTTGGATGCTGGTTACTAGTTGTGACCGGTCCATTATATGGCGCCTGCTGCTTGGATGCCGCTTACTAGTTGTGACCGGCCATTATATGGCGGCTGCTGCTTGGATGCTGGTTACTAGTTGTAACCGGCCATTATATGGCGGCTGCTGCTTGGATGCTGGTTACTAGATGTGACCGGTCCATTATATGGCGGCTGCTGCTTGGATGCTGGTTACTAGTTGTGACCGGCCATTATATGGCGGCTGCTGCTTGGATGCTGGTTACTAGTTGTGACCGGTCCATTATATGGCACCTGCTGCTTGGATGCTGGTTACTAGTTGTGACCGGTCATTATATGGCGGCTGCTGCTTGGATGCTGGTTACTAGTTGTGACCGGCCATTATATGGCGCCTGCTGCTTGGATGCCGCTTACTAGTTGTGACCGGCCATTATATGGCGGCTGCTGCTTGGATGCTGGTTACTAGTTGTGACCGGCCATTATATGGCGGCTGCTGCTTGGATGCTGGTTACTAGATGTGACCGGTCCATTATATGGCGGCTGCTGCTTGGATGCTGGTTACTAGTTGTGACCGGCCATTATATGGCGGCTGCTGCTTGGATGCTGGTTACTAGTTGTGACCGGTCCATTATATGGCACCTGCTGCTTGGATGCTGGTTACTAGTTGTGACCGGTCATTATATGGCGGCTGCTGCTTGGATGCTGGTTATTAGTTGTGACCGGCCATTATATGGCGGCTGCTGCTTGGATGCCGCTTACTAGTTGTGACCGGTCCATTATATGGCGGCTGCTGCTTGGATGCTGGTTACTAGTTGTGACCGGCCATTATATGGCGGCTGCTGCTTGGATGCTGGTTACTAGTTGTGATCGGCCATTATATGGCGGCTGCTGCTTGGATGCTGGTTACTAGTTGTGACCGGCCATTATATGGCGGCTTCTGCTTGGATGCTGGTTACTAGTTGTGACCGGCCATTATATGGCGCCTGCTGCTTGGATGCTGGTTACTAGTTGTGACCGGCCATTATATGGTGGCTTCTGCTTGGATGCCGCTTACTAGTTGTGATCGGCCATTATATGGCGGCTGCTGCTTGGATGCTGGTTACTAGTTGTGACCGGCCATTATATGGCGGCTGCTGCTTGGATGCCGCTTACTAGTTGTGACCGGCCATTATATGGAGGCTGCTGCTTGGATGCCGCTTACTAGTTGTGACCGGCCATTATATGGCGGCTGCTGCTTGGATGCTGGTTACTAGTTGTGACCGGCCATTATATGGCGGCTGCTGCTTGGATGCCGGTTACTAGTTGTGACCGGCCATTATATGGCGGCTGCTGCTTGGATGCTGGTTACTAGTTGTGACCGGCCATTATATGGCGGCTGCTGCTTGGATGCTGGTTACTAGTTGTGACCGGTCCATTATATGGCGGCTGCTGCTTGGATGCTGGTTACTAGTTGTGACCGGTCCATTATATGGCGGCTGCTGCTTGGATGCTGGTTACTAGTTGTGACCGGCCATTATATGGCGGCTGCTGCTTGGATGCTGGTTACTAGTTGTGACCGGTCCATTATATGGCGCCTGCTGCTTGGATGCCGCTTACTAGTTGTGACCGGCCATTATATGGCGGCTGCTGCTTGGATGCCGCTTACTAGTTGTGACCGGCCATTATATGGCGCCTGCTGCTTGGATGCCGCTTACTAGTTGTGACCGGTCCATTATATGGCGCCTGCTGCTTGGATGCCGCTTACTAGTTGTGACCGGCCATTATATGGCGGCTTCTGCTTGGATGCTGGTTACTAGTTGTGACCGGCCATTATATGGCGGCTTCTGCTTGGATGCTGGTTACTAGTTGTGACCGGCCATTATATGGCGGCTGCTGCTTGGATGCTGGTTACTAGTTGTGACCGGCCATTATATGGCGGCTGCTGCTTGGATGCTGGTTACTAGTTGTGACCGGTGCATTATATGGCGGCTGCTGCTTGGATGCCGCTTACTAGTTGTGACCGGCCATTATATGGCGCCTGCTGCTTGGATGCTGGTTACTAGTTGTGACCGGCCATTATATGGCGCCTGCTGCTTGGATGCTGGTTACTAGTGTGACCGGCCATTATATGGCGGCTGCTGCTTGGATGCTGGTTACTAGTTGTGACCGGTCATTATATGGCGGCTTCTGCTTGGATGCCGCTTACTAGTTGTGACCGGTCCATTATATGGTGGCTGCTGCTTGGATGCTGGTTACTAGTTGTGACCGTGCATTATATGGCGGCTGCTGCTTGGATGCTGGTTACTAGTTGTGACCGGTCCATTATATGGCGGCTGCTGCTTGGATGCTGGTTACTAGTTGTGGCCGGTGCATTATATGGCGGCTGCTGCTTGGATGCTGGTTACTAGTTGTGACCGGCCATTATATGGCGGCTGCTGCTTGGATGCTGGATACTAGTTGTGACCGGCCATTATATGGCGGCTGCTGCTTGGATGCTGGTTACTAGTTGTGACCGGTGCATTATATGGCGGCTTCTGCTTGGATGCCGCTTACTAGTTGTGACCGGCCATTATATGGCGGGGCTGCTGCTTGGATGCCGCTTACTAGTTGTGACCGGTCCATTATATGGCGCCTGCTGCTTGGATGCTGGTTACTAGTTGTGACCGGTCCATTATATGGCGGCTGCTGCTTGGATGCCGCTTACTAGTTGTGACCGGTCCATTATATGGCGGCTGCTGCTTGGATGCTGGTTACTAGTTGTGACCGTGCATTATATGGCGGCTGCTGCTTGGATGCCGCTTACTAGTTGTGACCGGTCATTATATGGCGGCTGCTGCTTGGATGCCGCTTACTAGTTGTGACCGGCCATTATATGGCGGCTGCTGCTTGGATGCTGGTTACTAGTTGTGACCGGCCATTATATGGCGGCTGCTGCTTGGATGCTGGTTACTAGTTGTGACCGGCCATTATATGGCGGCTGCTGCTTGGATGCTGGTTACTAGTTGTGACCGGCCATTATATGGCGGCTGCTGCTTGGATGCCGCTTACTAGTTGTGACCGGCCATTATATGGCGGCTGCTTGGATGCTGGTTACTAGTTGTGACCGGCCATTATATGGCGGCTGCTGCTTGGATGCTGGTTACTAGTTGTGACCGGTCCATTATATGGCGGCTGCTGCTTGGATGCCGCTTACTAGTTGTGACCGGTCCATTATATGGCGGCTGCTGCTTGGATGCTGGTTACTAGTTGTGACCGGTGCATTATATGGCGGCTTCTGCTTGGATGCTGGTTACTAGTTGTGACCGGTCCATTATATGGCACCTGCTGCTTGGATGCTGGTTACTAGTTGTGACCGGCCATTATATGGCGCCTGCTGCTTGGATGCTGGTTACTAGTTGTGACCGGCCATTATATGGCGCCTGCTGCTTGGATGCTGGTTACTAGTTGTGACCGGCCATTATATGGCGCCTGCTGCTTGGATGCTGGTTACTAGTTGTGACCGGTGCATTATATGGCGGCTGCTGCTTGGATGCCGCTTACTAGTTGTGACCGGCCATTATATGGCGCCTGCTGCTTGGATGCTGGTTACTAGTTGTGACCGGTCCATTATATGGCGGCTTCTGCTTGGACGCCGCTTACTAGTTGTGACCGGCCATTATATGGCGGCTGCTGCTTGGATGCTGGTTACTAGTTGTGACCGGTCCATTATATGGCGGCTGCTGCTTGGATGCTGGTTACTAGTTGTGACCGGCCATTATATGGCGGCTGCTGCTTGGATGCTGGTTACTAGTTGTGACCGGCCATTATATGGCGGCTGCTGCTTGGATGCTGGTTACTAGTTGTGACCGGCCATTATATGGCGCCTGCTGCTTGGATGCTGGTTACTAGTTGTGACCGGTCCATTATATGGCGCCTGCTGCTTGGATGCTGGTTACTAGTTGTGACCGGCCATTATATGGCGCCTGCTGCTTGGATGCTGGTTACTAGTTGTGACCGGCCATTATATGGCGGCTGCTGCTTGGATGCTGGTTACTAGTTGTGACCGGCCATTATATGGCGGCTGCTGCTTGGATGCTGGTTACTAGTTGTGACCGGTCCATTATATGGCGCCTGCTGCTTGGATGCTGGTTACTAGTTGTGACCGGCCATTATATGGCGCCTGCTGCTTGGATGCTGGTTACTAGTTGTGACCGGCCATTATATGGCGGCTGCTGCTTGGATGCTGGTTACTAGTTGTGACCGGTCCATTATATGGCGGCTGCTGCTTGGATGCCGCTTACTAGTTGTGACCGGTCCATTATATGGCGGCTGCTGCTTGGATGCTGGTTACTAGTTGTGACCGGCCATTATATGGCGGCTGCTGCTTGGATGCCGCTTACTAGTTGTGACCGGCCATTATATGGCGCCTGCTGCTTGGATGCTGGTTACTAGTTGTGACCGGCCATTATATGGCGGCTGCTGCTTGGATGCTGGTTACTAGTTGTGACCGGTCCATTATATGGCGGCTGCTGCTTGGATGCCGGTTACTAGTTGTGACCGGTGCATTATATGGCGGCTGCTGCTTGGATGCTGGTTACTAGTTGTGACCGGCCATTATATGGCGCCTGCTGCTTGGATGCTGGTTACTAGTTGTGACCGGCCATTATATGGCGCCTGCTGCTTGGATGCTGGTTACTAGTTGTGACCGGTCCATTATATGGCGGCTGCTGCTTGGATGCTGGTTACTAGTTGTGACCGGCCATTATATGGCGCCTGCTGCTTGGATGCCGCTTACTAGTTGTGACCGGCCATTATATGGCGGCTGCTGCTTGGATGCTGGTTACTAGTTGTGACCGGTCCATTATATGGCGGCTGCTGCTTGGATGCTGGTTACTAGTTGTGACGGCCATTATATGGCGCCTGCTGCTTGGATGCTGGTTACTAGTTGTGACCGGTCATTATATGGCGCCTGCTGCTTGGATGCCGCTTACTAGTTGTGACCGGTCCATTATATGGCGGCTGCTGCTTGGATGCTGGTTACTAGTTGTGACCGGTGCATTATATGGCGGCTGATGCTTGGATGCTGGTTACTAGTTGTGACCGGCCATTATATGGCGCCTGCTGCTTGGATGCTGGTTACTAGTTGTGACCGGCCATTATATGGCGCCTGCTGCTTGGATGCCGCTTACTAGTTGTGACCGGCCATTATATGGCGGCTGCTGCTTGGATGCCGCTTACTAGTTGTGACCGGCCATTATATGGCGGCTGCTGCTTGGATGCCACTTACTAGTTGTGACCGGTCCATTATATGGCGGCTGCTGCTTGGATGCCGCTTACTAGTTGTGACCGGTCCATTATATGGCGGCTGCTGCTTGGATGCCGCTTACTAGTTGTGACCGGTGCATTATATGGCGGCTGCTGCTTGGATGCTGGTTACTAGTTGTGACCGGTCCATTATATGGCGGCTGCTGCTTGGACGCCGCTTACTAGTTGTGACCGGCCATTATATGGCGCCTGCTGCTTGGATGCCGCTTACTAGTTGTGACCGGCCATTATATGGCGGCTGCTGCTTGGATGCTGGTTACTAGTTGTGACCGGCCATTATATGGCGGCTGCTGCTTGGACGCTGGTTACTAGTTGTGACCGGTCCATTATATGGCGGCTGCTGCTTGGATGCTGGTTACTAGTTGTGACCGGCCATTATATGGCGGCTGCTGCTTGGATGCCGCTTACTAGTTGTGACCGGTGCATTATATGGCGGCTGCTGCTTGGATGCTGGTTACTAGTTGTGACCGGCCATTATATGGCGGCTTCTGCTTGGATGCTGGTTACTAGTTGTGACCGGCCATTATATGGCGCTGCTGCTTGGATGCTGATTACTAGTTGTGACCGGTCCATTATATGGCGGCTTCTGCTTGGATGCTGGTTACTAGTTGTGACCGGCCATTATATGGCGGCTGCTGCTTGGATGCCGCTTACTAGTTGTGACCGGTCCATTATATGGCGCCTGCTGCTTGGATGCTGGTTACTAGTTGTGACCGGTCCATTATATGGCGGCTGCTGCTTGGATGCTGGTTACTAGTTGTGACCGGTGCATTATATGGCGGCTGCTGCTTGGATGCTGGTTACTAGATGTGACCGGTCCATTATATGGCGGCTGCTGCTTGGATGCTGGTTACTAGTTGTGACCGGCCATTATATGGCGGCTGCTGCTTGGATGCTGGTTACTAGTTGTGACCGGCCATTATATGGCGGCTGCTGCTTGGATGCTGGTTACTGGTTGTGACCGGCCATTATATGGCGGCTACTGCTTGGATGCCGCTTACTAGTTGTGACCGGCCATTATATGGCGCCTGCTGCTTGGATGCCGCTTACTAGTTGTGACCGGTCATTATATGGCGGCTGCTGCTTGGATGCTGGTTACTAGTTGTGACCGGTGCATTATATGGCGGCTGCTGCTTGGATGCTGGTTACTAGTTGTGACCGGTCCATTATATGGCGGCTGCTGCTTGGATGCCGCTTACTAGTTGTGACCGGTCCATTATATGGCGGCTTCTGCTTGGATGCCACTTACTAGTTGTGACCGGTCCATTATATGGCGGCTGCTGCTTGGATGCCGCTTACTAGTTGTGACCGGTCCATTATATGGCACCTGCTGCTTGGATGCTGGTTACTAGTTGTGACCGGCCATTATATGGCGGCTGCTGCTTGGATGCTGGTTACTAGTTGTGACCGGCCATTATATGGTGGCTGCTGCTTGGATGCTGGTTACTAGTTGTGACCGGCCATTATATGGCGCCTGCTGCTTGGATGCCTCTTACTAGTTGTGACCGGTGCATTATATGGCGGCTGCTGCTTGGATGCTGGTTACTAGTTGTGACCGGCCATTATATGGCGGCTGCTGCTTGGATGCCGCTTACTAGTTGTGACCGGCCATTATATGGCGGCTTCTGCTTGGATGCCGCTTACTAGTTGTGACCGGCCATTATATGGCGGCTGCTGCTTGGATGCTGGTTACTAGTTGTGACCGGCCATTATATGGCGGCTGCTGCTTGGATGCTGGTTACTAGTTGTGACCGGCCATTATATGGTGGCTGCTGCTTGGATGCTGGTTACTAGTTGTGACCGGCCATTATATGGCGGCTGCTGCTTGGATGCTGGTTACTAGTTGTGACCGGTGCATTATATGGCGGCTGCTGCTTGGATGCTGGTTACTAGTTGTGACCGGTCATTATATGGCGGCTGCTGCTTGGATGCTGGTTACTAGTTGTGACCGGTCCATTATATGGCGGCTGCTGCTTGGATGCTGGTTACTAGTTGTGACCGGCCATTATATGGTGGCTGCTGCTTGGATGCTGGTTACTAGTTGTGACCGGCCATTATATGGCGCCTGCTGCTTGGATGCTGGTTACTAGTTGTGACCGGTCCATTATATGGCGGCTGCTGCTTGGATGCTGGTTACTAGTTGTGACCGGTGCATTATATGGCGGCTGCTGCTTGGATGCTGGTTATTAGTTGTGACCGGTCCATTATATGGCGGCTGCTGCTTGGATGCTGGTTACTAGTTGTGACCGGCCATTATATGGCGGCTACTGCTTGGATGCCGCTTACTAGTTGTGACCGGCCATTATATGGCGGCTGCTGCTTGGATGCTGGTTACTAGTTGTGACCGGCCATTATATGGCGGCTGCTGCTTGGATGCTGGTTACTAGTTGTGACCGGCCATTATATGGCGCTGCTGCTTGGATGCTGGTTACTAGTTGTGACCGGCCATTATATGGCGGCCTGCTGCTTGGATGCAGGTTACTAGTTGTGACCGGCCATTATATGGCGGCTGCTGCTTGGATGCTGGTTACTAGTTGTGACCGGC